>NW_004955471.1:10686389-10805912 GCF_000276665.1 Chinchilla lanigera | reverse complement strand
CAACAGCTTCTCCCAGCTCCCAACAGCCTTGCTTCTTCTTCTCCAGGTCTGCCTCTTATACTGCTGACAACAGTCCCCAGGTGGGCCTCCCACACCCAGCACCACTCACTCAGTTCAGCTGGGGGTTATAAGTTGACCACCAGTTATCAATCCACTACACCGGCAAACAAGTCATAAACTGCTTTAGCCCAGCCTATGTGTGTTAACTTGTTAGGATTTTCCTATCTTTATATCCTGTGACTAGTAAATGTATTTTTATTGTGTAGTATTTCAAACTAATATTTTGTTTTTTCAACCTTATATGTTGTCTTGGTTACTTTTCTCTTGTTGCTGGGACAAAATACCTGACTCCCAAAATTAAGGAAGGAAAGGTTTATTTCGCTTATAATTTGTGGAGGTTTTAGTCCATACTTGGCAGGTTACAAGGCAGAGTGGCACATGGCAGAGGGCTACAGCTCATGGCGGCAGAACACAGCAAAAGCAACAAGCACACACAAGGGAGGAATGGGCAGAAGCACCCTCATGCTCTCCCTTACATATGCAAACTATCCACCCCAGGGCAGGTGTAGCTCTCATACCCATAATCAATCAAACTCTAAAAGCCTGCCCCATGACTGCATGAGGCTTTGGGGGGGACACACAGACACAAACCATAGCATATGTCTCAAATTTTCAAGCTGTTAAGTCATGAAATTGTTTTAAATATTTAAATGTAGATATTTTCATAGCTTAAAAACTCATAGACATGAACAGTTTAATAAAGCTTTCTGCTTGTTTTTTGAAGGAGCAGGTAGAGATGACCATTACTATGAATATAAGCAGTAGAACAATATCATCAAACTTATACCATTTCCTACTGAAAGCAGCATAATTTCAGGAGGTCCAGTCTCAAAATATGAGACTATGACAGCCCACATAATAACTAAATAGGACATCTCAGTGAAGAAATATTATGTGTCTAACAACATGAAAATTCCTTAATTTGCTTATGTACATATGTGTGATGGTAGGTATGTATTTCTAGGGAAATCATTTGAAAATTTATGAAATGATAAATGAAGCCTTACAGGAAATATTTGGGAGAAAGCAATACATTTACTTATTTATTATTTATATATTTGGTACCTGTACTCAAACTCAGGACCTTGCACTTGCTGGGCAGGGACCATGCTGCTGAGCTATCTCCCTGGTCTGGCAATACATTTTAATATGTGGTCAGAAATTTTCACTGGAGGGAAGGGACCAGAGATAAGAATAAAATAGTATAACTATGGGGACAGGAATGACAATATTGACTGAGGACATTTAAATAGCAGGATAATGTAATGTTAAACTTTAAAGGAATTGTTTTCTGGAGTTACAGTGAAGGCTGCAGGATCACTACTGTAAATGTTCACACAGATCATTTCCCAGAGACCCCTTCTTAAACTGCGCATGGGCGGTATCGGTGAGAACCGTGACACTGATGTCAGGATAAGTCGTGATGGTATGAATGCTCTGTGCTATGCAGTAACTGTAGTGCTCTGTGCTATGCAGTAACTGTAGTGTAGTATTTATTAAGTGCAGATGCCTGGAAGGGATCTGTGTATTTTTCATACATTCATCAGATTATTCTGTTCTCCTGTACCTCGTGAGGTCAGTAGAATTATTATTTCAGCTTCACCAATGAGGAAACTGAGTTGTAAAAACATTAAATTGCACACATCTTGTTTGCCATATACTTTCTGAGTTTTTGGTGCAGATTGATATTGTCTGTTGAGTCTTCTGAATATCACCGTGAGTAGAACACAAGATTGCCTTAGCAGAGGGGAGAAAACTAGCTTACATGACAGAAGATCCACCTGATACATGCCTTTCCTAAATGGCACTAGAAGTTGCATTCAATCTTAAAAAGAGCGTTCGCCAGAGAAGAATACTATTCAATAACATTTATATGTAGAATGAAGTAAAATAAAATTAAAAAATACATATAGCAGTACCAAGGAGAAAGACCCTGTGTGAGTTACTGCTAATTGTAATTCACATCTTTACAACATCCATTATGTACCTGTATCATTAGATCTATGCTGCCATCTTTTGAAAACCTTGTATACCTCGGTCATGTTAGTTGTGTGTTTGGCTTGAGTCAGACAGAGGGACTGGAAACATTTGGAGCATAGCCGGTAACTACCCTCAATCATCCTACCCAAACTGAAGGGAAGACTCTTTCTGGCTTTATTAATAACAACCACAGCTGTTTATCGGTAGCAACAAGGAGAATGTCTGGGCTGCAGCAGTGAGAACAGGCTGTGAGGCTCAGAATTCTCCAGTATGCTCCCCATTGCTTACCAGAGCCCAAAATTGGAGTTAATTGTGTTTGTCTTCACTTGGCCTTTCATTCGCGCATTCCTTGAGGTTAGGCAGCGTTCCTCATTTGCACAATTTTTCTATTGACAACTTCTAAAAGTAGAGTGGTGTTAGTCCTAGGTCCTGTCTACTAATAGTATGTTCTTATAATTTCAGGCCAGTCTGCAAAATTAAAGACTTTTGTGTCGCTTAGAGGTTTTTTTTGTATGTAGACATTTTTAAGGCACTTAAAAAAATCTTCCTTTTTCAAAGATCACTTCAAGACTGTTAACAAAAGATTTTTTTGTATTTTCTTAATTTTAAGGACTGAACTTATGATTCTTGCTGGCTTTCAGAGCTAAAGAAAATCACATGGAAAATAAAACAGGGCTCTCCTCCTGTGATGTCTGCCCGGCTGCAGGAAGGACTATCACTACCTTGACCTAGGTGCCTTTCATTTAGCCCCTGGACTACTAGGGGATGACAGCTAAAGCTTTCGGGCCTTGAAGTGGAAACAAAACATATGATAGAAAAAGAAGCATTCTGAGAAATATTGTTTTGAGATTTTACAGTGGTTACAAATGTAAGATGAAGTTTGTGTCTAAGGAAACTATTATAAAGAAAAGAACGAACACAATTTTTTTTAGTAAAGGCCAATAGCTATTAATTTAGCTTTCTAAATTGCTGTTTACAGGAGTACTTTCTTTTAGTTTTAATTCTGTACCATAAAATTAGAGGTTTCAACTTGTTTCATCTATATAAATGTGTAAATTATAATTCTTGCATAAATTATAATTCTTTGATAAAGGCAGAGCATTTCTTGTTTTCCTAAGTTTAGAGAAGTATAATTGAATAATAACCCAAACAACAGCATAGTAATATGTTTGCCTCTGTGAAGGGATATTTTACAATTCATAATGAAAGAAAAGAAGTGAGTCAAAAGATACTATGGAAATAGCATATATTAAAACCGTGTTTTTTATTTCTCTTATAGCAAGCACTTTGGGCTATGGATGGAAATATTTCCAACATATTTATTGATGGAAACCTATTACTCTCCTATTTGTCCTCAGAGTACTTGAATTGGGTATACTATTGTTTGGACTGGAACTACCACAGTGAAATCAGATAAAATTATTAAACCGTAGAAAAATTACTAATCTCTTATGTTACAATATATAATCCTTCTGGGCATGGTGGTGCACACCTGTAATCCCAGCACTCGAGAGGCTGATGCAGGAGAGTCCTTGCGAGTTCAAGGCCAACCTGGGCTACAAAGTGAGCTCAAGTCCAGCCTGAACTGCGTAGCAAGACCCTGTCTCAAAAAAGACAAAAAAATTATAATAGCTTTTCCCTAGTAACCTGTCTACCATTGTATTTTGTAGTTGGGATTTTAGTGCTTTTAAGAAAGAAACTTGTCCTTTCTATCTCATTGATTGTTACAATGAACAAAAGCAAGCAAGGAATGATTTCCCCACCGTCATAGCTGAATGGATAAGGGGCACAGAACCCACTCTAGCATGCACACGACTGCTTCTCAGATTTCCTCCCTCCATGCCCTTATCTCAAACACATGGGCTCTAACATAGTATTATACATTATTATAATCAATTTTCCTGTTGCGTTCTAGGTCAGGTCTGCAGACCCACTCTAGACTTAGACAGTATTCCAAAATTGAAGTGTACGATAGTGAGACACTAATGACATGGCAAATGGATAAAGCAGGGACTATCAATCATTCAGTCCAAGCCTGTGTGTAAGTTCTGTACAAAAGCCTCTTCTGTGTGTGTTTTGCTTAATAACAATCTGACTCAAACAGTAAAGAGTGTCTTTAAAGCAATATCTAAAGGGGCCTTTTATGCAGTGCACCAAAATATTTAATCTGTTGGACAGAGTACATTATTCCACTTTTTTGTGAGTAATCAAAACATTTCTCTGAACTAATACATTATTTTGATATTGAAAGTTGAAGGAGGACTGGGGATGTAGCTCAGTGTCACAGCACTTGCCTGGCAAGTGCAAGGTCCTGAGTTTGATTTCCAGTACCAAAAAGAAAAAAAGAAAGAAAAAGAAAGAAAGAAAGGAAGAAAGAAAGTTGAAGGAATATATTCTATAAATTATACAGTATAATAGAGAGAAAATATGCTTCCAGGCAGTTACAGGATGTGAATAAATTCACTTACTGTGATGGCTCGAACATGCTCTGTCTTTTTCTGGAAAGTCACGCTGAGATCTAATTACCAATGCAGTGCTCAGGAAAGGTGCTGGGACCTTTAGGAAGTCATGAAGTGATTAAGAGCAATGAATGCCATTCTCATGGAGAGATCATTCTCTGGAACATGAGCCCCTCCCGCTTGGTGGTTTCCATGACTATCACTTGCACCTCTGCAGCCAGCCGTCTGTCCAAGCATCACAGGCTCTTAGACTCCTAAGCTTTCAGAAGGATGAGCCAAAATACACATCTCTACTTATAAATTACTCACTCTTAGGCACTTTAATGATAACAACAGCAAAGGGGCCAAGACACAATAAAATTGAGGTTTTTTGGCCTTTGAAAGAGTGATACAATTTTTAAGATTTTGTTGTTTGTTTATGAATCAATGCTCAGTAGAATAAATTTGTCAAGCAAGATCCTCCCTTAGATGTGGATAAAGAACGGGCTGTGAAGTCCTCACTGTGGTTGCAAAAAAGTTAGTAAACAACCTTATCTGTGTTACTGGTTACAGTGAAAACTCTTGGCCAATACAGTCCTGAAGGAACTATCACAAGACACTGAAAAGTTGGAATAAAACTACCTACAAGAAAATTACAACTCAAAATATAAGAAGAAAGACCTCTATAATGTTTTTCAATAAAACCAGTAAAAATTAAGACACATCTTCCAAATCCACTTTTTCTAAGATTCAGAAAAGTACACAAAGTTTTGGAAAAAATAATAGGAATATTCACCCAAGAAACTCTCCCACACATCAGTGCGAACAGCGGAATTTGTACCTTTTTTCCTGACTGTATTTCCATCTCCCATTCTCCAGCTTCACGGTAATCTGGAAAATCAGGAGATTAATCTCTGTAGTAGCTGTGAAATCCAGTAGTTTAACATCACCAAGGCATTTGTAGCACTTGTTAAAGTGAAGGATAAATTTCGGAAGTATTCCAGTATTATTCTAGATCTTAGTACTAGAATGAGTAAGGTTGTCTTGAATAGGAAGATACGGGATTTTCACTAAAATGTGGGAGGTGCTGAATTCAGAGGATGTTTTTCCACATACATTGTATGTGGGACATCGTTTTGGGGTCTTTTCTCCTATTACCTCTCTCTCTAGACTGCCAGTGTAAGAAATTCTCCACAGGGGTTGAATACAAGCAGACACATTCATGGGCATTGCTTTACCAAAAGAAAATTTAAAAATTTTCTGATTGTCATTTTAGTTACAGAGATAGAGTAATTTGAATAACTGAACTAGGGAAAGATATAAGCAACTTTTATTGGTATTAGCTTAGCAAAAAGATGGGTGAAGATTGGGGGGCATTGTCCACTTTACTGTCTCAGAATTGAATGATTATAGTTAGTGATTCAAATGTACCACTGTGATAACGTTGAGCCCTCGCGTCACTTTTGAATGGGTTTGTACGGCACTAACCACTTTCCACTGTGCTTCATATGTGCAAAGTTGCAACTCCTAGAAATAGCTCTTTGTCCTTTATTCACCAGGTATTTTATCTTTTTCATAATAGATTAATCATGTAGGTGTACAGCTACCGAGTTTTCTATCCTATAACCTACGTTTTTCTCTGTTGTGTGTGAGGGACCGCTGCCTGTCCCTCTATGAAGAACCATTACTGCCTCACTTCTGCTGCTGTGCATTTGAACGTGGAAGCACTCAGATAACACTTGAGGAAGGAAACTATGCTTAGTTCTCAGAATGCATGTTTATTTTACACAGCTTTCGATGAAGTAGAGATTACATCGTGCTTACTGTCAGCCAACCAGCCGTGTACTAAGTCCTGGACTCGGCGAATCTCTCCCCTTGGGACTTGCTAAATTCCTGTATTCCTGCGACTTTGGAGCTTTCAGTCAAAAAGAAAAGACCTTGCTGGGTTCTCTTCTCATCTGCTCAACGGCAACATCTGTATTTATCTGGGACACTCTTTAAAAACCTGCCAGATTTATTGACACATTCATGATTCTCATTTAGAATACTCTGCATACTTTTGTTCTTTGTTCACTGTGGCATATGCTAATAAAAATTAAACAGTAACCATTTTACATTTCCCATGGAGTTTTTTTTCTTTTGCCCCAGATCACTACTCTCCAACAGTCCACAAAAGGACATTGGGAACATGTGTGATCCTGAGCTTCAGACAGCAGAATGACACAATTCCTAAAGCACAGCTTTATCTTCCAGAGGAATTTAACAAGTGTGCGAGCAATTAACATACCTTCCTATCAAGCATGTCAGTAACAATTATAATAGGAACCTTATTTCCTGTTGTAAAATAACTGAATTTTCTGTCACTAATTTTCAGCATTTATTAAAATTCCCTAGCTAATTCCAAGTAATAAACAATGGCAAAATTCTCAGTTGCATTTTAAACTGTAGGTGGGGTTATCATAGTCATTATGTAATAATGAAAGGCTGCCTATGCTTCACCTTTTCCTACTGACCGACCGGAGACTATATGAGTAGTCACAGTATAGGACAGTCTTTTTCATGGCAGAACAAAATAAGCAAGGGAAGAACCACTTGATGTCTCCCAAAATTTCTCTGAAATAGCAAGCATCATTTCTAAGATGCCTTGACCAAAAACTGATCTTCACCCCGGCCAGTTTTGACAGCAATGCACTCTATCATAGCTGCTATCTCAATGGAAATATTTCCTTGTCTTCCTACACACAAAAAGTGTACTCACTCCTTTCACAGTGAAGTGAACTCCAAATCCCTCTTCCAGCACGTTGTGAAAATCTCAGTGTTGTCTCCAGGCGAATGTATGAAATACATACCTGTAGACCTGTAACACAATTAGCACTTTTCTCCTCCACAGACGAGAAGAGGGTTGAACAAATCCAGAAATCCACAGCGAATACACCTTTTCTGAAAGGAGAACAACGATGACACAGGCCTGTCCATGGCTAGTGCGCGCTACTCCTGCAACGCTGGCGAGGAAGCGAGGCTCCATTACTGAAATCCACCCCTTCTCTCTGGGAGTGGCTCCACACCCGCAGGTCTCCAGGCTGGTCACTTTGCCTTCCAGGTAGTATCACTCTCCTCAGCCCACAGGAGGTAAACCCGAACTGTTTTAGCTCAGACAAATGACTCCTGCGACTGTCATATCCTTCACTTAGTGAGGTTCCCCCCATGTGGTTCCAGTCACTTCTGATTGTCCCAGTAGCTAAAAGTTCTCTGCAAGATATGTCTAAATGATAGGCTTACCATTTTGTTCAAGTGAAAAAGAGTCCCATAAATTGCTTTTCCAACTCTGGGTAATGATGTTTTATTTCTTTTTCATCTCTTTCCTTGACATGCTATGAGTAACAGACTGAATTATCTAGTTTCAAGTGAGTCCCATCTTGTATTCAAATGAAAAGCAATGGCCAGGCAAGAAAAATGGTAAATAGATCTAAATAAATTCATACAAAACAAAGAAGGAGGGCTTGAATTTTCTTTAGTTTTTGTTTGTGCCACTGGGCTCAAGTCCCTAGTCTGAACATGCGAATCCCCTCTTCCAGTGCGCATTGCATGCGCTCCGTACTCTCCGCCGGCATCTCAGCTGGTGAAAGGGTCGACATCTCTGAAAGGGTCGACATCTCTCTTCCTGGGCAGGAGGTCTGAATTGTCAGTCCTTAAGTGCTGACTCACCACTGGTCTTATTTCTTTAGTTTTCTGCATTTTACTATTAACTTTTACCACTGGGTTTGCAAGTATTATTCGGCTCTCTGAGAATTTAATGAACTTTAGACACCAGTTTAAAAGGTAACCTCTGTTTCCCATTGGCAAAAGTACTTAAACTGCTTAAATTTTGTGATGACTTTTTGGTTGAAATTCTTTGTGTGTGAATGTGTGTGTGGTTTCCCATGTCTAATGGCTTTCACTGAGCATATAGAAGTGATATAATTTTACTAAACTTCTTGTTACATACATTCTCTTTAATTGAAAGATTACTCAATGAATTTTAAGTATATAAAATCACTAATTTTAAATGTTTTAAAATGTATGTATCTATATCAGTTTACAACCGCAAAACTACAGACCACATCAAGATATTCAAGAAAAATTTTACATGTGAGTGCCACATAATCTCTTAAATGTGAAACTTCTTGTAACATCCTTATCTCTGCCTAATAAAAATGTTACTCTCCATTTCTCTGACCTCAAGAGCTTCTATTACCTTTAGACCTTTCAAGTTTTGTTCTATACAAATGTGAATATTTTGAAACAGAGATTGAATTTTTCCTCAATCTGGGTCTTATTAATTGGAAATTTAACCAATGTATTAGTATGATTCACCTCTATCTTTGTAATACCTTTTACGCAAATGTTAACACTTCCTTGGTATTTTTCTTCTGCTACTTTTTCTTGGGTTTTCACTTGTTTTACATTCCAGAATTTTGAAATGCATATAATCTATATGGCCCAGATCTCAAGGACAATTTAATTTACATGAACTATAATCTGATGCAGTAGTTACTGGTTTTCCCAAATAGTATTTAAAACACAGCCACCCCTCTCCAACCAGTGCTTTGACAATTTTCTCCTTACATTATCACTATTCACATTATGAAATTGCCAGCTTGTTCTTACAGGAATTAAAACTGTACTATTTTCTAGTTTTGTCAGATTGATATTTAGAATGTCTCATCTGTCCTTGCCCTACCACTTTTATTTAACATATATTTGGCTTAAGAATCTCTATCTGTATAATTAAAATACATTGTACAAATCAAATAGCATCTATTTGCCCAATACACTGAATATTTGACATCCACTTTGACAATTTAAATCTACATAAACTGAAAATTTTACATCTAGCTTGCAAATCTATTTTCCATTTAGGTGTATTGTCCTGTATGTAACAATTTTAGAATTTATGTTCTTAATTAGTTTTAATCGTCAGATCTTCCATGCAATTATCTTCCTAATCTTTTCAGTTTTTGTGTTGGCTGTAGTAAATCACTGAGCAAACTTTTCAGAGAAGGTTCTTGGTAGAGACACTTTCTTAACCCAGTGGTATCTGAGAATGTCTTCCACTCACTTTGATATACAAATACTAATTTGGCAGAGTAAATAATTCTTGGTTCAAAATTATTTTCCCTTAAAATTCTGCAAATGTTGTTTCACTGTCTTCTGGCGTTTAGAATTTTAAAAGAAAAGTCTGAGGTTGGTCTGACACTTTCCTCGCTATAGGTAACCTGTTTTCTCTGTCTAGATGCTTGCAAAATTTTTTCTTTGTCCTGGAACTTTTAAAAAAGTCATGAGGCTATGTCTCGGTGTTGCTTTCTTCTTGTTAATTTTTAAGGATGCCCTGTGGGCCTTCCCCATTTGTGTGCCTGCTTCAAATCTTCCACTCAGAAAAGTTTTCTTCAATTAGATCCATTACTATTGTTTTGGCTTCATTTACCTCGTTCTCTGTTTCAAGTACTCCTGCTACCTGCAGATTGTATCTCCTGCACAGGCCCTTTGCATCTCTCTTTTTTTCTTTTCTCATCTTAATTTCTTTGGACTTTTCCTCTGCATTCTGTGAGAATTTCTCTTGTCTTCTATTTGCTCCAGGAATTTTATTTTGTGACCAACCCTCCTATGCTTCCTTTAAATGAAATCCTGTGATCTCTGTCATGCAGTCACACACCACGTGTTCTATATAATTAAGCCAAGGCAGATAATGAACTGCCTGATAAGATATGTGGTGCTTTCTAGGTGATGCATCAGTTTCAAGAGGAGGAATTTTCGTGACTACTTGGCTCTATTCTTTTCTTCTGAGCTGTGTTCTTCCGACTTCTTCAATAGCTCTTCCTCTTGGGGTCCCAAAATGCAGGTTTCCCCAGCACTAAAACTGAAGAACCTGAAAAAGTTTAATATATTACTAGGGAACAAATCATGAGCCCAACATGAAGACAATGCAGCATTGTAAGTCTAGTTATTCTCAGGTTTTCAGCCTAGCTCATCCTCAGTGTCATTACGTCCTCTAACTGATAGTCTTCCTTGCTACAACCTCTGCTTACCGCCCCTGCAACTTGATGCCCAACAGCATGTCACCAGCCTCTCTGGCTTCTCTGCTGACAACTTCTCTGCTGACCAGGTTCCAGCTGGACTTTCTTGGTATACTTATTAAATAACATTGATCTTCTTTTTAAATCCAAAAACAAAGCCTGATTTCACAGATGTGCTCTCTCATGAGGACAAATTTGA
The DNA here is from genome assembly GCF_000276665.1 of Chinchilla lanigera. Classification (NCBI taxonomy): domain Eukaryota; kingdom Metazoa; phylum Chordata; class Mammalia; order Rodentia; family Chinchillidae; genus Chinchilla; species Chinchilla lanigera. The sequence continues at coordinate 10,795,182 of NW_004955471.1, read as the reverse complement.
ACAAGTGCAAAAGGGAAGTTTTTCAAGAAACTAACTTAAGTGAACACATACATTTTTCTTTCATAAATGCTGTTCAGAAGTGGCAGAAAAATAATTAACTTACAAATTAAAAATAATACCCAAACAAAATTGGCAAGAAAGTGGTTAACGATGACCCATGCTATACTATACACATATCCTGGTGTCCATGCTCACTATATGACCCTGAATAAGTGGCTTAATATTTGTAATTCCTTTTTATTTTCCATGACAATGGAGTAGTAATTACGTTGACTTCATAGAGTTTTAAAAGATGAACACATGGGCTAATCTACTTGCATAATAAAAGAGTTTAGAAAACTGGCTGCACGCCGTGAACCCTTACAAATCTTAGTTGTTTTTAGGTTTGATGAACCTAAAAGTCTTTCTAGGGTATCAATTAGTTTACTTAAGTCTTATTCATACTCTCTTAATCGCTGAAGCATATCCTTTAGATAAGACAACCCAACATGTTCAAGAAGGAACAAAATGAGAAAGGTTGTTAAACTGGAGCGTGATGACATGTTTAAGAGATGGGATAAAGTGTTGTGAAAAACTGGTTTAGAATGTGCCATGACTTGAGAGTCACACACAAAGCCTCCTTCCTGTCCTCTTCACATGTGCTGGTCTCTTCCCCAGGGTGGGACAGAGCTGGACCACTCAGGGTGCCCAGGATCAAGGACAGGTGAGCAGGAGGTGACATGACCCGCGGCTTGCTGTGTGTCAATATTTCTAGGGTTACAACAAAGCCTTGTTGTGTGAGCTTGGCACACCGTGTAGATAAGTACTAGTTAATGTGCAACATAGTTGCTGTTTACATTGTGCTGAGGACCGACTGGAGGTATGTAAAGGTTAAGAACTGGGACGAGGTTTAGTGTTGACTCAGTTTATTGGGCTATTGGACTTTATCAGAGAGATTACAGAATGCATTCTTCCTATCATCTGTTCTTGTTAAAACAACAGCACGGAATGATGACTTTAAAAATGTTTTATTTTCTCTCTTGAGATGAGCCCTGACTGTTGCCATGCAATCATGTAATACACGTCTGTAAATCTTCAGACTAAAATAAACTGAATTCACAGGTCATTTTTATTTTCTAATTGAAGTAGTTCTTCAACTGCCCTGCTGCTTTGATCCTCGGCAATCACCCCGCCATTCATCTTTACGACCGTCCCGCCCCACCGTGCTCTGCCTGTGCAATTCCACGGAGACTCATCCCAGCCTCCTCAGAACATGCGATCTGTGGCCCAGAGGGCCTCCTTTCCTTTTGTTCAAACAAGGGCAGGAACATTCATTTCAAAATCCAGTTAAAATTCTTCTCTTTTAAAAACCCCTTGGGGAACAGTTACTTTCTGTTCAGAACTTGTTTGTTTAATTCCTTTCCTATCCATCCCTTCCTCGCCTTGGCTTTCATCCCCATCTGTCTTTCTAGGAGCTGTAGATCGCAAAAAGCGCTACATCACCTCAACCACGCCAGTGATCTCTTCTCACTTTCTAATGTGTCCATTTTTCTGGGTCAGGAAATTAAACCAATACACTGTACTATTTTTCTGGTTCCACTAATTACTTCATGTTTCTTTAAATGCTATCACATAGGCAGCACTTTCTATTATGGTTAATAGCTTCAGCATGAGGGAGAGAATGGAGCTGGGGGAAAAGTGGGAAACAAGGGGGAGATACAACCGCAGGGAGAAGGTGAAACATCTTTGCTGGTTCCCTGAGATGTGGCCTCACCAGTCAGCGAACCATAGTTAGGCTACCAACAGGTACCCTGAGCAGAGGGAAACAACATTGAAAACTCAGGATTATTTTCAAAGTAATGATAATAATTGGCATCAAAAAGCTATGGTAGCATAGAAGATAAAATCCACAGTTATTTTCAGAGATTCATGTTATTTACAATTAATATATGTAGAATTAAAAATAGAAAGTAATTTTTTGGGCTGGGGATATAGCTCAGTGGCACAAGCGCCTGCCTGGCAAGAGCAAGGTCCTGAATTCAATTCCTAATACCTAAAAAAAAAAAAAAAGAAAGTAATTTTTTACCACATATCACAGTCATAGTTTTTGCAGGAAAGAACCATCAACACGTGTCAAAATTTGTACAAGTATAAACAAAAACATTTCTGTGACATCAAAATATGTCCCCACAAAAACTGTGAGGAGAAAGCCATCAAATGTCTACAATTAAGAAAACTGGAAAATACAACTTCAGTTAAGTTTTCAGTTAACGCTTATCAGTAAGGACACATAAACACCCTGCAGCTCCCAAGGTGAACCCTAACACAGCACATCTGTGTTATTCTTTACTGAAGATGTGCAAGTTGAACTAAAACATGAGGAAATATCACAAAATCAAAAGCAGAAACAATACACAAACTTACTAGCCAATAGTCCCCCAGAGGGCCAAGGTCATGAAAAACAAAGCTAGGACACTATCACAAATGTGCAAGATGCTAAGGAAACTGATAATCAATGCAGTCTGTGAACTTGGACTGAATATTGGACCAGAAAAAAGGAGATCTGTGGGATAAGTGGAAAAATTTGAATAATGTACATAGATCAGTTAAAAATGCCATGCTTGATTTCTCGGTTCTTGATAATTATACTGTAGTTTTATAACATATTATTTGAAGAATCCAGTTAAAGGATATACTGGAAATATTTGTAGAATTTCTGAACCTTTCTATAAGTCTAAAATTATTTCAAAATTAAAAAGTTTTAAAACCAAAACAAGAGAGACCATCTTTATATGCACACATGATCTCTGTTTAGGAAGTTTAAGATTTATAGAGAAGTATAACCTCTCTAAATAAATTGTTCCAAAAATCTCCTTTCTTATTTTATTATTTACAAAGTGCACAGATGATCAGTCAGCAAAACACAAATACTTTTGGTGTGTATTAAATGAAAGAAGATTACACACTGCATGAAGTGTTTGTGGAGCTATAATAGTCCCCAATGTCAATTGCTGAGACTTCTGGGTGATTTTGAGGTTATGTTGTTTTCTACATTCAACACTAAATTACATGTTTAAAATTTTATTTTCATCCCAACAGAAAATAAAATATCAAATTCCTCATAATTAAGAGCAAACCAGTGTGAGACCGACCACTTACCTGCCTGTTTACCCTAATTGCTTCCTAAAATAGAAAATACACACACACACACTCACACACTCATACTGCAAACATGTAATTGTCTTGTTTTCAATATGAAAGTGATGATACTAGAGTTTTTCACCTAGGATAATGAAAAAAGATGATTGATACCAAGGTACGTCTGTTGGTGAAAACACTTTAGTCTATGGACACACTTAAAAGTTGGTAATTACTGCCAGAATACAAAATTTAAACTGAAAAAAATTTTACAATAAAGTGGTAGCCATAGTTTCATTCTTAAAAGTAATCTGTTCCAAGGAAAATTCCCTAAGATATTTCTTTTCCTTGTAAAAACTAATTATTTTTACTTATTTTATTAATTATACTTATTTGTGTCTCACTCATTCCTGATTCACAAGTGCTTTTCAATTGTTTGTTATGGAAATCATGTTTTATTTAAATTAAATTTATTTCTGATACATAAAAATTTGTTATGTTCCTCTATGAACACCCCACCATGAACAAAATCCCTATATACTGTGAATATGTACTAATAAAAAAAAACAACTACATACTTCGATGTGATACATACATTGTATAATATTTAAAACAGGATAAACATTTATCTGCTCAAACATGTATCTTTTCTGTATGGTGCAAACAAGCGGTCTAAGTCGTTTCCTCTAGCTTTTTGACTTGTAGGGTACTTTACCGGTTTCTGTCCTCACCCTACTGTGTGATCACAGGAGAGCGGCTGCTCTTGCTGAACTCTAACTTAGCTGCCATTTGTCAGCTGCACCCCATCTCGTCTCCCTCCCATCCCTGGCCCCTGATAATCACTACTCTATTCTCAACTTCTGTGAAACTAACATTTTTTAGGTGATAATGTGGATAAGATCCCAAGATGTTAGACTTTCTTGGGTATTTCTTAATCTTATTTTTGTTTATTTATTTTGGCAGTTTAGAAAGAGAGATTCTGATTTTAAAGAAGTCAACAGAATAAGGCTACAACATTTGTTATCTGGAAGGACCGCAGCGGGCCCTCCATCCTTTGCTACTGATTTCATCTACGCCACTCCCTTGCAACCAGAGAGAGGCAGGGTGGAGGGGAAGTCCTCATCCTCAAGGGTCCAGCCACCCTCACTTCTGCCTTAGAGAACACTCACTCCTGAGAGTTAAGTCAAACAGCTACTCCTGAGGAATAGGTGGGGATCCATGTGAATACACTGAGAAAGAAAGGACTAGCCCAAGGAGCTTCTCAACTCACACTCAAGGAAGTGTCCAAAAACAACCTAGCTGTCCGCTGAATGTGACGCAGTGAGCCTGGATGGCTCTGGAGGAAAGAATCTCTCGGCTGAGCTTGACTCAATCTCAAGCCCAAGGGTTATTGCTTTGATCCATGAACGCTGGGGTGGCCTGCCGATGGGCGGAGTACACTGGTGTGGACAGCGCTGCTGGTGGTTGTAACAGAGACTGCTGCTATCTAGTCCATTTCTCCTTCACTTTTAGAAACTCTGCCTCCCAAATGCACTGGGCAATATGCACGGTTTAGTGACTCTAATATTTCTCAGGTTCTCTCGAATGTTGCTGTCATCAAGTGTCAAAAATCTGTCCAGAGCTGTAAGTATAAATCCTGCTTGGATACGGTAGAAAATGTCCTGAGACCATTTTCTCCTTCTTTTGCCTCTGACCCAGAATGTGGCTGTGTTTATTTATGCGATGACACCATCTTGGATGCTGAGAAGGAAGACTTCACCTAGAAGAAGCTAGGAAACATACTTTTTATCTCCAAAAGCACATACTGCCTCAGTGCATGTCACTTTAAACATTTTGATATATGAAAACAAAACCTAATGAATGCAGTGGCAAGAATATGTAAGATAAAAGGGAAGAGAGGATTACATTTCAAGGGATTTTAATAAGACAAATATTATACTGGCTTGTCCTTGAGATTCTAAGTCAATAGTCACACACGAGAATCTTTCACTTTTGTGTGTCTGCTTTTAACTAAGATCCGGAAGTTATGTTATACATGTTACTGTGTGCTTTCTGGTTCTTGACCATTTTGTTGTAATTATAATTGAATTTTCTTGTTTTCTAAAACATTTTGTTATATAAAAATATGGATGGTAACACAACATACAATAACATATCTAAGCCAACTATAGAAATAAATATTACAAATGCAGTCAAAATTATATCTATATATATACCACTGCCCAATAGCATTGCATTTCTTCCTGTAACTAATATTCTATTTTGGTATCTATCAATTCTCTGGAATTGAATACGTGCATCATTCTAACATATACTCTGCATTACTAAAGTTTTAAATTTCATAAAAATTGCATTATGTATTCTTCTGTAATTTTTCATAACATTTAACAATTTATCTGTAGATAGCTGCAGATAGAGTTTTTTGTTTTGCCATTCTAAACTATTTTATTGCACAAATAAACTGTATCTCTCATTTTATTCCTAATGACCATTTCATTTGTAGCTTTATTACTACTTCAGACAGTGAAGGGATATTTGCATAAGCATCCTATTCACTACAGCATTCCTTTAGAACTAACCAATCTTGTCGCTTTTCTAGCTCTAAAGATTCTATTTATTTCTTTTTTTCTGTGGGTCTTGGAAGCAAATGTAGGAGATGGTGAAAACGGATGGGAAATACAATTTTGGGATTCCAGTGGTCCAGTGCTGAATTTGGCAGAAATGGAAAATTTGACTCATGACAAAGCCCTGGATTTTGATGCCTGGAATAAAGATCTTAAACTTGAATCTGCAGGGAAAATTCAAAATGTCATTTCATCTTATCTTGGGTTTCTTCATTAATTATTCAAAATACAAGAATGAAGGAAGAGGAAGAGTAACAGGCATCAGGTAACCAAAAGGAGTGTGAGTCCCTCTTCAGGAAACTGTCTTCCGACGGCTCAGTTGTGTGCAGTCAGTTCACTTTCCCCAGTCGTCTTTATGGAATGTCTCCCTTCTTATTGCTCCTGCTTTTTGAGAAAACTGAATGATGCCTTGGAGATTTCCCTATAATATTTAGAAAGTTTTGAAAAACAGAAAAACATTTCTTCTTGTTTTTCAACATCATCTGACTGAAAATGTAGATTTTGGAGTGTGGGGAATGCTGATGCAGTCAGCAAAGTGCGCACATACACACACACACACACACACACACACACTCTTCATCGAGCAGCTGGATCTTATGAGCGCCACATTGATGCTGCTATTCTTTCCCGCAGGTGTCTCATTGGGAAATACCATACCTCACTTCTGCTCATAGGGAACTGAATTTCCCCAGGAGCATTTGCTCATTGTGTAGCTTTGCCCAGGTGATGAGCTACACATGTTCTGCTCACGAGAAAGGAATGAAAATGTATAGCTCAGAACCCTGCAGAGATGAGGAGAATCACTGTCACACGACTCTGTTAAGATTCAAGTTTCAAACACTGACAAGTTTAGCAACACCTGAAGGTGGTGGATTAAAAACAAAAGTGTTCTGAGAGAAAGGGAGAAGCCCTCTCGGGGAGGCCTAGATGAGATACATGACTGCAGCTGAGGTGCAGAGATCCAAAAGAAGAAATTTGCAGATGGTCTCGCTCTATTTTCAGCATAGAGCTCGTACGATTCTTTGTACACTGTAAGTGTGCTTGCTTGTAAATGTCCTTGAGTTTAGGGTTGGCTGCGTAGAGAGGACCGTTTACAGAGTCTGATTCAGAGTTCCCTTGGCTACTCTAACTCATTCAAGGATGAAGCACTACACCTCCATAATAGTCTTAGCTTCATAAAGTCAGTAAATGTCATGCTTTTAGAAAACTGGAATAACAAAATCATAAGGTGAAAGAATACAGAAAAAGAAAAAGAATTGCAAATGAATGGGGTCTTTTGAAGTCCTTATTTCTAAGGGAAGTATGGCTTACACATAGAAAACAAAGCAAAACAACCCATACAGAAATGACCCTAAGGAAGAACAGTTGCCCCCGAGCCAAGCGCCCTCATTCACGGGCACAGACAGGCACTGTGTCCTGACAGAAAAGCATTAAAATAGGTGGACAATTAGGTAGAATTTGATTCTCAGTGTATTTTTCTCTTGCTTGTTCTCTCAATCTATGTCCTGTGTATTCTTGGCCAAGATAATCTCATTGATCATTAACTGAAGAAAAACTAAGGGAATCAAGTGTTACTTTTCGAGTTACATATGCCTCTCTGTGCTAAATCACGCTTTGGGGAATAAATAGGCTAGCGTCTAACATGTAAAATTGTCTCCAAAAACTTGTTTTTGAGGGGCTGGGGATTTAGCTCAGTGGCAAAAGCGCCTGCCTGGCAAGCGCAAGGTCGTGAGTTCGGTTCCCGGTACCAGAGAAAAAACAAAAACAAAACAAAAAAAACCTTGTTTTTGGAAGCTCATTCCACACACTGGGAGAACGGAAGGGGAAATGGAAGATGAGCATGACACCAACCCGCTCGGAGTCTGAGTGCACTTTCACGATGGCTGATTTGGTGACGTGCAGATTTTCTGGGATGTATTTTTCTAAATCTCCTATAGCGCTATTTTTTCTTTCATATTCATTAAGCTGAATTGCCAGGAAAACATGCAATCATTCAAATGAATAATTCATTAATATTGGGTCAAATCCACATAAATATTTGTAAGGTACTTAAGACTGTACCCAGGAAATTGCAAACTGTGTACATATGTGCTTATAAATAATGTAATCAAATTATATCCAAAAAGGAAGATGTTTAGCTTCATTTGAAGACATAAAATGGTTTTATTGACAAAAGGGTGTTTTTGCCACTTAGTGTATATTTAAATTCTTGAAAGTGTGGCCTTTACAGCACACTCATATAATGGAATATATAAATTGTACAGTATTTCGTGAAGCCCTTTATTTCTAATAATTTTTTCAAATAGTTTTTAATCACTTCCTGGATTTTATATAAGGTCATTTACTACTTTCTTTAGGGCAGGAAACATAGCTTATCTATTTCTAGAAGCTAGTAGCTGTAAGCAATATAGTGTTCAATAAAAGTTTTATTTTTTTAAAATCACTATTATTATTTGTGGTGCTGGAGATTTAAAGATTAAACCCAGAGACTTGTGAATTCTAGGCAAATGCTTTATCACTGAGGTACATCCCCAGCCCAGTAAAATACGTTCATATATTAAAATTTTAAAGCAGAACTGGGAGGTCACAAATAGAATAACTTTATATTTTAAAGTTTTATAATGAACGCTTGTTTCTAGGATTAAAAACTGAGCTGGTTATAATTTCCGTACAAAAATTTTTAATGAGCTCACCTCTTTGCTGTATAATGAATTCCTTGGGGAGAAAAAACCGCAGGTGGGAAATAGACAGTGGCTTGGCCAGAATAACACGATGATGTATAAAGTCTCTGATAAATCAGTGAGTGTCCGTTTTGACAGAAGAGCTATGGGCAGTATAGGAAATTTCCTGTCCCGAATAAGTACTCATTCCAGTTAGAACAGGGTACTGGGCAATCTTTGCCACGCTGGAAACAGTTCTGTGTATTCCAGTACCACCCAGGTCTCCGTGGCCAACTCAGGGGACCTGGTAACTTGACAGATTGTAATGAAGTGCTCGTCCTCTGCTAAGAAGGCCAGCGAAACGCCAGAGGCTGTTTTTGAGAAGCAGATGACTTTATGGAAGATGGCAAAGCATCACTTGAAAATCTGTATTTTCCTTGTTATGATTCACCTGAGACTCCGTCCTCATTTCCTCCCCCAGATTGTTCACATGGAATGGATCTCTTGGCTCACATTGCTCAACGGGCAGGGCAAATTTTATGGCAGCCTCGACCTGGGGCGTATCTTCTCTCTAGAACTCCACTCAAAATTGTTAGTGTCTGGAGAGCATTGGCAAGGGGGACGACAGAACTCCCAAGTGAGGCATATGTTGTTTTCAAGATCCCAAAAGTTCTTGATACAATTTTTTTTATTTATGGTAGGGAGGGACTAATCCTTCACTCATACCTCAACCTGCTGCAGATCACTGAAGGATTTCACCGAGTGACAAGTTCCTGAAATTTTATAAAACTCCTTTCCATCCTCCGCTTCCCATGTGTCCTATCAACTAGCCAAAAGCACTTGCTGTTTTCTAATCACCAAAGCCCAATCATCATGCCACCCTCTCTGAATTAACCCATTGTCTTTTTTGTTTTGTTTTGTCTTTTTGTGACAAGGTCTTGCTATGTAGTTCAGGCTGGCCTTGAGCTCACTGTAGCCCAGGCATGTCTTGAACTTGCAATGATTCTCCTGTCTCAGCCTCCTGAGTGCTGGAATTACAGATGTGAGTGGATCACCACATATATATATATACACCTGGCTCCATTGTCTTATTATCATTATTATTCACAATATTAGCTTGTTTAGGAATGTTAACATCAATTGTTAATTTATATTAAAATGTACTTTGGATACTTATTTTAATAGGTATTAAGATACAGTATGATCATCATTAGCTTTGGCTTAAATTATTCCAGTTTTGTCCGTGGAGCTCCCTCTGGCTGACTTTGGTGCCCTTTGACAACACTCTCTCCTGTATAATTTCCAAGATCTGGGTTTGAGGTACCCACAGTGCTAGTGGGTGTCATTACTTCACATCCCATCTACCACCAGTGAGGTCACCTATGCTAACCCAGTCACACACTGACCCATATTTCTGTCTAGTCTATCCATCCGTATTATTATCTAAATTGAGTTTACCACGTTGATGCTGATTAGGATCAAGTACTACAGTGAGTATTTTAGGTATTCCTTTCTTCTTAATTTTAATTTTTTTCTCCAAGGATGACAAATCCATTGCTATAAAATTAATCTATATAATCTTATGTGTGATATCTATGAAAATACAATGCATGTACTATACACGTGAAAATGTGAATATGTTATATACATTCAATTTTAACATCATATGAGTGATAATGTCTTAACACTGCAATTCCTTCAATTATAAAAAATTTGAACATTTTTAAATATTTTCCTATATTTGATTTTTCAGATGCTTGCAAATTTTCTGGTCATATATTTTTCTTACTTTTCATGTTTCTTTTAATGCAATTATAAATATTGTTTGACTGTGACTTCAAAACTTTAATGCTTCTAACCTTATTCATTGTAAGACTTCTTTTTTATTTTAGTTCATTGGTAAGTGTGTAATACATAATGTTTACATTCTTTGTGAGAAGTCGATACATGTGCATAACATACCTTAATTACTTTTCTTATCCCCATTCACTTCTCTCCCTTCCCCTCCATGCATCTCTTGATCACTTCCCCTTCTCATATTTTTTGAAATCTAGTTTTTAAATATTTTGTTCTCTAACTTGAAGGAGCTATTTACTGTTTGTCTGTTTTACCAGTAAGTTTTTTGTTGTTGTGTTTATGTGTGTGTATGTGTGTTTACGTATGTTTGTGTTTTTTTAAGATAGGGTTTCACTGAGCAGTTCAGGCTGGACTTGAACTCACTTTGTAGCCCAGGCTGGCCTCGAATTTGCAGTGATCCTCCTGCTTCAGCCTTCTCAGTGCTGGGATTATAGGGGTGTACCACCATGCCCAGCTCCAGTAAGTTTTTCAAATTAATCAGTTGATTTTTTGTTTGTTTAAAATATTTTGGCTACGGAAAGTTGTTATTTTATCATGGCAACTTTAGTAATGGTTGCTTTTGCTCTCTTGGGATGCTAAATCACACTTATAAAATCTTATGCTGCTCTGAGACTGAAGAGAAATTCTCCAATGTTTTCTTCTACTACATCATGGCAATATATTTCACAGATAATCCTTTTACAGCTTCTTTAAGCACATGATGTGAGATATAAATCTAATTTTAACTTTCTTGAAGTAGCTAGCTGGATGTTCCACCACCATTTAGTAGTCAGTTCTTATTCCAGTAAATTCAGATGCCAACTAGTTTTATACTAACTTTCTGTATGTATTTGTATCTAGTTCTATTATTTTATTATGTCTAAAAAGTCCATACATATTGCCATGCATTTCAAGAGCTTTTAAGTGTTTTTTTTTCCGCATAGAGATTTTACACATCTATTGTCAAATTTCTTTCTCTGTGTTTAATCTTTACTGCAATCTTAAAAGGGGCTATCTCTGCTATTATGTTTTCTAAATATTCTTTGTATGTGTGAATGCTTTCAGCTTTCAGGTAAACTTTATGTCTTGTTAACTTGCTCAGTATATTAATTGTTAGAGCTAGCTTTAATATTGATTTTCTGGGGGTATATAAGGATGCTGTTATATTATTTACAAATAGAGATAGCTTTGTTTCCAGTTTTTATTCATTGTTCTGGCTAATATTTCTATTATAATGGCAAGTAGTGAAGATCATGAGCCTATATGCTTTGTATCTATTGTTAGTGGAAATATTTCTAATTTTTTAATATTATTGAGTAATATGCTAGCTTTAAGACTAAAGCATATAACAAACATTTTTACGTGTCAAATAAATAGTTTTCATTTCCTTTGCTGTCATGATTGATATATAGATGATGCGCCAAAGCCTCATGCGCGCAGAGGCAGGGCTTCAGGGCGGGGACTGGGTCATGGACATGTCGCACTCCTCACTGGATTCGTCTGCTGATGACTTTGTAGCTACGTGCAGTGCTGGGAGCTGAAGCCTGGTTAGCGGAGGTGGTCACTGGCTGTGTGGTCACCTGGAAGTATATGTCTCCCTCCCTCCTTCTTTGATCTCTCTCTGATTCCCATCTTCCACGCCATGAACAGTTTCCCTCCGCCATGCCACCTGCCCTGTATCCGGCCGACCATGCGCTGCAATCTCTGAGCCAAACGGAACCTTTGCTTCTCTCAGTTGTGCATGTCAGGTATGGTGTCCCAGCCGTGGGAAAGTGATGGAGACAGATTTTAGTACTGAGAGTGGGGTCAGTGCTGTGACTGTGTGACTTAGGCTTTTGGAATGAGTTTGTGGGAGGAGCTTGGAGATGCAGTCCGGAAAAGCAGCCCTAGAATGCTGCTCGCCAAGCTTGCTGGGAGATTCCAGTCAGAGCTCGGAAGACCAGAATGCTGACAGGAATGAAGCCACCAAAAGCCAGACTCAGGCAGCAGGTTCTGCACCGGCAGCTGGACTCCAGGCCGTGTGTGTTATGCTCTGGCAGAAAATTTGTCTGCATTTTGCTCCTGTCCTGAGACATTGTGGAAGACTGAGATTAAAGGCAGCAGAATAGCTAGTCTGGTCCCCTTCTGCCAGATGAGGTCTAAAGGCTCCATCTTTACTATCTGGCCCACTCTAGGGGCCTTGGTTTCTGCTTTTTGCTGGGTATCGTCACCATGGGCTAGAAACAAGCTCCACGCCAAAGTCCTGAGGCAGATTTCCTGCCCAATTTCCTGTGCATGTACTGTATCCCCAAGCCCCCATGCTGCCCAAGGTCAGAAAACGGGTGGTGGAGCCCATCTCTTTGCCACCTGGACAACGGTGTCAGTGTCTCAGTCCACAGGTATCAGCCTGGTGATAGGGATCCTGGGTCTCCACCAATCACCAGGCTTTACTTTGCTGGTACTGGGCTCTGCCTTTCGGGCCTGGACTTAACTACCTGTCCGTCCTACACACAGGAGGCATCTCTCTCCATGCTGCATGGCCTGCAGAGGGAGGAGGGATGGCCCTGGGCACTGTTTCTTTCCTGCCTTTCCAATGCGTATATTCTGTTTATTACGTTAAGCCCAGATGTTATGTTCTCCCACCTGACTTTCTTCTCCTTGAATGAGATAGCTTGGTGTGCGAGGAGCTTGTGTGCCTGTGGGGAGACCATCACTGCAGCCTCATGCACAGCTGTCATCTGCCTCCACCTCTGGGACTTGTTTCACAAGCTATATGTAGATTTCCCAGAGAAGTGTAAGATTGCTTATGATAAACTTAGGACTTGTGAAGCAGAGATCTACTTTTTTATTACTCTGTTGCTATGGAAACTTTGCATGATGTCTGATTTTATAATGAGCACTTAGGAATGATTACATATGATGGGCATCCTGCTCTGTAATTATCTGAGACCTTAAAGGACTTCCCAGCTGCTTCGTATACTTAGACTTCCCAAAGTAATTTCCTTTATATTTTACTATTGTGAAGTGAGATAATTAAAATTTACTCTTTCATACTTCATGATAGGTCTTAGTTTCATTTATGATAATACACAATTCAAAAGAAGAATAAAATAGATTTGAGTCTTCAGTGTACTTTGGCTTTGGAAATTTTTCTTAAAATTTTGCTTAGAGTATGTGGTAGATCAGTTTTCATTAATCAGTCTTCCTTGTCAAAAAGTAGTGCACAAGGCAATTTTTCAGCAAGTGGGCTTTAGTTGCAGGATTTCATTTTAATTTCTACAGGATTTTCCCAAAAGTCCTCTTTCAGAATATAAATGTACATGCCTGCTCTTAAAATTGTTCTGATCTATGTATGACCTTAATAATCCCAAATTAAATTAAAATGTCAATAAGATAATTTAGAACTACTCTATCTTATTCAACCAAAATAGCCTGAGTTAAATAGGGCCTTATAATATAATCATTATTCCAGTTTAATTGGCTCTTTGGCATGATAGGAATGCCTCCAGTTTGTAGAAATATGAGCTCTGAAGGGTTTCTAGTACTCTGAGTCATTATAGGACCTAGAAAAACAAATATAAATTAAATTATCAATAGAATTAGGTTAGACATTTGGTAGTAAATCAGTAAACAGTCATGATGTTTTTGTTATACTTGTAGAGAAATCTGATAATCATGGTATTTATAATTTAGGCTCAAATTATGAATTAGAGCAATACCATCGAAAAGTGTCATTTCAAGGTCATCATTTTTTACTTTTCGAAAAAAAATACTGCTAGTAATGCTGTTAAAAACAATGTTCAGCACCACAGTACGTGAATACTGAGAGGGAAAGTGCCATTTTCCTTATTTAATAGTAGTGGTATAAATTAATTCAAATTCTAGCTAAAATAGAAAAAGCATTATAAGGGTAGTGACAAATCATAGACTGCTAATACTTTTGTATGTGTTCCAACATCCTATTTAATTTCAGTTTTTACTTTAGTGCCCAGTATTATCACTATGCTAACTGGTTAAAATGATGCAAAATAGCTTGACACTCCCACTGCGTGAAAGAGGGATAAAGCATGCACCGTGACACAGTGATGTAATTGTTTTCGTTACAAGTTAGGAACTTACAGAGAAAGTTCAAGTTAACAATGTAATACCTGATTCATTGGAATGTAGAACCACCTGAAAACTATCCTTTAAAAAGGCCTTGAAAAGTACTATGATGAACTTTATATTTCAACTTAATTTTTACTTTTTTAGACAGGTTGTCATTATATAGTTCAAGCTGGCCTTGGAGTCCTTTTGATCCTCCTTCCTCAGACTCCTGAGTGCTGGAATTATAGGGACCACCATGCCCAGCCATCAACCTGAATTTTAATAAAAGATGCAAAAGTGGACAGAAGGAGCAAGTAAATGAGTGAAAAACCCTTCCTAAGTTGGGTCTTCCACACCCGAAAATATTCTGAGCTAATAGTTGGGTTTTTCTTAAGTTAATTAACACAGTCAGGTAACTACCTCAAATTGCTGTATTCTCCGTAATCCTCTGGAGTCCTGTAATAACCAAGGGAGAGTAAAATCCCCTGAGAAAGGCATCGGTCAAAACAGAGGCTTCTTTTGACATGAACTTCATATAAACTTTCACATCCCAAATACTTAAGAAAAGTGCCTAATGACAGTGACACACATGACCCTAAACACTGCCTAAATGATCATCAATGTTTTTAAAATGCCCCAGTCTAAGACTGTTCCTTTAGGTTCATGTGCTACCTTACTTGCCCTCTGACATAGCTTCACTGAGGAATACGAAGAACTCAACATGGCTGAAAATTCCTGAGAAAATCCACACATCATGATACAGTCACTCAACAGTGTTAAATTTCCAGAAAAATGAATCATGGAAGAGAATTCTGCCCTCAGCTCACACCATAAAGTTATCTGCCTAAAATTATCCTTGAAAAAAAAAATCCTGAGGTGGTGATAGCACCACTTAAATTTTAAGGAATAATTAACTTTGTGAATATAAATGACTAGTAGAAAATTAAGGATTTTCCAAGGCTTTCTGCATGTGTATTTTAATAAATCCTCCTGTTTAAGTATCTATAGGCAGAATTTTGGGCATGTTTTCCTACGTAGAACAAACTCAGTGTGCAGATACAAAATGTGTGTTTGCGTTACAACTCAGTTTTCTCACTAATTCTCAATTTTCTCAGAGGAAAAGTGAATGGAAAGGAAACTTAAAGTACCAAGGGCTCTCCGGATGAGAATCCCTCACGCGTGAGCCCAGCTCTACCTTACAGTCCGGCAACCCATTAGTAAGTCCGTGTTCGCAATTACACTTGGGATTCTCTGCTGCCTCATTGCTGCAATAGCGTGCAGAATCCAGAGTCAGACTTCTCACTTCTGCACGGCCCAGCTGTGTAACAGGAATCAGTGCGTCTCGGGTCCCTCATCAGCAAAGTCCAAACTGTGTATTCATACTACCTGATAGCTTAGGCTGATTAAAGGAGGACAAGCATGTGAACCCATTATCACGGGTGTTGACAGGGTGGTGTTACTTCTGGAGGGCCCAGAAAAGAATCCGCTTCCTCCCTCTCCTCCTGTAGAACCCAGGGACACCCCAGACTTGGTCTCTGTGTTCTTGGTCTCTCTCTCACCACCCTGGCCTGTGCTCCACATGTGAGCGCATTGGTCCTCAGCTTCCTGAGCCCTTGACCCGTTCTTGCTGCAGCCTGTGAGAGTAATCTTGCATGAGGCTGTTCAGGCATCCGGGCTCTCGCTCGACACTCAGCCTTTTCATTCATTTTACCCAGGTACTTACATTTAAGAGTGAAACATCAGGGGAAAGGTAGTGGGGACCACTCAGAGCACACAAGTGAATATTAAATTGACTTTGTAGAGAAAGGTTGGATATAAGGCTAGCCCAGGAGAAGATGACCAGGACTTCAGTTTCTGAAAGGTCTAGGTAAATGGAGTCAGCCCTCCCAATCTCTGCCTCCATGAATTCATCTAACCAGAGGAAAACCATTTGGAGGGAAATCTTCCTTTACTGTGCACATACACAATTACTTTTCTCATTATTTCAGAAACAAGGCAATATAAAAGATATTTATACATATTTATATTGTTGGGATGTTATTAGTAATCTAGAGGTGATTTAAATATATGGAGGATATGCTTAAATTAAACACAAATACATATGCCATTTTACATGAAGGACTTAAGCATTTTCAAATTTAGGATTTAGACCCTGGGATGAACCTTTTATGAGCACTGAGGGATGACTATGTATTTATTTCTGAAAGTTCCTACAATTTAATAATGATTAGCTAATTTTTTTGTGTGTGGTTAAATGAAGAAAGTAGATACAAGATCTTGCTGAGAATACAAAACAGCTATCATGCAACTGAGTTTTATTACAATAAGGCAAAATTGGAAAAATTCAATACATAAAATTAAAAGTTGGAATCATCTATTATTTACTTTCTACACAGAAAGATAGTGAAGGAACAGTGTGTGTATATGGTGTACGTGTGGGGAGTTGATATAAATAAAATACGTGGGGGAGAGGCAGGAGAGCCAGGAGTTCTTGCTCAAGTGTAGGACCTGAGATTCAGGGAGCTGATGGTGTAAGTTCCGGGTCCAGTCTGGATAAAGTACGCAGGACAGCTGACAGTAAATTCTACTCTGGAAGCTGGCAAGTTTAATGTCAGAGAGGAGCCAATGTTTGGGTTAAAGGCTAAAGGCAGGAAAAGACCAATGTTGCAGGGCAATGTCAGGTAGAAAGAGGTCTTTTTCTCATTCTTTTTGATCTACTTTGACATTCAGTTGAGTAGATCAGTCCGATCAATGGAGGAAGAATTTGCTTTGTTCAGTCTACTTAATGCAATGTCAGTTTCAACCAGAACCATTACAGGCACACCTAGAATGATGATTGATCGAACGTCTGGGTACTCAGGGGCCCAGGTGAGCAGGCATGTCAGATTGGCAGTTTCTTACCTCTGTTCCCTGTCACTAACAAGGGGCCTTCGTCAATGATATAACAATTTAAGAATATGTGATTTAAATTCTTTGAAAATGAAACCTTAAGCAATAAAATCAGCCCTTAAAATCTACAATTTCCTATCACAGGCAAAATATTTTTTGAAATTTTAGTTGCACTTTTCCTGAAAGTAAGAAACATTCTCTCAAAATAATTTCAATCTTATTTCCTTAGGTAGTTACCTTTTTGACATTAATTTGTTAATATTTAATTTAAAAATTAATCATCTTTAAGATTGTATGTAACTGGATTACTTGCAAATATAAGGAATTATTTATTTTTATATTTTCATAAAAAATATAGGTAAAAACATATGTATATGACATTTTGAATCTTAGTGTTTTTACAATAAATATTGCAATTAATATATGTTTATTTTTTCTTTTAAAGAGAAAAGAACAAAACAAAATAACAAAAACAAAGACAAAAACAAAACAACACAAAAACTATAAAAATGATACAGAATTCCAAAACAAGATGATAGGAAATCAACACTGTTTGTTGTATTACTTATTGTTATCTTCAAAGTTGTTTCTCAGAAATCAGATATAGGTATGAAAGATTGATCAAACAATTAAACATTAACTGTTTCTTTCAATAAACCAGTAGAAATTAATACTACAATAAACTCAAGGCTTTTATAGGTAAATGGATGCAACTAGAGTCCATACTTATAAATGAAATAAATCAGATGTGCATGTATAAACACCATACTGTCTCCCTAGTTTGAGAACCCGAAAGAGTAAATAAAACTGAAAGGTGCAAGAGATATTGTGAAAGGGAAAGAAACTGCTCAATAGGAAAGAACAACGGGGACAAGGGAAAGGAGAAAAGAAAGAAAGAAGGAAGGGAAATAGGGGCTGGGGATTCAGCTCAGCGGCAAAGCGCCTGCCTGGGAAGCGCAAGGTCGTGAGTTTGGTTCCTGGTACCGGGAAAAAAAAAAAAAAGAAGGAAGGGAAATATATATATGTGATAGCTAAGATAATATATCTTTATTTTTGTGTAATTGTAGGTAAAATTAAGGAAAAATTTCCTTCAGCATGGACAAACTCAAAGCTAGAGAAATAGCTATCTGTTCAAAGCTTTGCTGTGTGCACAGTAATATACAGTATAAAATAGAAATCTACTAGGAATTATTTTCAACCTCTTAGACTCTATTTGATCCATTCCACTCCATCATATATCCAATGACTCTGTGTTTCAACTGATAGAACCAACTAACCAAAATAAAATCATATATACAAACCCAGTCAAGGCCACCAAAGCTACTCCAATGGAGAGAGAGAGCAACATATAAACATTCCATACTTCACAATAACTCATATATAATAAATTATCAGGGTGATAAGCAAATGAAAATTTGAATAAAAGATCAAAAAGTAGAACACAATTTCTCCTAAACTTGAGACGTCTTCATTCATCAAGGTTCAGGTACCACCCAGAATCTTCATGTTAAAATTCTCCCCCGAGGAGGGGTGAAAGACTAGAATGCATTAAGGAAACTTAGGGTATAAATTCTAAGGACTTTCAGTCACATATCACATATTTCACATTAGCAGCTGTTTTGAATTATTGCTTCAGGTGAGGAAAATGAAACATGAAAACGTTTTATGGCCTTGATCTAGATGTCACCCCCCGCCAAAGCCTCATGTGCTCACAGGGAGGTGGTTTTTGGAGCTGGCTGGATCGAGGGCATGTGATAGTGGGATTGAGGGTGTGTGATACTAAATTAGCCCACTGATTAGAACAAGGATAGTTCTGGGTGTGGATAAGGAGAAAGCCCAACCTGGGTATGGGTGGTACCACCCAAAAAGGAATGCGGCCTGGATGGGATAACAGAAAGGCTTGCTCCACAGCTGCTTCTGCTGCTTGCTGCTCTGCTGCCTTCTGCCTGCCCTGCCATGGACTGTTTCTCCTCTGTGCTGCCCTCTACCGTGCCACCCTGCCTTGGAGTCAGTGAGCTGTGGACAGAAACCTCTATGAACTAGGAGCCTAAACTGGCCTTTGCACATTTAACCTTGGGTGCCATGTGTTTTGTTTCAGCAACTAAATAACCTAGACCAAAAGTAACTAAGACACCATGTATTATTGAATACTGCCAATTCAATTGCTAAGAATATTTTGGTTAACTAGATCATATTAGGAACAATGTAGTTAGGACATTATTGTAAGCTCTTTTATGGGAGAATATGATAACCAGCACTTGAAGACTTCTGAATACTGAAGAAAGCTTTGTCTCTCCCAGCAAATAGCCAAGTTAAAACTTTACATTGATTCAGCATGGATTCAATTCATGTCTCCAGATGTATATGGCAAATAAAACATAAATCTTAAAATCTGACAAACTCTGCCTTCCTGTCATAATGAAGAAGAGCTTCTGGTTTATGTTCTGGGAAGCTCAGGATACTGTGCACCGGGTGTTTTGCCTTGCGCCTTTTTACCTTCAGGGTTATGATCACAAGCTGTCTGCTGACAGGTGGCCCTGCTTCACTGAGCTCCCCTGTGGACCACCTGGCATGCAGGATGGCTCCTTCTACCCTAAGTCTGGTTAGGGCTTGAATCTATTTTGAATATTCATTTCAAATATTAAAATATTAAGTGTTCAAAATGAGTTTCAATAAAGAATGGAAGAATGAAGAAAACACAGCTGATTATATTTTCCTCACTCCTAAAGTAATTGTTTTTAGTTAAATTTATTTTTAGGTGATATATTATTATACATAATATGGGGTACTATGTGATATTTTTAATGCATGTACACATTTTGCAATATTTAGATTAAGCCAAAAGTCTCTTCTCAACAATTTATATACTGTGTATTTCAAAAAGCTATAAGAAATGGTGTAAACATCATTAATATTCATCTAGTCACTTGGGAATATTTTACCATATACTAAGGTTCATAAAGCACAATTTTCTTTAGATTTAGAAAAATGGGAGTTGGAAAACAAGGAAGAAAGTAAAATGAGGAATAGTGAGTAGGTTTATTCTTATTCTCAGTGGAAAAACAATGACACAAATGAGATTTGGTTAACTATTGTCCTACAAATCATCACGTTGTAGCTTATTTTAGTTCAAAAGGAAAGGCTATTGTATAGGTAACACGTACATCTATTCCTTTTCTTCAGAAAGAACACATCAAATAAGTTTGGCTTCCGTTTGCCTCGTTTCGTTTTTGACATGCAAATGATCAGTTGCTTTCCACCGTTTCCAATGGAGGATTTTATATCCTCTTTGTCTATTCATGGTGGAAAATGCTCTGTGCCTTTTATAACACTGTGCTTGGGTCAGCTGGTTTCTCCTCCTACCCCACCTTCCCATGAAGCCGTTACCTGCACACACAGTAAGAAATTTAACACGATGTGCCATCTGGACACGAGGGAGACCCAACACTGAATTTCTTAACGCTTGCTGATCCCTAACTAATCTGGGGAAGCAGCGATCATAACTATGAATGGATGCATGAAGACTATTGATGTGTATGCAATTCAGGCTGTAGCTTTTTACAGTTTAAATCACTGCATTAATTAAACAGTGTAAGTGGACCACAAAATTTTACACAACTTTTATTATTTAAGTGTTCCTGCATTCACCAATATAAGCTGAGATATGGGATGTTTTCCAGATAAGTCCTAGTTCAGTTTCCTATACCATTGCAGTACAGTTGAGACTTAACCACCCTCAGAACCAACACTGACGGCCTCTCAGCCATTTACAGAAAGCATTAGAAGCGCACTCTGTCTTCACCAAAAAGCCCATTTTGTGCTTTGTTTTTAAATTATCAGTTATCAACTAAACAGGCAAGACCTGCTTTACAAAGAAGGAGAGCAGGGCTTTTATACTGTGACGTGTGACTGCGTGGTGTGTGACCTGAAGCTCATCATATTTTTTGAAATACTCAAGCAATTTCACTAAAGTTATAAAAAATGTTCCTTAATTGCTTCTAATAAAGATATCATCTAACTGAATCATACTTCTAAATGAAGTATGACTTTATTCAATATTATTTTTACTCTACCATTAATTTTAAACGCTATTTACCAGTAATAAATACAACCACTTAAGCACACAAATGCTGCTGTTTTTATATAATTACTAATAAGAGATTGTTGTAGATTTTAAAGTTCTCAAAAAATTCATTAGAAAGCCACTTCTTCAAGGGGTTCACCAATATTACATATGGGAATGGATTAGAATTGGAGAAATTGGTATGAAGTCAAGATTTCTAAAGAATAATATATATGCATGATGTGTAGTATTTTTTTAATATATTATGAATATTTTATAGGTATATAGGCTCATTGGGGCCTGGGGATTTAGCTCAGTGGCACAGCCCCTGCCTGGCAAATGCAAGGTTGTGAGTTTGATTCCTGGTACTGGAAAAAACCAAAAAAAAAAAAAAAAAGGTATATAGGCACATAGATATATACTAACAAATACACTTCATAGCTCTGGCTGTGCAAGGCCAATAATCAAACAAGGTATATTATTGAGTACAGCTAGGCCCTTAAACTTGGTTTCTAATACCATTTCATACTAAAGGGAATCAAGGTTCTTTTGAGTAATGGTTGATCCCAGGGCTATGGATAGTAGGTACAATATAAATTTAAGTATTTCATTATTCTACAAAACAGTAAATTATTCAAAATACATGTAATATAAGAATGAAACTCCACCTTCTGTTTGTGATGATTGGCCAAAAAACAAAGGGAAAATTTGAATACCAAAATACTTAAGGAAAATGGTTCTATTATAACTTACAGAAGTAAGAATTCAAATATCTATTCCTATAAAAGTGGAAGAATACATGGGTGCATAGATCAATGGATGGGGGATGGGTAGATGACCTCTGTTGCTTGTGGTAGAATGCTGAGTAGGGAGTGGTAAATGTGGAAGAGATGCTAAAACTGGTCATCATCATTTTGCAGTCATAGCAATATTGGATCAGGGAAACAAGATCAATTGATGATAAACATGATCAACTGATGATGAAATTCTGATGACAGTATATTTTCATGGATGTGAATGTGATGCAAACAGTCCTTACTAGTTGCAGTTCAGTGGGAAAGAAAAGTACCACTAAATATGCAGTAATCAGGCAAAAACTTGACCAATTATTTAACATTTTGAACAGCCACATGATACACTTAAGATACTATCCTGAATCACAATATCAATCTAATCATGAAAATATATGGGGAATTATAGAATGATAAATACTTTATTTAGAAATAAAAGTTTGGGACAATAATATCTTCATAAATATCAATTTCATGAAAGACAAAAAAGGGTATAACAATGTTCCAGAATAAAGGCAGTTTAAGATAGGAAATCAGTGAACATAATACCTGACTCTACTGAGTTTAAATGTGATTTCATGATGGAAGGAGAAAAATGATATCAAGGACATATGGACATTATTAAGCCAACTGAGAATACTAGAACATAAAGAGTGAATTACTTAAAAGCATGAATGTATCAATGTAAATTTTTGAAGCTGATCACCATATTATGGTAAATGGAGAACCATTCTTATGTACTCAGAAATAACTGGTGGAGAGGACATAATGTAATATATCTGCAAATAGAAAGAATTGTATTACATATAGAAATATAAAGAGACCATCCACTATCAAGACAAAAGGGTAAGATGTAGAGACAGATGCATGTCTGTATGTATAATTTTACACACATGTGTGTATAATTTTCATGTTTGCAACATTTTAAAGTATGAAATTATCTCCTAAACACATTTATACTTTACAGTTCTTTAAACAAGAAAAATGTAATTATAATCTTATTTATTCAAAAGATTTTCTTCTTAAAAATGCCACATATATCACTTAGAAACGTGTAGGAAGCCAGTTAAAATCCACTGATAAGCACTTAAGATGAATTGATGGTGACATTGAAAAGAACAGATACTTTTCCTGGGTTTTGGGAAAAGCTTCATCTCGGTTTGCAATGAAAAACTTATTTGAACTATCAACTTTGAAGTATAGGTTCTGTAAAACAGAAATAATGTGCCCTTCATAAGTATTTTGAGAACAAAGCCAACATGGTGGCACACATCTGTAATCCCATCATTCAGAAGGTGGAATCAGGAGGACCCCCATGCGTTCAAGGCCAGCCTGGGCTACATAGCAAGAACTTGTCTCAAGCGAACAAACAAACAACAGGAAACTATAGTGGGAAAGTATAAGTGAAATAATGTATATAATGAATATTGAGTGACCTTAGCACATTTTAGTCCTTGTTCTGTCAATCTTTCCTCTTATTTATCCTGTAAAAAGTGACAATATTCTAGTTGTACTTTTGTTTTAAGTAAATAATACCCCAAACCTAGTAAACTGAAATTGAAAAGAGAAGCTTATTTTTCAATAAAAATTGTTTTATTCATTAAAAAGAGTAACAGCAAAACTTCCAAAAAATTTTATGTGAAATTAGATTTAATTAAGGAAACACAAAAAGAGAGTAAAGTTTTTCTTTATGTCAGAAGGAATCTGCACTCAGATCACTTCATCGTTGTTACTGACATTTCATCCACTTAAAAATACAAAATCTAAAATCATGATGATGCAATGTGGTATAGTTCGTGGAAAAAAGAAAATGGACACATCAAAGAAAAGCCCTCTAACTAAAAAGGAAGGATGAGTAATAGACTAACTTTGAATTTTAATGAAATTTATAAAATATAAACATATACACATCTTGTGACTCTCACTTTAACTGTATTTCTGTATTAACCCATGACATGATCTGGTCTAATAAGTTGATATATGATCCATGGCTGGTGAAGTGGAATGAGACAAGCAGTCTCATACACTACTGGGTAAGTATCAGTTGCTAAAAAGGTTTATGGAAAAAATTATCTTAAAAAGTTAATATGCTTTGGATACTTCTGGGAAATTCTCCTAAGAAAAACTTCTTTTTTTAATTTAGGAAAACACCTATATAGCAAAACATTTAAAACCACTTTTTTTATTGCTTTGACAAAATACTTGAGAAAATCAACTTAAAGAAAATTTATTTCATGCAGTGGTTTCAGGGCATAGTCCTTTGGCTCAGTTCTTGCTAGGCCTGTAGTCAGGGGTGAGTGCATGGTGAACAAATCTGCTCACCTCGTGGCAGCCAGGAAGTGGAGAAGTATGGAGGCTGCAAGGGGCCAGATGCAGCCCTCATGGGCACACAAAGAGCTACTCTGAAAATGGCCCCATTTCGTAACTTTCTACCAGCCACAATACCCTCATCAACTGGATCCCAAGTCTTCAATAAACGTGCTTTGGGGGATCACTGAATATTTCCAACAGAACAAATCAATTGCTTATGTAATTTATAGTAAATTTCTAGAACTAAATAATTGTGATGGCTTCACACAGCCAGCTCTTCAATAATACATTCATATAACAAAACTACATGCAGTTATACATTTTTTTATAGTTGTTGTATTGCATATTGTCATCTTTAATGAAGTTGCTCAGATTACTAGATGTAAGAATGCAAGGTTGATCAAACAATTAAAGACAATAACAAATAATAAAAATTAGAAATCATACAGAGTTTCATTAAACAAGATGGTAAGAATTCAACAATGGCTGTTATATTGCATATTGTTGTCCTCAAGCTAGTTGTTCTGATTACCAAACAGAAGCATGGAAAAGTGGTCAAGAAAAAAAATTTAAGCATTAACTGTTCCTTCAATAAACCAACATACATCAGCAATACACTTACCGAGCTATCCTTATATCTACATATATGTTTTCTTTTTTTTTAAAGAGAAAAGAACAAAAACAAAACAAATGTATAGAAAAATGACCTAAAATAGTGTTAAAGTGATAAGAATGCGATAATTCTGTATATAACCTATGATTTCAATACAACATTCTTTTTGAATCAGAACAAAGTGAGCTTTAATTTATTTCACATTAAAGTAGTCTGAGAAGGATCTACAATATTACTAAATTGATGATTAGGCATTTTTCTAATTTTTTTTCAGTTTGGAAAATTTTACATGGGAAAGTTTGGGAATGAAGCATGTTTTGAAATTAAAAATCTTATTCCCTACAGCACCTGGTCTCTGTAGATATAGATGACTCTAGAACAGAAAGAATATTTGACAAACTTTTGTATCAAGAACAAGGGGGAGAGAGTAAAATCAATGAAAGTAGAATTAAGGTATACTCTATGATGAATGCACCTTTCACATAAAGTCTGAAATGAGTATCTGTTTTCTCTTCTGCTAGATTTCTTTTTTGAACATTGACAGAATGATCTGTGATTATTCAATTACAAGAGATCTTGACTCTAAGATATTGTCTCCCGGTTCATAATTGTAATGGTTGACATTGGGTCAATTTGAGATGTTTAGAAGTTTAACTAAGAGACTCAGCAGGGAGCCAGGGTCCTCATTTTGTAAATATTCTCAAGCAACAGGAGGGCACTGAAATGGTTTGAGTGCTACACCTGCCCTGGGGGGAGCCTGCTTACAATATAAGGGAGGAAAAGAGGATTATCCCTCCCCTTTTGCTCTTGTTGCTTTTTCTGTCTTCTGCTGCCTTGATATGTTGCCCCTGTGCCATACCACCCTGCCTTGGAGCCAGCTGATTATGGACTGAAACCTCCACAAACTGTGAGCTAAATATATCTTTCTTTCCTTAATTTTGGGCACCTGGCATTTTGTCTCAGCAATGAAAAAAGTCACCAGCACTATAATCTACCCCCACATTTGCCATTGCACAAATAACATCTCCTAGTTCATTGCACTGAGGCAAAGGAGGCGGAGATCCTTGTATCCTGTGTTGATCTTGGTCACATAACCTTTTCTGCTGTTGTCAAAAATCCACCTTCAGATTTCTTGGCTTCAGCTTTGACAGGCTGTTACTTTCATGGGAAGTGGTATTACTCTTTGCAGCGAGGCATGTAAGCCTTGAGAACCTGTCCTTTAGACCTCAGTTCTCCTAATTATATCACCACTGGTTTATTTTGTTTTGCTTCCCTTCAGACACTGGGGCTTAGTCCCCTCCTTGTTTCAGTTGCTTTGCATTCCGGCCATTTACTGGTAAGTGCTGGGAACTCGGCATGTGTTTCACATGAAGTTCAGCTTCCTCTGGTGTTATATGACAAGCTCCTGGGAAGCCAAAGAGAAGGTGCATGGACTTTGTCTAAAAAAGACATAATCTGAAGTAACATATATTTACAGTAGCCAAGGTTACAGCATAAGAGAGGACCCTAATAGCTGAGAGGAACAGCCCTGAAGGACCAGGTGGAAGGTTAAAATGCACTCACAGCTGTGAGAGGACCTGAGAGCCTGCCGCACATTCACCTGGGAAGCTTCACAAGGAAGGAAGGAAGGAAGGAAGGGGAAACACCAGGAAACGAGGCTGAGTGAGCACCACATAGCTCTCAATAGGCAACTCAAATTAGAAACAATCTCAAAGTCTTGTGTAACAGAAGCAGAATCTGTGAAGCAAGCCATCATTCTGTACCTGGTAGAAGTTTCCAGTAGCTGTGTAAGTTTTAGGGAGAATCCTTAGATTTTCCTTTTACTAGAAACATTACAGCTGGGGTGTTTTCTAGGTCTTTTCTTTTTTGAAATAACCACAGTATTTCTCAAAGGACAGGGTTCATAGAAAGGATTAGAAAAAGAGATTTAAAAATTATATGTGAATATTTGATTTATATATATATACATACATATATATATTCTGATTTATTCCATCAATATCCCTTTCATTATGTTAAACCAATCTTCAAAGACAAAATGATCTTCAAGGTAGCATAAAATCAGGTGGACAACGGGAGAACTGAATGGAGAAGTGAAGAGTAAAAGCAAAACTGAAAACTTACTAAGGAAACTAAGAGAGACATAAACTGGGGCAAAGCGTAAGGAAAAGTTAAGCTCTCAACAGCGAAATGATAAACTGTGATTGCATGTTGTGACTGCACTTCAATTCCTAATAGGCGTTTTAGAGAACACTAAACACCACACAACATGTATAATCTGGAAATATATAGAAATTTTGTGGAACTTAACCTTATGTTTCTCTTTAATATTCATGACATTTTCCTAATAATCCAAGAGCATGTTTATACACACACACACACACACTTATCTATCTATCTATCTATCTATCTATCTATCTATCTATCTATCTTATATTTTGTTTTTTGAGGCAGGATCATGTTCTATAGTGCAGGCAGGCCTTGAACTCACTATATGAGCTTCTTCAGTGCTGGCATTGTAGGCATGCACTGCCATGTCCAGCTTTATTTATTTTTTTAAATCTATTTTGCCTGATTTTTTTTCAAAAAGTTTAAAGAAAACAGTAAAGGAAGGGAAACAGTAAAGAAAACAGTTTGAGTATAAGACATGATAATTTTTTGCACAATACTGAAATACTCAGATAACTGCTATTGGTGTTGATAATTCTTATAAGCCTGAATTAGCACATCTTACACTTTAACCACACTGCTTCAGTGAAGGTGACTGAGCTTCCAGACAGGCAAAGGACAGTAGCGATGGTACATGCAGGTTTGGTGTTCTGCATAAGTAGTCTTGGGGAAGCTTTTAGCTTTATCAGTTTATAATTTTTGTTTGTGTGATGTATGATTGAAAAATACAGGTGCTATTCAAATATTTTTAAAGTGTACTACAGTGAAAGACAACTGGCCACCAACCCTCCTCAGAATCCTCCCCCTTGATTCCAGTGCACTTATCCTCTCATTCTTGGCACTTTCTGGACAGGTTCTGAAAGTTCTGTCTCCTGGGTGCCCCTGGCTGCACTGTCAGGGCTTCTTTCCTTGATTTACCTTTCATGGTCACTTTGACTTTGGGGAAGAGCCAGGTGTCCCATAGTGCAAGATCTGGTAAGTAGCAAATGTGGGCTGCCCTGTAATTTTTTTGTGGGGGAGGTACAGGAATCAAACTCAGGACCTAGCGCTTTGCAGGGAGTCTGCCTTTCCACTGAATGGCACACAGCAGCAGGCTTTGCCGTATTTTTGATAACATGTAGTAAAGACACTCATGAAAGAGGACTTCCAGAACTGCTTCAGAAAGTGGCAAGACAATGAGACAAGTGTGTTCAAAGTAAAGGGAAGTTTTTGAGGGGGATTCGTGGCAATATGCCGTTTGCTGTAATATTTATTTTTTTAAGTTCAGACATTCACCACATGTGACTGCACTTCAATTCCTAAACAGACATTTTAGAGAACATGGAACACCACAGAACGTGTATAATCTGGATATAAACCGAAATTTTGTGGGACTTAACCTTATGTTTCTCTTTTTTATTCTTTCATTCTCTTACAAAAGAGAACAAAATGATAAAAAAGGTTTCAGCAGATAATAGACATTAAATATTAATTGTTCTGAGTCTATCATACAAAATATCTACTTATCTAGGGTGACAGTTACACAAGTAAATTTCAAAACAAGTCAATCATATAACATTTATATAAGCATGATGTAGAATCCCTGGGAATTAACAATAAGGAAATAAGACACAAGTGTTAAAATTAACAACTATTTTCCAGTTGAATTGGAAAGCATCTTAAAGCCCAGGAAGTAGGGCTGGTGGCAGTGTGGTCATAAAGGGGGAATACATCCTGGCAATGGCCTGGAAAGTGTCCTTGCCACAAAGTCTTCCCCACACAGGGAAAATGCACGGAGAGGAGTTGTTTTCAGTTCCTTGTTGTAATGACGGATACTTTTAGCTAAAATAGTGCAGACACTGTTGTCACTGCTTTTCGGCTCTTGTAGGAAACAGTTTTCATTATCCCTGAATGCAGCCCCTTCACAAGGAATTTTCCTTTAAGGTAACTTGAAACTTCCTCCAAAAACCTTCATGTTGGCCTCACAGATTTGGAAGTTTGAATAAAATCCATTTCAACTTTCAATATGAGGAAAGTATACCTGTTTCACTGTGCACACACACAAAAATTAGCTGTAGGAAAGGTGAAAAGACACTGTACTTAAAGAATAGATTTGTTGGGGCTGGGGATTTAGTTCAGCGGCACAGCACCTTCCTGGCAAGGACAAGGTTGCAAGTTCGATTCCCGGTACCAGAAAACAAAACAAAAGAATAAATTTGTTTGGGCCATTAGAGTAATGCCTATGGTCTCAGAAAAGTGTTTTTTGTTCCTACAAAAATGCATCCTAGACATAGAAGACTTGTTTAGAGTAACAGTGTGTGAGTGTGTGTGTGTGTGTGTGTGTGTGTGTGTTGATTTTCTGGCCTTGTTCCATTTTGTTGCTTAAAACTTTTTTCTCCACTTTGTCTAGAGCCATAAAATAGTAATTTTCACACACACTAATAATTTTTCTGTAAATAAGCTATATATAAATTGGGAAATACAAGAAACTGTGTTCGCACTAAGTAGATTTCTTTAGATTGAAATGGTTCATTTAAACAGTTTACTTCTGTAGTTTACCATGTTTGTGTTTAAACCTCAGTTCCAGGAGAAATACTTCCTCTTATTTTTGCAGTGAAGTGCCCTTGTAGGAGTCTATTATTTTTCTTTACCTATCCAAATATTTTTATTTTTTGTAGGAGATAACAAATTTTAATGTGGAGACAAATGTTGTCCTAGATACACAAAATTTGTTACACATATAGCCCAATGTATCAAAATTTTATTTTATTCCACACATATTAACATAAGAATGGTATCCAAGTTAGCATAAACATGCTACAAGCAAAGGATGTAGGTTTAACACTGTTGCATTTGAATTAAAATATAGTGAGCACGCCAAACATGAAGTCTTAAGTGTGCTGAAGGGATGAAGACACTCTTACCGAGGTGCTATAGGATTTCACAATAAAACATTATGCAACAAACTGCAAACACAGCCAGATGGTAAATAAAATTTTTGTACGTTTTTTGAGAACATTAAAAACATTCGGAACAGTGAATATATATCTACAGGAAGCGGATCATTTGTTTTGAGAGATGGTCTGATAAAACGTCATTAAAATGTTTGGGCACTGCATAAGAACCTTTATGAATCTCTTTTTGACAATACAAACTACCTTACATGTGACTATAAAACATGAAAATATTTCAATCAAAATGGATGGCAGTTTCTAAAGTCTAGACTACTAAAGAAATGTAAATAAATACGGTTTTCAGCATTGAATTCCTACTGTAGGGTTTATGCAATACAGAGCTTGTTTTGTTTTTTTTTCAATTATAATAGTTAGGCATCAATAGTTAGTTTACTTGTAGCTGGGCAATATATCTTGATTTTTTAAATTTTTTATTTTAAAAATTAAAAAACTAACAAAAACAATGAAGACAACATCAAAACAACACAAAACAACAAAATCAATTCATGACCTCAAAACAAAATGGTAGGAATTAACCATGACTGCTACATGACATACTGCTATCTTCAATGAAATTGCTGAGTCCACCAATAGGTCTTATTTTTATTTGGCATGGTATGTTACTGCAAATTAAATTCAAGATTTTCTCTCACACATCTCAGGTTTTTTATCTTCGTTTACATTCATATTATTAAAAACAAATTCTTACTACAAATCAAATTATAAACCTAAAAATGTTTAATTTTAAATGTTTTTACACTAATTTTTGATTATAAAATATATCTTATGAATCTTATATTACAGAACAGAAAGGAGCACTTTCTTGGAGGACTTAGTTATTACCTATTTTTACACCTGAAATGTCCAATTTGATGTGTAGATTAAAGACGGTTCCAAATAATTCACTCATGCGCATTTCCAAATTTCTGCAAATGACAGATTTAAGGCCATAATTGGGTACAAGTTTAATATCTATCTTAGTTAACTACATGCCAGTATTTTAATAAATAAATTTTTATGTGACACTCTAGACCACCATTTGATAACAGTGGGTTGAATTTAAATTTAAAAATGCAAGATCAAGATGTCCATTTCAGACTGTCAAGACAATTATCAGCTATCATGCCCAGCAAGAACTTGTTTCCTATGACTTGAGATTATACCCTTGTTTTGACAATTGGAGAAAATGAACTATTTTGTAAAGTTACCCAATTTATTTGTTATTAAGGAACAAACAACAAATTAATTCATTAAAAGAGAACTCCAGATAAAAAGCAAAAGAGAAAAAAGGGAAGGAATGGAGAGATGGAAGTTGGAAGGGAAAGGGTAAGAAAAGGGATTGGGGAGAGAAGAAGAAAGAGAAAGGGCAAGGGAGAGGAGGACAGCAATGAATCAGGTGGACAAAAGGACAGCGAATTCCCAAGATTAATACAGGCTCTGAATTTCAAGGCTGCTGTACAGAGTTTGAACTTCCAGCCCCAGTGATATCTATAGCTAATTCCTTAAAATCTCTCCCTACCTCCAAACAGATAGATGACAGATAGGTTGGTAGATAGATGATAGATAGATAGATAGATCAATCGATGACACATTTAGAGATAAATAGAGCTATTGATATTCCTTTGATTTCTCTGAAGCACTCTATTTAATATAAATTTTCAAGATTAATTTAATAAGCCATAGTGATACATGTAGTCAATTTAAAACATACTACAGGAGAGTCTTTACACATTTTTTCCTGTTGTGCTCAAAAGTAGGCCCCTAATTCTCAAATTACTTTAGAACTGTGCATCATCACCAAGATCCTTGGGTAGCATCATAGTAAAAGAAATGAATCTGTATTGGCTTCATGACTTTCTCATTATTAGGTAAAAGCGCTCAACATCTACAACTCAAAAGAGGGGAACTTTATTTCAGCTCATGGTTACACTTATGATCGGCTGGCTCCAAGGTGGGATGGAAGGATGTGGAGGAGAAAAGGTGCTCACCTTCATGGCATCCAGGAAGCAGAGACCAGAGGAAGGAGCCAGGGAGAGGGACCTGGTGGTGACCCAAGGACCTTCTTTCCTGTCTTTTCTGTCAGGCCCTTTCCCCAACAGCACATTCAACCACTGATGCTCTTTTTATTTTAGAGAAAATTTTTAAAAAATACCAAATAATAGCATAGACAAAATTCTTGATGGATTACCCACTCACCTTCTAAAAACGACACCTCTAGTCACATAGGGCTCCAGGAGACACTGGATCTAAACTATAACACAGGCAGAAAAGTTTCACCAGCTGAAGTAGGAAGCAGTGGGAAAAAACTAGGAGCAGGTAACAGAACAAAGGATGCTGTTCCATTCATACAACTAAACAGATCACTTCCTTATTTAGAATTAACACAACCTGGAAGACAAGAGACAGACAATCTGGAAGACATTTGTACCGAAGGAACTTCTCTAAGAATTCTCAAAGGGGATTCACCATGTTTGAGTAAGTGGTCTCAAAAAGAAATTAATCTCTCTGGAGTATGCACATTAGTAACATATATCCACAATCTTTACAGAGCATTAGAAGTCTTGAAATTTTTCCTAATTTTTCACACCAATTATCAGTTTCTTTTTATGGCAATAGTGTACTCCTCATAATAAAATTTACATTTGTTAACTAAAATTTAGAAACTTATTCTTGTTACGATGTAATATTAAGTGATATATTAATCAGAAAAATAACAATGATAAGTGACAAATTCAGTGAAAATGCTGCAAATAGATATTTAGCATTCCTGGAAATCTTATCTGAAAATTATTTAATCTCTCAAGAACCCCAGGGGAAACAATATTTAAAAATACACAGCTATGATCCTAATTTCAGGGCCCCAGAGACAGAAAATTATCACTCATGTAACTTCACAAGACTGACATGCCATAGTTTGGGAAATGCTGGAATTAAGAGAAAACTTTGCAGTTAATTTCAATATATTATGAATTTGAGTAAGACAATGACTTTACCTTCCAATACCTGCAATAAAAATACATAGACCATCAATAATTTGAATGTTTCCCCAGGTAATCTTTGTGTCTAATAAAGCTTTCAATCCACAGCATAGGATCAAAAAGAGTAGCATGGAGATACTGCAATAGTCCAAAGAAAAAGTGCAAAAGCCTGAAATAAGACAACTGCAATGGGAACCTATAGAAAGAAGTAGATTTGATAGCTAAAAGGCTAAGTCATTTAGAGGTATAAGACAGCAGATAACTGGAAACAGGGGAGCTGAGAACACAGTGCCTAGACAGGCTTTGCAGACTGCAGTACAGAAGCCAAAACAGGGAAACAGACACAAGGAAGGTAAAAGTGGAGGACAATAAGCTCCACTTTCCTATTGCATTTAAGATGTCTCTGGAGCTCTAGATTACGATTTCCATTCAGTAGCTAGAAATGAGGGGCAAGATTGCTGAAAATGCTTAAGCATCGTACATTGATAGAGGCTCTCATTGTGCAAGGAAAGGAAAGTGAAGGAAGAGGAAAGAGGAGGTAGCATTAGGAACTTGCAGAATATACGCAGTGCTACTTGGTGTGTGTGTTCATTTTTATAAAAGCAGGATCATAATAGGTTTATTGAAATCTAATTTGCTTTTTCACTCTATAGTATACTGTTTCATTTCAGAACAAATGGACTGACATCAATGTGAGTGAATACATAAATAATAAAGTAGTGGTATGATGTATGACAAATTTGCAACAGTCATTAACTCAAGGAAAGAGGAAAATGATCATGATTAGAATTGTGGTCCACAAAAACATTTACATTTGCTTGTAAAATTTATTTGTTTAACATGGAGGATGAATTAATGTATTGCCTGTAAATAAGAATTCATTTTTTAAGTGGAGTCAAAGTAATTCACACAGATTTATCATTCTATGGTTCTTTAATTCGGAGAACATTTGAACACTTACAATGCTTCATTAAATGATGTGCCAGACATTTTTGGAAATCCAAGAAATCACCACTGTTTTGTACTGTCATTAAATAAATTATATTTCTACTAGATTAGTTCTGAAACCCCTAATGCATACACTATATATCAAAATCTTATGGTAACAAAGAATGTAGGAAGAGAATTTTACATACATGAATCATCTATTATTTATGAAGACAGGGCATTGCCATTAGCCATTCTGGCAAAACCAGTTTGACTTTTAAAAACAGCATCACACTGAAAATCCGTGAAGTCCTTTCCTCAAAGTTCACCATCAAGTAGTATTGTGAATATTCCCAACCAAGGGAAAACAATGACATAGTCACAGTTCCTTTTCTTTCTTTACCTAGAAAATCGACTCCCTCCTGCCCTACCTGTTTCTCTCAGCAGTAACTAGCAAGCCACCACCAGCGCTCAGTATGATCTCCATCAAGGTTTGACCTAAGGCCTTCTTTCTCCTCTTGGCAACTTTTCTCAGAGATTTGCCTCGTTCCCCTTGCATTATTTTCCACTGCTTGAATTCCAGCCAGGCGTGATATCTCAAGTCCAAATTTCTTTCCCAATTTCAGCTGTCATTTCTCTCCCTCACACTTGACATGCCGTGACCTCACATAAACAAGCGCAAACAGATTTTATTACCCTTCCTCTTCCTTTCCTTTCTTTTGCAGTGCAGGATCCCATCACACAGACTCTCCTCCCGCCTGCCTTATTTATGGTGGTCATTCTAGGTCACCAAAGGTGAGCATGTCAGAGCAAGAGCTGCAAATTCAAATATCTACTGCTGCTTGGGCAGGAAATAGGAAGCTACTGCATTTAAGGCAGGCAGGAGGAGACTGGCTGGCCATGCAGGTCACACAGCACAGTAAATCAGCAGCTGGAGCTCAGCCTCGCCTCAGCCTACGGTTGCCATATGAGGACATATGCCCCGGCCTGCTAAGTGGTTGTTTCTGTAGCTAAATATAATACTTAAGTGCTGCTAATAAACTATATTTTAAAAACAAGGGCACTGAAAAAACCTCTTAAGAGTTGACAGCCTATACTGTTGAGGATGTGGGTTGACATCCATGGAAGCAAAGCCATCCTTTCCTTTCCTTTCCTTTCCTTTCCTTTCCTTTCCTTTCCTTTCCTTTCCTTTCCGCTTGTTACAGCACACTGGAAGCAAACACACATTCATGAGATGAGTAAATAAAAGACCCCAAATTAAAGTCCAACCAGCTCTAGTCTCCAAAACGACAAAGATCTCAAGTATTTCCTACATGTTACTGACCTCAAAAAAACAAGTAATTTTACCACTGATATTTACAGTGTCAATGTCTGAAGATATGTCACAGTCTGAAAATACGACAACCAGCTAAAAAAACTGCTTCTTTCCCACTAACAGCAGAATAGGTTCAGTAACCTTGGTCAGTGTGTGTGTGTGTGTGTGTGTGTGTGTGTACTTTGTATAATAAACTAGTGTTATTCGCTCTTAGGAACTGTCTTAAATACATGTGATTTCAACTGTAACTGTAAACCACCATTCCTGTACGTAAATTTTGGAAAGACTGTTCTTAAATTGGTTCCCGAGCCCACCGCTATCACTAATTCCCACAGCCTGCATTGCGGCTCAGGCTTAGAGTCCCTCACGCAGCGTACACAGCGTCACTGTTCATTGAGCATTTCCAGCACATTGCGCGTGCTACGATCTATGACTTCTATTTCCCTAGTAAATCCTTACAGCTACCTTCTGTTTCCTCTTCTGTAATAAGCCTGCCATAAGTCAACTCCTTCAGCAGATTTCTAATCACAAGGCAGTGGGAGCTGGAGTTCTGTGTGTGAAGACGCAGGGAAGCCTACGAAACGTCACAGACATTGATGTGAAGTGACCGCGAGCTGAGGGAAGCCTAGAGCCTCCCGAAACCAGGGGAAGCAGAGAAAGACTCTCCATCTGAGCCTTGGAGGGAGCAGAGGAGCAACCTAAAGATTCTCAGAATCCTCAAGCGTAAGCCTTTCTCTTGTACAAAGCCATGGCTTGTGGCAATTTCCTACAGTGGCCCAGGAACACTAACATAAGCTCACTGCCCCCTCTCTATAAATACTGTTGCATTTCTCCATTCCTAAAGAAGCAAACTTTACAAAGATGTGCGGCTCACTGTCCCAGCCACTCATACCCTACCTTTTCCCTCTTTCCATCAACTGCCATTGGCCAACCCGGTGGTAACTGTCTGCCCTGGCCTGTCTCTGAATCTCAACTTCAGTCAAAAGAGCTAACTCCTTGAGGGACAGCTGCACCCAAAGGCCCCTACTGTGCGCTTCTTTCCTGACTTCTCCTCCTCCCACTGCATGCACATGTGCAGTCTTGAATTCAGTCATGGGCCATTTTCTCTTTCCTGTTTACACCGGTGATGTTCTAGTAACTCCAAGCTCATTTTCTGTCTCTTCCTTAAATTCCACATGCAAGTCCAATTTTTATGTTTTACGCATTCATATTTTTACCACAGAGGGACAGTTTGGTGGTACAGAAACAAGCCCATCTCTAAATGTTCACACTGTCTGTTACATGAGAGTGTGAACCTGAGCAAGTGATTTAACCTCGTGCCTGTGCTGTCATGTGTCTCGGAGGTTATTATGCACATCTGTACCACTGAATGAGGGAAGGCCATGTGCCACACACACCCAGGCAGGATATATTCCTCCCATACATCTATGTGGGTGTATCTGGCATGTAAAAAATATCGAAAAGTATCAGTAATGTTAGTGAATGTGATTTTTATTATTTGACATTGTTGGATAACTGAGAAGTTTCACAAACCCAGTATGTCCAGAAGAATATCTGTGGTTCTACCCAATTTTAATTTCTGATATTATTACTATATTAGGTATCTTTTTTAGCACAATACAGTAGATGTTAATAAAGAAAATATGAAAAATTCTTCTATGAAATAAATTTAAAAATTCAATGAAAATAATTGGAGAATAATAGCTAATATACTGGGTATCACAATTTTTAAAAAATGGCCAGAATGTTACTTACAGTACAAATCATAGATGAAAGGACTCTGTCTTACAAAGAAGAAACAAACAGTATAATGGATAAAGAAAAGCTTATTTATATACAATGGAATACTATTCTGCCATAAAGAGAGATAAACAAGACATTCGTGGTAAATGGATTCAACTTGAGAACATAATGTTAAGTAAATTAAGTCAGACATATAAGCTTAAATATCACATGATATATACATATGGGAAATGAAAGTAGATAAATAGGAAGTAGGGAGAAGCCCAAATATTTTCTCAAATTATATCCTGTATTTTTAAAACTATTTTAATATGTATGCTGATTTGTTTCATTTATACTACTAGATGCTTCTATTTCATTGTGTTAGATATCTTACTTGACCATAAAATCTCAGCACTGAAGCCCAGCTGAGGGCTCTTGGTCCCTGAATTCTTCTGGCACCTAACACCACAGCAGATCTTAGTGACTTCATCTCCTAAGTGCAGTGCTCATATTTTCATGTTCTTCACATGAATCAGAGCCCCACTGTCACTCACACCTCCATTGCCCTTGACTAGATTGTGAAAAAGGCTTCCTTGGTTCCACAATCTCTCTCAACACTCTGCTTTTCCATTAAAGGTCAAAACAGCACTTTAAAGCTTAACCCACACATGCCACTCCTTTATGCATTCCCTCATTTCCAAGCAATAGTTCAGGTTATGCTGACCTCCTCTCTCAATCCATTCAGGCTGCTGTAACAAAATATAGGTCAGACATTGCTGCTCTGAAAATCCAAAACCCCCCAGTCCAACGTGCTCCAAAATCTGAAATTTTGAGCACAAATATGATGCTGCACTTGGACTATTTCGCTCCTAACCCCATGCCATGGGTTGCAATAAAAAAGCAGAGGTGTGGAAATACTACATGAAATTTCCTTTGGGCTATGTGCACAGGTATATATGAAACATAAATGTATTTTATGTGTAGAGGTGGTATATTTGTTTTGTCACTGGCTGTTTGAATTGCATGACTTTATCAGAAAATACAATTTTATAACTGGTCATGATGGCTCACACTGGTCATCCTAGTATTCTGGAGGTTGAGGCAGGATGACTGAAAGCTGGAGTCCAGCCTGGGCAAATTAGTGACTTAGCAAGACCCTGTCTCAAAAGAAAAAAAGAAAAAAGAAAAAGTAAAAAACACGGGGAATGTAGCTCCCTGTGCAGGCCCTGTGTTCAAACCTCACTACTCCCCCACCAGATACAGCTTTATGAAGTCAGAGGTCTTCCTTGTCTTATTCATATTAAGTCTATGTGCCAGGAATGAATGAACAGAAACAAACACCCACCAACACAAAACACCGGTGCTTCATATTACTTTGTCTTGTAAACGTTTTGCTTGGTTTTAAATGTGCACAGTTTGTCACTTTTAGGGATTTCTACTTCTCCTTCATTCATTCATTCAACAAATAATCACTGAGTATTCACCTTTGAGTCAAACCACCACTGGGGTTTAAGAGTTCAAGAAAAATGACTGTTTCTTTGCTCAGTAAGTTAATAGTGTAGATCAATTCAAATAAGCCAGAAGATCTAATAAAGCTTTCTACACAGGGTTACATAGCCAATTATACTTAGAATAATTATTCAGGTGGAGAAGTAGATAAAATATTTGCTAAGCTTCTAAGGAGATAATTTCATCTTCATAACAGTATGAAGAAAAAGTCAATAAACAGAGTTTAACTTGACTATTATGGAATTCCTTTCATTATGTTTGTTTTTTGTCTGTTTGTGAACGTACATAGGAATAGACATTTTCTACAATCCTTAAAGAAATTCTGGAGTGTGGCATGTGACTGGTAATATTTTTATATAACTTCAGGAATTTATTTAAAAGAAAAAAATAACTGAGCTAGGGGGTTTAGCTCAGTAATAGAAAGTTTGTGTGGCATGTACAAAGCCCAGGTTGAATCCCTAACACAACCCAAAACTAAGAAAGAAAAACAAATAAAGAAAAAAAGAAAGAAAGAGAGAGAGAGGGAAAGGCAGACTTTAAGACAGGTAGACAATATAATACTCTGAATGAGGAAATATCTTTGAGAATTATACTACGTGAAATGTATATTTTTGTACTGATCAAATAAATTACCTCAGAAATTGTGTTTTATCTACTTGTTTGTAAGCATGGTGAGAAACTACTTGAAGAATATTTATGAGACTTACCTGGTGTCCATCAGCAACATGGCTGAGGGAAGAAATTTTACATATAAATTTATTATCTTAATAAGTAAAGCTTATGGTGCTAAGTGATCCAAATGCCTTTTCTAAGTTTCATTTTATGAAGTGGGATCCTGATGTGCTGAAAATAGCCAAGGCTTTGGCAACAGGTAGATGGGGATCAGGATCCTAATTTAGTCATTTACTAGCTGTGTAACCCGAGGCATTCACTCCAATATTTGGAGAATTAATTTTGTTTTCCCTTAGAAGACAGAAATAACTATCTTAGTAGGTTATTGTTAGAGTTAAGAAAAACATTTGTATACTTAGCACATCAAGTATGGACTCATTGCTTTTGGGGAAGTTACTAAATTATTAGTAGTATGCATCTACTTTTTCCTTAAATAAACCACTGAGTGTAATAACTTTGAAATACCTTTATTTTGAGGAAAAGTAGTTGAACAAAGAAATACAGACATGAGATTGAGTGTCACTGCCGTAAATTCATCATGCCCCATTGGACCAGTGAGTTCTCTCCTCTGTGAAGAGTCTATCTATCTCCAAATTGTGGGGACCAGGGAGTTTTGGCCAGTTACTCCTTCAGGCTTCTTTAAGCTCTAATATGTTAACATTCTAGGAAGCCAAGGATTATTTTGTGAAGTGATCACATGACACCATATGGACCTCTGTTGTAGTCAGGGTTTGCAAGGGGAATGATACAGGAATATAATTATAAGTTTATTTTATAATAGTTACCTAAAGAGTCATATACAAAGAGAGTGCAGGAAATCTTTTCATATACTAAGATCAAAAGAATCCAGCTGAGGGCCTGGATCCCACAGCAAAGTTCTGCATGAGTCCAGATGAAGACCAAGAGCTCATAACAGTGCCCCACCCGATGAGTCCAACTGGAGGCCTAGAGCCCACAGCAATGTCTCGTACAAGTCTGCATCAAGATCTGCACCAGGAAGGCCCAAAGGGCAGTGGTAGGAGCTAGAAAGTCTGTGTCAGTGGGATGAAGGATCTGTGCCAGCGGGCTGAGGGATCTGCACTGGAGCCAAGAAAAAACACTTAAAGTAAGGACCAGAGCCCCCACAAAGTGAACTGCAGCCATTCCCAGCGACAAGATCCTGAGCTCCTCCGATGATAACAGCTGAGTTCATCAGGAAAGCCAGTATGACAAGCTCCTCCAGGAAAACCAACAGCTCCTTACAATTTCCAAACTTTTTCCTCTCCAGTTCTGCCTCTTACACTGCGTGCAACATGTGCCAAGGTGGGGCTCCCACACCCAGCACCATGCTGGTTCAGTTCAGCTGGGTGTTATAAGTTGTCAATCCACCACAACCTCTTATGAATTGAATTGTGCCCCCAAAATGCACTGAATTCTGAACCCTTGGTACCTGTCAGTGTGATCTTAGGACATAGGAACTTTGCGGATTTTATCAAGTGAAGACAAGGTGTATCAGCCAGGTTTCTCTTGAGGAAGAGAACCAACAGAGCCTGTGTGTGATTGTACGAGTGAATTTATTAGACTGACTTATACAACCAGAGACTAAAACGTCCCACCCTGGCTGTGTGCAGAGTGGAACGTCAGGGAAACCGGAGGAGGGAGTGGTGATCCAGCCCAGTGGGCAGCTGATGCCTGCAATCCTCTGGGGTATCAAGGAGGAAAGTCTGCAGTCAAGGGCTAAAGACACTGGAGCTAGGTATTGTTCGGTTACAGCAGCAGCAGAGTACTTGCATAAGGAGGTACACGTGACTTCCCCTTGGGCTGCTTGCTCCTTGCCTGGCCCTCGGGCTTCTGGATGGTGCTACTCACATTTACAGCAGAACTCCCCCACTCACTTCACAGGCCTCATGCCAGTCTTACCAGGAAACACTCCAGACACACCCAGAAATGTGCTTTACCACTTTCCATCCGTCCCTCAGTCTAGTCAAGATGATAGCACTAACCCTCACACAAAATGTCCTCAGAAGGTGTCACTGTAATCAGTACGAGTGTGTCCTTGTAAAAAGAGAGAAACACAATGTAAGGACAAAGGTACAAAAGCAGAAAGTCAGTGCTGACTGTGGCAGACACAGTTATTGGAGCGGTTTTACTGTGAAGCAAGGAAGGCCAGGAATCAAATGCTACTGCCAAAAGCTAGGGAAGGTGAGAATGTTGCAGAATCTGTAGCCAACTGGATGGAAAATGCTCTGCACCAAGGATTTGGAAGGCAACTTTTACACT
Source organism: Chinchilla lanigera (assembly GCF_000276665.1). Lineage (NCBI taxonomy): Eukaryota > Metazoa > Chordata > Mammalia > Rodentia > Chinchillidae > Chinchilla > Chinchilla lanigera. The sequence goes on along the minus strand of NW_004955471.1, from coordinate 10,753,727 downwards.
GGTGGGCTGGTGGGAACCAGGTCCAAGTCACCAGCCTTGGCTTTGAGTAAAATAGCGATTTATATACATTTTGTAAGCAGGAAGTACAAAGCCAATAGCATGTTATCCTATAATTGGTTACATATATTTGGTCACATGTTGTCAGGCAGATGTGTTGGGGAAGGGTTAGCTGGACTGGGCCATTCATCATGAGGCAGGAAGGTCTTGGGAAGTTAGGGACCAAGCAAGCAGGTAAGATTTAGTGTGTCCTTGACAGGACTAGCCTGTCCCTGGTAGGTAGTCCTTGAAATAGGCTAGCAAAACAGGACACGTGTACAGGCCATTGTGCAGCTGGTCAGACAGAGCTGAGTCAAATTATCTCTGAGTTGCAGCTGACTTGTGGTCAAGGCCAGCTGGGTCTGATGGTCCAATTATGAAGCTATAATTGTAAAAATTTTCTATTACACTACCTAGGGTCTCAGAGGCAGCATGGTTTTTCTGGTTCCTTGGTCTTGGACATCCAGCCTATAGAGCTCTCAGAGAATAAATTTCTGTTGTCCATCTATTTATAATACACTGTTATATCACCCTGCAGAAATAATGTCTCAAAGAAGTGGAGATTGATTGGTCGCTGCCAGTACATGATCTGAGGCCAGTCACTAAAGATTAGTGCATCTCATAGTTTTATGTTACAGAAAAGGCAACTCCTTAACAGAGCACACTACTTCATCATCACGGGAAAGGTTTATGATTTCCTTTCTTTCATTTGTAAAAGAAGTTAAATCAGATTTGTCAAAAATATATTTATGAGACCCTTGTTGCAAGACAATAATTTTCAACCTATGAAGAACAATCATACCATATTTCCCTTTCCTCTTCATTATGGTGAGAAATGTACTTCATATTCCATTTTATTTATCACAGTTATGATACAATAATAAAACCCTAGCCACCTGACTGCATTAATTTTAGTATCTGTTTCCACAATCATGTATTCATGCTGTTTACAAAATATTTCCTCTCAAGTCAAAACCATTTTGTTTCTGACATTCCAACAGATCTCCTGTAAGTGAAAAATTGCTTCTCCTTATTTTCAGAGCTGTAAATGAAACATGAAAAATGTCAAATTTTACTAGGTAAATTTTTTGTAAATGAAGCTATTCATTTTCCCTAAAGTCAAAGAAATGGCCATAGTTATTTCTTTGTAGTTATTTGCTCTGTGTCCTGGAGTCTGATAGTGTCCCATCCAAAATCTATGTCGAAACTTAATCTCCAATGTGGCTTTGGAGAATGAGGAGAGGACTCACGAGTGGGATCAGTGTTCTGTGAAAGTGCTTAAGGGTGAAGGGAGGCCTCTCTTGTCCTCTGCCTCCTGCCCCAGACACAGCACTCATCCTTCCAGAGGACACAGCCACAAAGGGTGGAAATCAAGCTGCCATCTTGGAGAGGCACCTGGCCCTCCACCAGGCGTTTCCTGCCACCAGCGTCATGCTGCACATCTTTCGGCACCAGGAGAAACACACCTCCACTGTGGCATTTTCATAGCAGCAGAAGACAAATCAAGACACTGTGCCATTCCGTTTCTTCTTACTCAGAGAAAGCAATTTTACTTTTCATAATACTAACTGAAAAGCCTCACATGAGAGACATTATCATTACAAAAGTCTTTCCATAAATTAAGAATTTGCTGGATTATTTGTCATTATTACTATTATAGTTTTTTACTCTAAACCTCTCTTTTTTTTTTGTACTCCAAGAATAGATCATAGACCTGTGTTTTCCAACAGGTCCTAATTCTCGAGTTAATTTTATTATTTTGTGGCACCTTTTTGTGCATCATGCAGAGCTTACACTGGTAGAGGAGTTGGTGGTGATGCCAAAGCTCATGTGAGGAGAGGAGAGAAGACAGGCTTCCGGCCCCCGTCGTCCTCTCACTGACTGTCAGTGCAGGTGTTTGCAAGAGCCGCACTGAAGCATCATTGTAGTGACCTTTGCTTTAAAGTGTTCTAGTGAGCAATGATAATTATTCTGCTTGGAACTGGAGCAAACATAGTCTTCTCAGTTCACATTTATGTTTACAAGCAATTTGTTTTATGAATAGAAGCATTTGTCAAAATTTTGTTTCTGTTTGCAAATTCTGCATCAGGTAACAAACATGACCATGGTCATCTCTCCCACACTGATGTGAACATAGCCATATTTTCCAAAACTGTAGAGCAAATGAAGTACATGAACTTAGGCACCACGATATTTAGTAATTTTTATGAAAATAGATGTCATGTTCGCTTTTCTGCTGCTATCACATACTCCACTGACTGAGTTATTTATTAATAATAGAGGTTAATTAAGCTCAAAACTGTGGCAGTTAGGAAGTACAAGAGTGCCTCTGCCAAAGCTTTGAGTTACTTCATGACGTGGTAGACTTACAAGCGAGCTTAGGCAAGACAGAAAATTCAGCCATAGGTTTTTTTTTAATCGGGAATTCATTCCCATCATACCTAACCTACGCATGATAATGGTGTTAATTCTAATCATTTCTTAAAGGCACCACCTCTGAATGCTGTCATATTGTCTTAATTACCTTTCTTGTTTCTGGGACAGAATACCTAACACCCAAAGTTAAAGATTTAACTAGCTCACAGTTTGTAGAGGTTTCAGTCCATAATTGTCTGGCTCCAAGGCAGGGTGGCATGGCAGAGGGGCAACAGTTCACGGCAGCAGAAGACAACGAAAGCAGCAATGGTGAGAGAGACAGACAAGGCTCTTTCTGTCTTTTACACTGTATCCAGGGTACTGGGAATAGGGTGATGCCAATCTGATCAACGGACTGATCCAGCAATCACCCACCCTGAATGCTAGCACCCTTACTCACAGCCCTGGATAAGAATCAATCGCACACTCTAGGCTGAGCCACCTCCAAAGAAGCTCTATGATCCCATGATGCTTTGGGGGACATCTACACACAAGCCATAACAAATGGCAATTACATTTCACCATGAGTTTTGGAGGCAGTAAATTTTTATATCCTGGTAACAGATGGAGAAATTAATGTGCATTTGGAAACAGAGGCGGGCATCAGAAGATGACGTTATCCCTGCACTGGGTTGGTCCGTCTGCACCCACTGCATGGAAATTAAGGGACAAAAGTTTTCCAGAGAAGTAAAACTGAAATCATCAAGAGGATGGGAGGATTAATTCCTAGCAATGATTCAAAACAAGGTATGTTTAGTCTAAAAAAATCCAGTCCCTGTATCCACTTAAGCAAAACAAAACAAACATCTCCAACATGCAAAAATATTTAACTGCACCCTCTTCAGCTCAGGAGGAGTAAGTTTATTTTTAAACCTATGTGCATTGAACATATTCTCCTTTGGAAATGACAGCATTTTAAGGGGAATAAAGATTTCTCAGATCACATTAGGTAACTCACAGAATCCCAGGGCGGGAGCAGAGATGGACTGAAGGTTAGCATCCAGGAACAACACCTAAACCAGGCCAAGAACTGGTGAGTGTCGAGTTTGGTACTGGTGCTTCTGAGAGCCCGCCCATGCCAAGACCAAGGCTTTATTCCAACTGCAGAACTACAGCCTCTTCTGTACCAGGAGCGAAACTTCTCACCCTCCAATCCAAGTACAGCAGCAGGAGATGAAGCGCCATCCTAGCCATTTCTCTTTGCACTGTTTACTTCAGTTTTTCATTCAACAATTTTCAAATATAATAAAAGAATCACAATAATTATTACACTATATAGCGTTATCTTCAAAGTAACTATTCACTACAAGACAATAAACCGAAAAGATTCCTACAAAAATGAAACAATACATAATAACACAAACTTTCTTTTCAATGAACTAAGATAAACGTTTAATATAAATTAACAAATTAGCATGTATATATATTGAAATATTATTCATACTATTAAAACAATAGAATATGTAATTTGAGGAAATATTTGAACTTCCCCTTACTTCCTATTTATCTGTCTTCTATTTTGTTCATTTTGTAACCATAATATCTTTAATATATAAAACATTACATATATTTATGGCTTACATCTAAATGTCCCCCCCAAAACCTCATGCATTTTAAAACTCTTCCTTAAGGGAAGCAAAGTAATAGGTTTTCTGTGATGTACACCATCCTTAGGGACTACCGTAATCAAGGTCTGCAGGTGTTAATTCAGGAGAACCTATGGGGCCCTTGGGCATTTGGACGCTTCGAGCAGTGTTACCGAAGCAGCAGTGGTTTGCCTCACTAACGATGTCCAGAGGTTCATGGCTACTACTCTGAGCACCTCTTGTAATTGTAGAGCTGAAGGTAACTTGTATTAACCTCATGATGCTCAATAAATTGAGTATTAAAATATTTATGTAAGATTTTCTTTTCCTGAAGTGTGCATACATTTTTTGGTGTACCCTAAATGTATATATTTAGGGTAAATTTTTCAAGCTCCTCAAGCACTGATTGTTTCTCTGTGGTGAGAACTTGATGAATCTTCTCCTAGCTTTCGGAAATGGACAGTGCACCACTGTTACCGGCAGTGCACCTCTATGCAGGAGACAGAACTTATTCACATTGAACTGCGGCTGAGTCCCCGCAGGTCAAACTGTCCCATCCCTGTCCCCTCCCTACTCACCCCCTCTCGGATAACCCCCTCCAGGTCGCTTTAAATAGCAGGAAATTACTTTGTCAAAATTATTGCAGGTTTTCTTTTACTGAGAAACACAAAATGAGTGGGCAACAAAAGATAGAAAAACATTTTGAGTTAAAGTTATTAAATGGATTTAGAAAATGCAGGAAGTAAATGCATCCAAAATACAAAGGTGATTTAGAGGGAGGAAAGAATAAAATTACATGGCAATTTAAAGTGCAGGAATATGTCTAAACTCTTTAATTTACAATCTGGATAATTCATCAAAATGTTCTTTTTCCAAGACATGCTTTATTTTTTCTTCTCACTTCTGGAAAAGACCTAGCTTAAAGATCACCAGTTCTAAGAAGCCTTCTTGACCACCACCTCCTTCCCCTCCACAAGCTGCACAGTTAAGTGTTCTCATTTTTTCCCTAGGATTCACTGTTTCTTTGAGTTGCTTGAATCATCTTTCCACATTTTCTATGCTTAGGCTGAGCTGGGGACACAAGGCTACATAATAAACGTTCACCAAAGCATTCAGTCTTGAGGAAGGTTAAGTAGACAATAACATGGATCAGTGCTGGGACATACAACAACTGAGTGGGAGTCCTCCTCCTCTACCCTGACTTTGAGAAAAGAGAAGAGAAGAAAACTGGCCTAGTGGAGTTTTCATCTAAGTAGTTTGAAAGTAAGTTGGAACAGTTGTAGTCATGAATGGTGGTGAAGAGTGTTTCAGTGAGCTGGGAGGCAGGGAATGAAGTCAAAGACTTTTAAATGTATGGTTGCATCGTAGCTTACTCAAAAATTAAGGACTTGATCATGAGATCTTTGAGGTCACATTTATTAATTTTTTTAATCCAGGCAATTAGCCCAGCATTCATCACCCAAAGTTTTATAGTCATCTTTTTGATTTATTAATAAATAGCAAGTGTAACACTTCAAAAGCGATTGAGGATGCAACATGCAAATATAAGTAGTAAGGATAATCTGAAATGGCTTGTGTAGCATTATATAAAAAATAAACATTTGAAAAAAATGTTTGCAGTGCTGGGGATGGAACCCGGGGACTCACATGCTGAGCACCTGCTCTGCCACTGGGTTACACGCTCCTCTCTGAATCTTGTAAATGAGTACAGAGCGGGGCAGAGGAAAATGAACATCCAGATTTGCGGGGTCATTCACGGGGGTTAAGCCAGATCTGAGGGCCAATGCTAAAAACATGGAAACATTTTCACTAACAAAACTGTTTCTCCTTGCAGAACCTCCCACTGAGGTTTTTTTTACCAGTTGGCAGAGTTGTAGCATTAATATGTGGATGACAAGCGTGTACTGAACATGAGAGCAGCCGGACGCTGAAAGACTCTCTACTGTAAACCAAAACATGACTAACATATCTCTGCAAAACAGAACTTCACATCATTAACTCTTGGAGCTGAGTGCAGTGAATCTCATAGACAATGTCTATATTTTACAACATGGTATAGTGTATGTTTAATGAGAACACAAGCCCCATTAATTGCTTTGGGGCAACTTCAGACAGTTAAGAAAACGTAGACAATAAGACCTCTGTTTTGAAAAGCTACTTTAGTGAATAAAGATCATATAAGGAGCTGTAACCTGTAAACTACAAACAAAAAATTATTAATTGTATTGTATTAGCACTAAAAGGACAAGGTTAGGTTATCATTGACCATTGCCGATGAATCCTTAACAGCAGGAAGGAATTCTAAGCTCACACTTATTAGCGGGTAAGGTCAATATAATCATTCTATAGCAAAAGGACAATGTACTCTACATTAAAACTACAAAATCTGGACTAGAAATCCTACACAGAACAATTACGCAAGAAAAAATAAAGGCGCTCAGATTTGAAGAGAAGGAGTGAAATTATTCTTCCAGACAACATAATTTTACATGTATTAACTCGTAAGTGTTCCACAAAATATATGAGAAGCGGTAATAAGCAATTTCAAAGTTGCAGCATGCAAAATCCACCTTCAAACATTACTGAGTTATGACATCTTTAAATCTGTGTGGAAGATATACGGAAGAGGAATAGCTGGATAAACTGAAATTTCAATTTTTAGGATTTTGAGGAATCTCCATGCTGATTTCTGTATTGGCTACATCAATTTACACTCCCACCAACAATGGAAAAGGGTTCCTTTCTCTCCACAGCATCACCAGCATTTGTTACTGGTTTATTCTTGATAGTCATTCTTTTTGGAGTGAAATGAAATCTGAGCTTCATTTTAACTTGCATTTCTCAAATGGCCAGCAAAGTTGAACATTTTTATCATGTATTTATTGGCCATTTGTATTTCTTTATCTGAAAAGTGTCTATTCATTTCAGATGTGCATTTTTAATTTGGGTCTTTAAATGTGGTGGTTCTAAATTTTGAATTCCTTATACCACATTCTAGCTATGAGTCTTTTGTTAGAGGAGTAGCTCCCAAGAATTTTTCACATCTCTGCACTCTGTTAGTGGCTTCCTTTGCCTTGCAGAAGCTTTTTAATTTAATGTGACCAAATTTGTTGATTCATGGTATTATTTCTTGCACATCCAGAGTTTTGTTAAGAATGTCTTTGCTGGGGGCTGGGGATTTAACTCAGTGGCACAGCACCTGCCTGGTAAGTGCAAGATCATGAGTTTGATTCCTGGTACAGAAAAAAAAAACAGAAAAAAAAAAAAGAATGTCTTGCCTACACCTATATTTTCAAGTTTTATCTATTTTGCTTTCCAGCAGGTGGTTTCTGTTCCAATGTTTAGATCTTTGATCCATTTTGATTTTAGTTTAGTTCATGGTAAGCATATGGTCAATATTCAAACTTTGGTACATGGAAAGCTTGTTTTCCCAGCACCATTTGTTAAACAGGTTATCTTTGCTCCAGAGAAGGGATTGGCTCCTTTGTCAAAGATCACAGCTGAGTGTGTCTAGGGTTGCTTCTGTATCTTCTCTTCTGCTCCATCAATCTATGAGACTGCTTTATGCCTGTTTGGTTTTGTTTTCTGTGTTTGTTTGGGAGGCAGTTGCCGATTCTATGCTGTCATTATTACTGTAGCTTTGTAGTGTTAATTGAAACCAGGGATTGTGATGACCCATGCTATATTCATAGTAGTGCAATTCACAATAGCTAAATGTTGGAAACAGCCTATATGTTCACAAACAGATGAATGCATAAATAAAATGTGATAATTACACACAGTGGAGTGCTTTCTATCATAAAGAAGGACAAACTTGTGTCACTTGTGGGCAAATGGATGCACCACAATGTTAAGCAAACTCAGACACACAAGCTGAAATAAATAAATAAGTAAATAAATAAATAAATAAATAAGGCAGAGTGAAAACAAGAGACACCAAGAGAAAAGGTATTGTATTCTAGCATGGACAGTGTATCTAAAAATGTACCCACAGGGCTGGGAATTTAGCTCAGTGGCAAAGCGCCTGCCTGGCAAGCTCAAGGTCGTGAGTTCGGTTCCCGGTAATGGAGAAAAACCAAAATTAAAAAATAAAATAAAAATAAAAATGTACCTTGACTTAGTACAATTTAGTTACATATTTCTTATATTCTTTGCCGTATTAGTCTAGTTTTCAATCTGTATATGTGAGAATTAACTGTATAAGGTTTTAAGACAAATAAATGAATCTGATGATGTAAAACTAAAAGGGGGTGGAAGGAAGGGAGGGGAGCAGAATGGAAATGTGTCACATACATTTGCCAATTCTCTACAGTGAGTGTAATCTTCATGTACTATAAACATGTATGAATAAAAATTTAAAAAAATTAAAAAGATCAACACACAAAAATTAACAGCACTTTCGTACACTAACAACAAGCAATTTGAAAAGGAAATTCAGAACAATTCCTATTTACAGAAGCATCAGAAAGACTGAAACACTTAGGAATAAATATTAGGTAGCAAAATTTCATGGATGGGAATATTTAGAGTTGAAATGCCATTCTAACCAAAGTAATCTACAAAGTTAGTATAATCTTAGGAAATTCCCAAAGTATTTCTTGCACATATAAAAAAACCTGAAATTCATATGAACTCTCAAAAGATCCAGAGAGCTAAAGCAAAACAGACAGTCTCATGATTTATGATGTTAAATATTTTGCAACTCTATAATAATGAAGATAGCATGGTACCAGCATGAAGATAGCTGTACAGACAATGGAACAAGTAAAGATAACAGAAGTGAAACTTCATGGGCGCCATGGGTGGCTAACTGGGACAATATGGGGGTAGCTGAATAAAGGAGTGAAGTTAGACCTTTACTTTTGTACCAAAATAGAACAAATTGTCACACAAAATAAGTTTGAAGATCTGAGAATAAAAGATGCCTGCAAGAAAACACAGAAAAATGTACTGGATTGGACAACAATCCATACTGGATCGGACAATAATTTCTTCAATATGACACCAAAATCAAATGCAAAAGAGCAAACAAATTAGGTGGCTGCATCAAACTTAAAAGCCCTGTGAGGTAAAGTGAAAGTGCAAGTTTTGGAGTGGAAGAAAATGTTTGCAACCTTATTTTCAGTATTTATTTAACAATATTTCTACAACTGAAATTATAAAAAATAAGGATAACTTGATTTAAAAATGGACAAAAGATTTGAATAGCCACTTCTTTAAAGATACACAAATGGCCAACAAGCAGAATGCTCAGTGGTACTGTTCCCAAGGAAACAGCTGGGTAAGTCCATGAGATATGACCTCATACCCATCAGGATGGCTACTGCAAAAGTCAAAACAGCAAAACACATGGTAAGTGTTGAGGAGGATATGGGGAAATTGGAACTTTGCACAGCACTGATGGAAGTGTAAAATTGCACGATCTCTCTGGAAAGCAGTAAGAAGGCATCTCCAAACATTAAAACGCAATTCCCAGATGATCAAGCAATTCTGGTTGTTGGTGTCTACCCCAAAGGAATAAATAGGATCATCTACAATGGCCAAGAAAAAGAAACAGCTCAAGTGTCTGCTGACAAATGAGTGGGTAAAGAGATGCACTGAAGTATTATTCAACGCCAAAAGAAGGAAATTCCACTGTAATTTGCAATATTGATAGATTTTAAGGATATTACCCAACATGGAATAAGCCAGCTAGAAATTGAACTGTACAAAGGGATTCCATGTTAAACCTATAAATTAGTAAAAACATTTAGAAACAGAAAGTAGAATGGTGGTTGCTAGGAGCAGGAAAGGGGGGAGGAGAATTTTAAAACACAGATTTCGATCATGTGTGATGAAAACTTCCAGAGTTGGTACACATCAAGGTTAATATAGTGAACGCCACTGTACTGTGCATAAAAGCAGTAAAGACGGTAAATTCTGTGCTTTTTACTATTACATGAAATTATGCATTTTCACTTTAAAATAAAATTAAAATTCTATGTGAAATGCCTTTAGCTATTGTAAGAACCACAGCATATCATTCCAAAATTATTTTACTTGGGATTAAGCTTCAGTATGCAGTATTTTCTCAGATATTACTGAAGTTCATTGGGGAAGAGTTGTGCAGTGAAAAAGAAATGCTGTCTCTTCCAAAATGTGAGGTGAAGGCTGGCTAGAGAAAAGTCACAGGGTCCACGGAGAAAATACGCCTTCGTCTATTATTTCAGTCCGCTGGAACACACCAAGTAATTTATTCCTTCAAGACCGTGCTGGAAAAACAAAAAGAAAATGTGATTGAAATGGAAACGGTCAAACTGAGCATAGAGGTTTTCAATATACATTCAGTCATTTTAATGATTCTTTTCTGTATCATCTAAAAGTGGTGTGATTCGAGGGATTTTGCAGCTGATTAAAGAAAAAGATATTACCAGGAGGTGGCGGCATATCACAGCGAACTTAATTTGGCCCACACTGGGGCATATTTGCCAGATGGGGAGCTCGCGCTGAGGGGGAGAGGACAAAGGGCTCATGTGCGTGGAAAGTGAAGAACCTCTCCATCCAAGAGCTTAGAGCAGAGACCTCAGCAACTGACGGCCTCACAGCATCTGGGTTTATTTTAGCCATGTCGAGCAGATGTTGGAAGCAGTTTTGTGGATTACACAAAGCATCAGGCTGTCCTTGACTAAAATTCTGTTCCCTGGACTATATTTAAAACAATTTTGATGTGCAGAAATTTAAATTTAGTACCAATGAGCTTGCAGACGAACGAGTGTCAGCTTGTCGTGAGTAAAGAAAGCAATCAGGACATCCTGGAGCAGTCATGTCTAAGCCGCCGGTCACATCTAACCCGTTTGGATAGCAAGCCTGCCCCAAAGCATGTTCGTTCAGAAACACAGGACGGGAATAGAAATCAAGGAAAAGGACTCAGTGTCTCAGGAAAACAATTTTCTTCTAAGTGTTTTTAAGTCGTGCAGTGTTGTTTTCAAGGTTAGAAAAAGAGTATTATTTGGTTATATTTGAGAAACATGAAAATCATTTTATGACACAAGAAATGTTTCATGTTTCTGACAGTTTACACTATAAATACTTTGTTTTTATGACTTCTAGTTTTTTGTATTTGTTTGATTTTATTAAAGTCAAATATTTTTATGTTGAGATTTTTTGCAAAACATTTAGAAGGCAAATCTGTAGACCATGGAAATGCATCAATTTATGATTCATTCTGAAAATTTGGTCCAAATTGTAAAATCTATACTTGAATGAACTCAGTCTTGAATATCTGTTTCATAAGACTGCTTATTTGTAAATAATATGCTTTTCATGAAATCAAAAGATCTCTGATTTTTAAGATGTGATTCATAAATCACATGTAAATCACATGTAATAATTTATATTTAAAGACCAACTCAATATACTGAAAATATACTACAACATTGGTATATAATGGGGTAATTTTCATTAAATAGTTTATACTTTTATATTTTATTTATTTTTGCTATTCTTTGAATCTGGCTCAATGTGGTATTGCAAATAACAGATATGCATTTTTATGCACATAAACATTGTGATGAGTAGCGATAGTGAAATAATAGATGAGCTGATGTATATTATAATTATGAATAGCTGAGACATTTACTATGTGATATTTAAGAACTATATTCAAATGTTCTCATGGCATTGCTTTTTAATAATAATAATAATGAGGTCATCATATCTGGACTACTCATCAAAATGCAGAGTCTTAGGTTATGTCCCATAAAAGATGATACATACTTTGACAAATACAGATAAAGGAGCCCTATTTACTTCAAAAAGGCACAGACGTATACTGGAAGGAAATGAAAGGAAGCATGTCACATGTAAATTTAAGATAATCCCATGTGTGGATAAATTCGGGAAGGATGATGTTATCTAATAAAATACCTTGGAGTCTTATTTGGCATGTCCCTTCATTTCTGTCATTTCAAATCAATATTTAGTGCTCTGGGTCATGAAGACAGATGAAATTAGAGAATTCTGAAAATTTAAGCAAAAGAGTTAACCCCAGTCTCAATAATGAATATCAGTAGCTGGCAGCTGAGCTTGTGTGTCATTGTGTATTACAGATGATTAAGCTTCTGTGAGTTAAGTCTGGTGGTTGATGAGGTTATTTTCCCCAAGGTTAAAAAGAAATACCTTTTTATACTACCAAATGTGTGACTCTCACCCCTACACAAGTAATTGGGATTCACATCATTAGTGTAAGTATGAACTGGGAGTGGTTGGCAAGTGAAACTCTAACCATCCCAAAGTCAAAGTCTAAAATGCTGTCAGCAGCTTACATGATCAAGATTATAAACAATCTGTCTTCTGATAAATGGTACTGTCTTTGGTCTGGTTCCTCCGGGTCGCAGACATGACTTCGGGCACACCCAGGCCTCATAGATTTGTCCCTGAGTTTCAAACTTAAGGCCGCTACAGATCATAATTTGTTACTATGTTTCCTTTTAGGAAAATTTTAAAAAATTAGTTTTGAAGTTTTCTTGGATAGTAAATATTTTTAAGTATTATTTATCCCACACCAAAGATCATGATGTGCAGGTTGCAACTTTGAAGCCCTTGAATCATTGAATATCACTGAACATACTGTTACAGTTTTACTAGAGAGCCTTATTACATTTTTCACTTTTGCTAACTGAGAAGAAAGAACAAAACAGCCAATGAAAGCAAGTGAGGAAATGATGACAGCCATACAGCTCTTTTTCTTCACCGTGATTTTGCTGCTGCTGTTGTATTGATGGTGATTTTATCACTCTTTTCAAAAGCCTTATGAGGACTGTAGGTATGGCACTTCAGCTGTAGAAATTAAACACTGAACCAACTGTGAAGTCAACGCAGCTATGGAAGACCTTTGAACTGGAACTTTGTTGCCATCAAAGTGCAATTAGAGAGAAACACATTGAAGGTTAAAGTAGGTATATGAGTAACTTTTTAAAATGTCTAACACCTGGCTTGGATTGAAGTACTTGCTTTACAGGAGAAAGGGCAGAGTTCTTGCTGATCAGAACATGAACATGAGATAATTAGGAAGTTAGTTACTAGTTCCAGGAGCTTTGATATCCCGCATCCACCTGATCTCTGCTCCTTTGACTGTCTCATCCTCTCCTTCTACAAACTTCTCCAATGTGAGGATGGCAGGGCGGGGTAAATGGTGTAGAATCCAGACGCACTGCTGTCGGAGTACATGCATTTGTTCTGTAATATGCATAAAGATGGCCAAAATATACAAACATCTGTAATTTTAAAAATTTATTCGACTTTGTTATTATGTTGAAATGTAAGTATACACTTAAACTACAAAGAATTGCTCAGAATCAAAAACAACTTTTGCACTAAATGTGCAAATTTTAAATATGAAAGCATGTGTAAACAACCAGGCTATAATTATTTCAGTAATAATTTATAGATAACAGGATCAAATTAACAAAATGCTACATTCATTGGCTACTGTTTTGAACCCTATGGAGGCTAGACAGAGCAAACACGATACTTCTTCTTCCCAGTGTTCGTCAGGGAAAAGGAATAGGTGGATATTTAAATGACAAGAAATATTGAAGTGAGTTTAATGTACATATATATATGTATATATATAGCTCAACATCACAGTAACACACTGCCAACTAAATTGCGAAGGCAGTGAGTTGAATGTTCAGTGTCAGAGTTTCACAGCCGTTCACAGTGAAGGAAGGTACAAGGGAGGCCAGTGTGGACCAGTCTGAATGTTAGGATGATTTACATAGACAGAGAAAGAGCGATGGCTAGTTAGGCACTATTCCATCTCTTGGCTGCAAAATCTTTTTTTTTTTTTTAATTTATAAATTAGACAGAAGACATTCCAGATGACCAGAGCAATATTCAAGTTTTGAATTTATAATTACTGGCTAGTGTCATGATAGCAAGGTTTAAAAAAAAAGCAATAGATTTTAGATTCAGATACTTCCAGGCAGAGCTTATTATAGTAAGCATTTTACTAACTAGAAGAGGAAAAGTAATTTTTAACCTTCACTGGCCCTCAGGTTCTACAACTGTGAACCAGGGATACTAACACAACTGCTGGAGATCACATAGGATTGTCTTGAGGCTCCAATTAAAACCTACTAAATGAGTATATGGCTCGAGTTTCAAGCATTGTGAAACACTCTGAAGTATTCCAAGGGAATAATCCTTATCCATTGTGAAGAAAATTGGTGCTATGTGTTAAGATATCCGCTGCCTTAGCGCATAGGCAGCTCATAGATTAAAGACAAGTCTTTATTCAGGTAAACCTTGCACCATTCAGTTCAATCACTGAAGTCATTCTGTCTGTAGCTTGTACTGAAATTGCATTTTATAGGCCTATTTTCCTTCTCAAAATGGCCAATAAGGGAATGCAAGTAAGAACTCTGCTATTGACACACCCAGCCACAGGGTGTCGTTCTAGGAGTACAGATCGACTGGCCTGGAAGCAATACTGAGGCAGCAGCTACTGGTCACCACTTCCTGTTCAGTATGTGGAATAAGTAATGGAAGCCTCTGACCCTTAGCCAAAGTTGCTATCCAATTGATATGTTCACCAAACGATATCATTAGGCATTATCCTAGGTCTATTTTGTAATTTTCAAATTATCTTTAGAACAAAAAATGCAGACCACCGACTAAGACTTTTGGAATTGACTCGATCTTAGTGAGTTGAGTTGGTCATTGCTTACCTTAGGAAGAGAAAGAAACAGACAAAGATACAGCTTTCCTGTATAGGTGGTTACAAAGAAAAAGCAAGAAAGTTGACGGGAAGCTCTGTTTCCATTTATTTCAACAAACTTTTAGATATTTTTTTAGCACTCCTTCACAGTTTGTGTAAAAACTCTGCATGGTTGAGGTGGCTCATTCATCCTGAATCTGCAAATCTTTTCAGGAAAGAGTTAACATGACTATGAAATCATAGCAACGTCTCTGAAATGGTAATTTGCCCAAATCACCTTAAAATTGCCCCAAGTAGCCTACCTTGCCTTCTCCTGATTAGGTTCAACTCATTCATCTGAAACAGGGCAGATGCCAATCCACCTTGGGGAAATAGGATGAAGAGGGCTTGGGATACTTTTCCACCCATTACAGTGGTAATCAAGGAGGATTGATAAATAAGATTATCTTGAAACCTTGAATCTATCTTCTTCAATTACTGACATTCTAGGATACATAAGCCTCTATCAAAAATGTGATATTGAAACCCCCTCATGCCTATTTGCGTTGCTTGTTCAGCCAATCACAGTGTATAGAAAGTGGATGGCTGTTCCATTCATTCAGCAGGATGTGTTGAGGTATGTCACCACTTGGGAGAGAGAACTAGACATGACTCTTGCACTGAGCCAGTTTAGTCATCAGTGAGCAGAAGGACATGAATCAAATAACCACACACAAGTAATACATAATGTTCCAATGCGGTTACTGCTAAGAAAGAAAAAATATGTGCTCACATAGCTATTTATCTAGTCATAGACATCAGAGAAGGATTTCCTGAGTAAGCCAAAGAAAGGCTAGGGTGTGAACAGTGAATAACAGTAAACCCACCCACAAAGAGCAGAGAGAAGTCAGACCCAAAGGCCAGTTGGGAAGGAAGCAGTAAGAGTTCTGGGAGCTGAGGAAGTTCAAACTGTGTTCAGAAAGGGAACCCAATGTGGCCCAAGAAAGCTGAGCTGTAGTTAAAAATGAAGCCAAGGGTTGGGCCTTTGATCTTTAGTCTTTATCCTAAGAGCAAGAGGAAGGGGATGAACATTTCAGGATCATTCCCGCACTTTGAAGAGGATGAGCTTGAGTTTAGGCTGCAAAAGGAATTTTAGTGGGTAAAAATGCATTGGGGGAAACTAGTTATGAGCTAAAGGATGAGAACAACTTAAAAAAGTCAAAGCAAAACATTGAAAATGATGGCCCCGAGGCACACAGATAGAAACTTCTTCCTAGGACTCTGTGTGGGGACCGATCTCTGGTTTCATCTCCTTGATGTCTAGCGAGACTGTTGAGCTGAAGAGGCTACATCATTCACTCCTCTCTGCAAGGAAGGTGAGAGAAGCATCTCTGGCATGTGATCCCATAGCAGTTGTTCACACGCATGCTTGCACACAGAGCACCAAACACCTTCCAAAATTACCACAGAGTAAACTCGAGGCCTTTATATTTAAATGGTCACAACTAGAGACCATACTCATAAGTGAAATAAATCAAACATACATGTGCAAGCACCGCATTGTGTCACTAGTGTAAAACTTGAAAGAGTTAATTTAAACTCGGAGGTATGATAGACACTGTGAAATGATAGGAAACCACCGAAGAGTAAAGGGCTTCTGGGATGTGGGAAAAGAGAAGGGAAAGAAGGAGAAATTTTGTATGTATGTATATACAGGATAGATAACATGGTTGTTCTATCTGCTGTTTCTATGCTGAAAGAAACTGTCAATGAGTCTTTGGTTGACCAGTATTGCATGTCTATATCTGTTTTCATGAGAAGCCACTTTGAAGATATCAATATGTAATACAACCACCATTGTTAATTCCCTACCACTTTGTTTGTAACTCTGTATTGTCTGTATTGTGCTTGTGATATGTTGTAAAATGTTGTATGTCTGTTAATGTTTCCCTCCTTTTATCCTTAAAATAAAAAAAAATAAAAAAAAATAAAATAAAATACATATATACAAAAAAAAAAAACCAAAATGACCACAGAAATGATCAGTTTAGACTTTCACAGGAAATAGAAAGGAGTCTCAGTTTCCCCAACTCCTTGATAACTTTGAGCACTGTCAATCTTTCCACCTTGGTTTAAAATACTTGGCTTTTAAAAAACTCATTTTTTTTTTTACATTTCTTTGATTACTCTGTAGTTGAATATATTTTCATATATCCACAAGCCATCTTTATGTCTTTTCCTATGAGTTGCCTTTTGGTGTAAAGTGCCTAGCGTTACTGTATTCTTTGACAATTTTTTGTTTGTTTGTTTGTTTGTTTGTTTTCCAGTACTGGGATTCGAACTCAAGATGTTGCACTTGCCAGGCAGGCACTGTGTAGCTGAGCTAAATCCCCAGCCCCCTTGTTTGAGAAGTTTTGAAAGATTTATATGAGGTAGGGTCTTTATGTAATTTGCAAATCACCTTTTGGTTGGATTAATATGCACAAGTAAGAATTTCTACTTACTTTCAAACTGTATTCCTAAGAGATTTTTCTCCTTCAAAATTTTCAATTTCCAAATAATGTCAGCTAGTTTTTGTCCACCTGGACCTATTATATTATCTCTCTATAGTGGTTTTACATTTAACAAAAAAAAAAAAAATTAGACAGCCAAACAAATTCAAACTTAAGAAAGTACAGTTTTCCTGAATAAATAAAAATGTCCAGGATCTATTATACAATAAAATTATATATTGTTTATCTGTAATTCAAATTCATCTGCATTTTCTGTACGTTTCTGGCAATTTTACTTGTTTAAATTCAAGTTTTCATAACATGGTATTTATTTATTTATTTATTTATTGGTTTTTTTCCAGTACTAGGGATCAAACTCATGACCTTGTGCTTGCCAGGCAGGCTCTATGCTGCTGAACTAATCCCCAGCCCCAAATAACGTGGTATTTAATTCACCTCAGATTTTCCCAAGAGAATTCTGAAGAACAGGAATAGGTTTAACTGAGACCACCTCATTTGGAAGAATTTTGTGAAGTCAGCATGAGCTCCTGCCCTTCCCATGGAGTCACTTCCTTGGCCAAGGTGCCCAGGATGGCTCTGATGTGAAGAGGACTGCTATCATAGGATGGATGCAAATTCCCAGAAAGAAATAGAGAAGTTGCAGGTCTCATGATTACTAAGTTATGAAAATATCACTTTCTAGTTTAGACCTTTTAAAAATGAGTAGTAATATTTAAAATTAGCAATCATTTTTTATTTCTAAATTTTAAGATGCAACTTTTTACCTGGTAAAGGCCCTATTCTTTGGTGTATCTAAGTATTTCAGATACATGAAGAATCACAGCAGTAGATGGAATAATATCCACCTCAAGATTTCCGCCTCTTAACCTTGGTAGTTGTGAATGTGTCCCACTATGTGGCTAAAGGACTTCACAGATGTCATTAGTAAACACCTTCACACTGGGAGAGCAACCTGGATTACCCAGGTGGACCCATTTCCTTCATAATGTGTTTATAAGAGGGGGCTGGTAAAGTGTCAAATAAAGAATGTGATTATGGAAAAATTAGAGAGAAAAATCAGAAGGTACTCAAACTACCTGTGTTGAAGATAGAAGAGGGACCGTGAGCTGAGGAACACAAGTAGCTTCTAGGAGCTGGAAAAAGAGAAAAAATGACTCTTTTTCTGCACTCAGAAATAATAAAGCTTTGTCAACACCTAGATTTGAGCCCATAAGTCATTTATGTACATATATACACATATACATACATACATACACACACATACATATATGCATGTATACACATTTATATAAAATTTTCATCTCCAGAACACTAAGATAATAAATAACTATATGTTGTTTTAAATCTCTAAATAAGTGATCATTTGCTATAGCAAAAATATAAGTCTATACAATGACAATACTCAATATTTTCAGGCATTCTTGCATATAAAGAATTTCATTCAATATAAAATACCATATTATTAAGTTCATTATCTGAATTTTTAGCCCATATAATTTTACCTATTTAAAGATAACATATATAACAATAGAATATCTACACAATCATTCAAAATGCTTTGTGCTCTCCTGTTTTATATATTATATATATAGACACATATATATATATACGTATATGTATATATATACTGAAATTGACAAACCAATAAATTACATTTTGAAGAAGTGTTTCATCAATTTTGGTTTTCATTATTAGATGTTCTTCAAGAGTAAACATTTTAAAGTATTATAAAATTTGGACTATATCACTGGAATGTTCGTTACACATTAAAAAATAATCTCACATTACTCTTCCAAAGATTGAAACACTTAGCATAAATTTAGTTAGTTTGAACATTTACAAGACTTTTTAAAGTCAAATGGGGAATACTGAAATATTCTATTTTTAAAGTTTGTCTTTCATGCCTAACATGACATGGTTGAATATTCTATTTCAGGAAAGTGTTGGATCTTTTCTTCTTTTATGCATTCATTTACAGTAACACACTTTAGAAATGGTTTCAGAAAAAAATTATATGCAATTTAACTATACTGTTGTGTTCTTAATAAAACAGAAAAATGACATGGTATGAAACCATAATTATAGGGAGTTTCAGTGGATATATTTGAAAAGATCTAGTGGATTAGTACTTACAGTGGACCAGCTGCTCCTGAGTCTGCCCTTAAGGTTAAGCTGAATGTATTTTCAAACACAGTTCTTTAGGTTACCAAGGACACTGCATTTGATCTAAACAATGAAATGTGCATATTTCATCTTGCGTATTTGAGGCACTGAACCTTCTTCAAACTATATATAGGGATCTGTTTTTTTCTGACTGGAATTCATTTTGCTAATATATTATGAAATGCACATATATTATAAACTTTTTCTACTCAAGAATAAGATTTCATTTGTAAAAAGTGATGAGTCTTCTAATATGTTATCTGGTTCATGAATTAGTTAAATTTTAGCTAATGTATGTCTTATGTTGAAGACATTATGATAACACATACTGTGTACTTCTGCAACAACCTCAGTCACTGTATGAAAAAAAAGACTGACAAAACAATTTACACCATGTGAGTTTAGTAAATATGTATTTGTATCTTAGCACTCACTAATAATCTGAATTACATTTCTTGAGAATGTAATTTAACCTTGATGCTGACAGTACTGTAATATATAATATTAAAGCTATTAAACCTTTTGAATAGGATATTACTTCCTTTGCAATATTATATTGGTATCAGCCAGGAGATTCTAGGTCATGCTGTATTTAAGAATCTCACATATTTCAATTTGATTTTTATTGCTCATTCATATAAAATCTACTTTCTATCTAACTTGTTATACATATGTATCCCTCCTCCATTTGTTTAGTAATGCAGCATGATCTATGTAAAATTATATTTTCTGTATCATAAACACACACACACACAGCTACAGTAAACTATGTAAGAGCAGAGGAAAGGAATAAAAATCACTGTGAATAGGAAAGATTTGTATAAAAAGAAAGTTCAAAATAATTTTCTTTGCAGCTGAAAGTTAATGATCAAGGAATAATCACAAAAATCATCAAAGCAAAAATACAGTGCACATAAATAACTGCAGATATATTGTATAAATCTCAACATAGTCTGTGAGTTGAACAATGTATTTGACATAAATAAGCAATGAAAACATATTTTCAAAAGAGCCCACTACTAATGAAGACAAATAATAAAAAGAGTACTGAAATGAACCTGGGCAAGTTCTGGAATAATATAGTTTCTATAACTTGTGACATATACAAGACTATGGCTGAGTTGAAAACTTCCTTCAGACAGGGTAAGCAGCCCTCCAAGATGTTTTCGGAATCAGCTTTTGGCTAAGAAATGAAGATTTGATAGACTATGTCTGCCACAGAGGAACTCCTCATTGTTATGTAATTATCATCAAGAATTCTTAGCTCATTTCCTTTTGTGTTACAACTTCTCTTCTTCGTAGATATAAGCCTAATAGAAAAATCTGTGCACTTTACATGCTGGTCTTACTCCCTGCAAGAATACAGTTTCAAAAATCATTCACTGCCTTCTTCTTGCTGTTATGCTTTTTTTTTGTACTTGAAAGACTTCATGCTGAAGTATTGTTTAAAAAGGTATAAATTAAAAAGAAAATAGGACTGGCTGTTCGGTTACCTTTTAAAATCTTCCTTCATTTTATTTACCACTAGGATGAACTCCTAGAAGTTTTTATCAAAGCAGCCTTTCTAAGTAAAGAGAGGACATGGTAAGCACTTTTTATTGAGGTATACATGTACACAACTAATAAGAAATATCAAAGCCCCACTTTGTACTTCTTTGGATTGTTTATTTTGTCAGTTTTAAAATGATATATGCTAATGAAGATTGGGTAAAAGGTATGATGTACATGCCCTTAATATTGTCTCATATGTTAAAACATAAATGTTTATTCACCTATAATCTTTTGTTGATACGCCAATATTTTGTCAACTGTAAGCTCTCTGATTAAATGGCTATTTGCAATTTTATTTTCTATGAGTTTAAACAAGAACTTAAGCTACTGATCAATCAGTATGAGTACAGTATTTTTAAAAATAATTTCCCAGTCTTCTCTGGTAGTCTGATACATACTAATTGATGAAGTTTAGCTTTGTTTTTTGTTGTTTTCTTTTTAGCTTATACTTAAACAAATTTCTTTAGATAACCATCAAACAGCTTTGTAAAAGTCCCTACTTTACTATATAATAAAATATAAATAAATATGTCCTTATTAAGAAAATTTCTTTAGTAAAAAGTGCAAGATTTATGCGATCTGAAGAGAAACCAGAGTACTGAAAATTTCTTTACGCCATAGTACATTTTATGATTTTTCAAGTCATAAACATCACTCTTCATTTGGGCCAATTCACTTACTCTTCCTTTACTGGAAGCTTTTCTCAAATATGTGTTAGGTGCTACCCCTCTAAGAATAAGAGGAAAAGAAGGCAGAATACATGACTCAACTTGGCTTTTTAACCAATTCTCCCAACAGCATTTTAATAGAATACATTTAAGATGATAATGTATTCATGGTTTAGTTATAATAGTACCAAGAAACTTACTATGACCAAAAAACTAGAATAGAGTGAAGAACTTTGAATTTTCCAGAAAAGAAGTACAAACTGTGAAGCATGAAGCAATCCCACTGAGGACAGACAAATGTGGAAGAACAGATGTGGTTGTAGATTTTGAGCAAGTAGCTAGACATCTGAAGGCAGAGAGTATCCCTGAATATAAAAATTAAGAGAAGATATAGAGGAAGAAAAGAAGAGATGGAGCTAAAAGAATAACACCAGCTATTCCACTCCAAGACTCCCTACATTTTACATAGCTAGTGCTTAGAAAACTGAGGGGAAACAAATACCTGACACACTTCTATCTCAAAATAGACATTTTTACTTTCAATGATTGAAGTCAATTCACTATAATATCTTGAATTTACCGAATTTAGAAGACTGAAAACTAAAAATCAAATCCTGGATATCTTTATGTATGCCCCAAAGACAAAACCACACTGATACAGTCATTTATCTTCGTGTTTGTGTGGACTTTAAAAAAAAATTCAATAAAGTCTTCTTTTGAATGTCTACTTTACACAATTATAGTAATTGTTCATGTTAGTAAATCATAGGATTTCTTTCTCATATAAAATATATATGAGAAATTATAACATGCATATATGCTATAAAATTTCCATATTATGATGAATTCATCATTGATATTTATTGGTTACCTAGAATGGATACGAGATTGCATATTATGGCCTTATGTAACAGAGATTTTAAAGATACACTTTTCAGTGGCACATGAGTGAGATTTTCCTCTCCAAAGTTTGTATAGCAGAAGAACAGGTATTCTTTACAACTCTTAGGAGACAGCCTTTGTAGAATATAGTCACATCACTGAAATTTAGAAATTTTAGCACACTAAGATTTGTTACCTGAGCTATTTAAAATTGTGTGAGGCAGTGCATGACTAAAAGCATGGGCTTTCTAACGCTTCAGAGTGGTGACTGTAAATGTATTCACTTATCTCCCCCAAACGATAGCCTAACCATTTCCTAAACATATTTTCACCTTAGTTTTTACCAAATTGAATAGTAATTATAATGATATCCTGCTTCCATCTTTGGGGAACAAAACAACTTTAGAAATAACTAATCTACGGGTAGTCATTGCTATAATCCTCTGCGAAGCTGAAAAAATGCTTACAGTTTAAGAATTGCCAAACATGTTTCGATCCATCTTCAGTGAGTTATATCTAGGCAATGACTGTCTCTAGGATCAACAGTGTAATCTTGCTAGAGCCATCGATGGCCATGCATATTCAAAAGCTTTACGGCTGATTTAGTGTCAGACGGCTGGAATCAGGCCATTGGCAAAGCAGAATGCTGTGCACAGGGGTGGAACCGGGGGTTGTCGTAGGTTTTCTCTTTCCTTTTCCATATTAATCATACAAAGATTTGTAAACAATTGGGCTTCGTATCCACTTGACACAGTGCATAGAACTTACATGGTTTTTAATTTTGAAAATATGTTCAAGAAAGGTTTTGCTTATCTTCTCCACTTTGGAGTTTGAGTGATGATAAATATTAGAAGAGCAGTTTTCTTTGTGTTTCTATCATAACAACAATGAAAATTCCCACTTAAGTAGATGGATGCTTCGCTTTGGTTAGGAAAAAATAAAATGCACATCAGTGCAAATCAGAGTTACACTAATATACAAAATTTTTGAATTTCCCCAAATTATATGCTCTTGTTAATAAATCACTATGGTTCCAGAACAACCATTCACTATGAATCTAGAATCTGTTTCTTCCCAAGAAATTGAGAGCTAAGTCTTTATCCCAAATGTTTTCTCCCCTTTTTTACCAACCATGCTAACAGCCAACCCTGGATACAGGGTAGAAATTCACAATGCAGAATGAATGATGCTGTAATCCTCTACCTTGGCCCTCAGGCATGATCACAGGCAGACTGTGCTGGTTTAAACCTCATGGAGAGCAGCTGTATCTGTGGAACAACAGTGATAAGTGTGACCTGTGCCCCATTTAGGGGACTGTACCCTGACCTTCCCTCTTCTCCTCCTCCAATCCCCAAATTACAGACCAATCTCGAGCATCCCGGAAAGCTGGAGAGGGAGATGATGCCAGTCCTCACGAGAACAGATGCGGCACTCTCCAGCCTCATGTCTGTTGAGCTGGTTGTGGACTGTGTGGTTCTAGCTGTAGGTTCTTTTTCAGACTTGGTTCTGGAGTCAGCGCTATAGCAGAGTGTGCTCTTTGCGAGTATATGCCTTGCCACGCTACACGTGGCTTTGGTTCCCACGGCAGAATCAGGTTCTGATTTAGTTCTGACTGCCCTATATAATAAACACCTGCAGTACCCAGGGTTTTCTGACTTCTTTCTTCCCTTCTCTGCTGGATTCTCTTTGATCCCTTTCTACAGTTTTTTTTCTTTATCTTTTAGGGAGGATTTCATCCACGGATTCAGGTTTTCTCATCTCTACATAACAAGTTTGCAATCAGCTTTGTGGGCAGTTATATGCTCAGAGCTATCCTCAAAAATGCCAGGCAACCTTCCTAAATGTAAAAATGTGAAAATGTTACGCACACTACATTCAGAAGAACACAAAAGCTATAGAAACCCTTGTGATTTTCCCTCACAATTTCAGGGGAAGGAAGTAAGCTTAGAGTTTTGACCAGTCTAATCATTAAAACTATATGCTTAGGAAATGCTATCTGTTTGGAGAGCTCAAATAGATCCTCAGTCTCTAAACGTGGCGTAAATGCCTTATAACATATGACACTGTAACTGGTTTTACGGGTCTTACACTTACAGAGAAAACATGGACTTCTGGGATCCATGTGGCAGCCCTCGGTATTTATAGCGTGTGGTAACAGCCTGATGGTATTTACCATGCAGCAACTGGTGGACAGTTGAGCTGAGGAATGATAAGCCCTTGTTCCAGAATTTTCTGCAGGAATTTGTTGCTCACAGCTCCACTGCAGCCCACAATCCATTGTGACCTGTGGTACACATTTGTGCAGACTCCGAACAGAGAGCGTGGCTTGTGGCCCTCCCCAGGGGCTTAAGCCCATTTGCACTATTGCTTTTCCTGCAGACAGCTCCAGTCTTCTTTCAGCTTCACAATAAAATTCCACTGAATTCACTTGGATGTAGCTTCCCAAGGAAGGTTTGAGACTGCTGAGAAGGTGGTCTACTCCAAAAGAGATGACTGTGGAAGCTCTCCTTTTATTGCTTCCCCACACTTTATTTCTCTTATCTGAGGTCTGAGCCTGGGGGACAAATGTTATTTTTGCTTTCTCTTCTCTCAACTAATCATTGGGAAGTAGTTTAAGAAGGACTAGATTTCCTTCTCCTTTCTTTTTTTTTGGTTTTTTTTTTTGGTTTTTCTCCGGTACTGGGAACCGAACTCACGACCTTGCGCTTGCCAGGCAGGCGCTTTTTGCCGCTGAGCTAAATCCCCAGCCCCCTCCTTCTCCTTTCTTAACTAGCTCTATCTCTATTACAGCACTTAACAAACTCCTGGTCCGGCACTTAACAAGTTTTCATCAAGCAGTGTGGAAGAAAATTACTGAGACAGAGACTAGTAAGATGATCATTTCCTTCCGTGTGGATGCCGTGGTTCCAGTGTCATACATGGCCCAGGGCATGATGTAGAAGCTATTATTCAATTAATGTC
Source organism: Chinchilla lanigera (assembly GCF_000276665.1). Classification (NCBI taxonomy): domain Eukaryota; kingdom Metazoa; phylum Chordata; class Mammalia; order Rodentia; family Chinchillidae; genus Chinchilla; species Chinchilla lanigera. The sequence goes on along the minus strand of NW_004955471.1, from coordinate 10,728,274 downwards.
TGCAAATAAATTAAAACTACTCCTTATGAATTATGCCCAAAACAAAAACTATATATTCTTGAAGATGGTCTTTCCAGATGGAATATGCCAAATAACTAAACTCAATATGTCCAACAATTTATTTACCCGGGGAAAGAGTAGCTTTTCTTTGAAAGCGAAATATGTCAAAAGTAAAAACTTTTACATAAAATTTACTAAAGTATTTTGTAACACACAAAGACGAGTCTAAACATTCGCAGAATTTTATTGGAAAATATTAGGGCTTAAAATCTTATAATCTGAAGAGATACAAAACTAATTCAATGGCAACAAAATATACTAACTTACCATAGCAAAAAGCCCACAGTTTGCATACATGAAAAATTAACTAGCACTAAAAGGAGGCAATAATTCCTTCAGCTCTTCAATTTTTGCTGAAATTGTCAACTTTACTGCAAGTCCAGACTTCTCCCACACTGAACAAAAGCTAGAGATTTCAGTATTAAATTACTTGCTAACTCCATCGGAAGGTCCAGGTAGATTATAGGGCGGAGAAATTCCAACTTTGTATGATTTTAGATTTTCTGTAGTCACTAGAAGGGAATATTTTTGTTATTTAAGCTCCTTCACATAATATTAATGACTTCTTTATGATGTGTTGGAAAAAATGAGAATCGTTTCCTCATGTTTTTTCAAATTGCTGTTGAGGACTTTCTCCCTGTGTCTATTATACAGTTCTCTGCATGTACATATCTGCCTGAAAAACTCTGTTAAATAAAATCAGCTAACTCTGTTTAAAATAAACTATTGTTTAAAAGGACACTCTCAGTATCTTATGTCTGACTTGCTCTCTTTTCCTTTTGAACAATGAAAGCTGATGTGCGGGTACAATGCTCATGTGTTCTGTGGTTTTGATAAACTGACAGCTAATAGGGAGTTTTGAAAACTAACATTCAACTCCTTAAAAATACAAATTCAAATTTATAGTTTTTCTAAATCTTTAAATCCCACTTTAAATTTCTTTTACACCTTATCAATAGGACCAACAAAATCATTTTCAGTAGCCCTTTTAATTAGTGATTGATCAAATTTCTATTATCTTTATATCTTTTTACTTCTGAGTTATAGTTTATGCTAAAACAAATAAGATTTTGTGGGGCTGGAGATTTAGCTCAACAGCAAAGCCCCTGCCTGGTAAGTGCAGGGTCTTGAGTTCAATTCCTGGTACTGGAAGAAAAACAAAAACAAAAACAACAAAAAACAAACAAAATTTTGTTAAATATTTTAGTTATTTCTATTAAAATGCCCAATGAAACATATATATATTAAAGTTATTAGACCCTTTTTGCTATATGTATGAGGTTAGTAAGTGTACAATCTTTTAATGTACTATCAAGTTCTGTATTCCCCTTCTTAATGTATTTTAAACTTGGGGCTAGCAGCCCTAGTGTGTTAAATCTTTACAACGATTCACCACATTAAATAGCATTATTGCACAAGTCACAGAAGGGCCTTTTAAACTGTGACTTGAATCTCCTTTTTAATAGATACCTTTCTAAATTTGTGTGGTAATAAAGACCTACAAAAGAAATGGCCATACACAGGCCACTCACCTAATGCACATGTTGGAGATTTGAGTCAAGGTGAGGTATTCAGCAAGAGAGAGAGCCTCCTCTCATGCTCTGCAGCAGCAGGGGCTCTGTGAATCGTGGAGTTTCCGAGCATCACCCCCTTAACCGTATCCTTGCTTCATGGCCCGGTACTCCTTGCTCCTTCCACACTTCAACTCGGCAGCTGCACGGACACAGCAGCGCAAGTCAGGGTCCTACTGCCTGCTGAACGCTGCGCGCCTCTGGCTACCCTAATTCATGTGAGCGCCTTCCTGCCTCTAAAACAATGTTTAGTTCCATCCACTGCCTCTTCACACACGTCTGTCGTTCTTTCGGAGCCTGTTAGGTGTAGGACTTGACTGGGGCAGGCAGAATTTCCTATTCGGTTTTTCTTTTTACCTTTTCTCTCTCTGACAGGCCACACATTTTGAAGACATTAAATGTCATTAGGTTGGACTCTGCACATCTCTCATATTTGTGGTTCCATGGTTTTTATAACAAATTCACGCCGAGGAGAGTGGTACACAAAGATAGATAAGGTCATTCCCAACGCCAAGGCTGTCCTGAGCCCCTGCCTCCCCCAGGTACCTGTTCGCTGGGCTTCTTTTATCCTAGTTTGAATTCTCAGAAATTCTAACAGGCACCTAGTTCATCACAGTAGTTCATCTTAATCTTATCTTGAGATGGACTAGTTGAAATTCCTTATTTTTCTTTGTACTGTTAATGCAGGTATTATTTTTTTTTTAATCTCTTCTGACTATACATTTTCTTTAAGCTTTTGTGGAAAAAGAGTTTTAAGAGGAGGCATAAATGATTTAAAAAGTCCATTATTAGAATCTGGTACTGTTTGAGAGGGTTTAAAATAAAATTGTATAATTTAGTTATTAAGATATCTCAAAATTCTGTTCCCACTTTGGTTTTTTTTATTTAACACAGTTTTAACTTTTGAGAAGTGAGTTTTTATATTGTTCTTTAGAAGTATAATCCTTTAGGCAAAATATTTGTGAAGAGTATATCGCAACATTCTTTTGAAATGCAAAAAATGTAGATTCTCAAAACAGACTGTCTACTTTTGAATTATAATTTAATAACCTTCTTATCCTGTGTCCCTGGGAAAGTCATTAAGGATTCACTTTTTATCTATTAAAATTATCCACATCATAGATTATAAGTGGTAACTGGATGTATTTATGTCACAGAAATTGAATTTATAATTATATGTATATATATAATCTTACAGGAAAAACAATTTCAGTATATTAGTGTTATGGTTTGTGCCTAGATGTCCCCCCAAAGTGTCATGCAGCTTTAGATGGGTTTTTTAGAGGCAGTTAAATCTAGAATGTGGGATTGATTTGTAGCACTATGCTGGCACTAAGGGTGCTGGCATTAAGGGTGTGAGTGCTACACCCACCCTACGACGGGTAGCCTGCACACACTATAAGGGACAGAAAGAGGCTTATCCTACCTTCCCCACCTCTCTCTCTTTCTCTCTCTCACTGCTTTTGCTGTCTTCACCGCCATGAATGATTACCCCTCTGCCATGTGCCACCCTGCCTTGGAGCCTGACAATTATGGACTGAAACCTCCACAGACTGTGAGCTAAGTAAAGCTTCCCTCCTTTAGCTTTGGGTGTCAGGTATTCTGTCTCATCCAAGAGAAAAATAATTAAGACACTCAGGAAGATGTTAATGATAAAATACATTTTATTTGTATTTTACTTATAAACACATAGGCTCTTGTAGCCTAATCCTTAATAGAGAGTTGGAGAACCATAGGTAGCTTGATTGGAAAGGCTGTGAAGACTGTCTTGGAGAAAAGACACAAAAGTGTTAGTATGGAGATAAGGAAAATTCTAATGTGATACACTAGGAAGTTTTTAAACACTCAAAAGGCAGATATGTGTTTCAACTTTAAAAAAGATTGTACGATTAAAATGAATTTTAGTTATCAGACCATTGAGAAGGAAGCCAGTGAAACACATAATGAGAACAGCAGAAATCTGAGGACAGCGTCTTAAATGTGACAGTTAAGGAGGGTTAAAGTAAACCCAAACAGGGAATGTATATCCCAGGATAAATTACTTTCCTATTCTAGTTAATAAACTTTGTCTAAATTCTCTTTGCAATTCTGCAGACTTGAGGCAGGAAATCTATAAAGTGACTCCCAGAACTAGTAATAGAAATGAAACACAAAAATTTCAGTAGAATATTAAATTGTTATTGCATATATTAATAGGAAAGACATACCAAAATGCTTATTCATATGTGAATTCTTAAATAAATTGCATTGATTTCCAGGCAATCTTGCAAATTAACTAATTCCAAGTGGCACTTTTTTCTTTTATTCATATGCATAGACTCAAATACTGTGTATATAGACATACAAATGTTAAAAAGAAAAAAGCAATCTTCCCTGTATGGATTTCTAAATAGCCCGTGGAAGGGTTATTCTTCCATTCTAGGCCAAGTTATGAAATAAGATAAGCCTCAGTCACACATTTGACCTCCTCAGACTATAAGAAGCTACATCCCTCACTTAACGTTACTATTCAGAGAAATGTTTGATTTCTGAATTGTTGGACGCACATTTGTACGAGGATTCCATGGTTCAGCTACCAAAGAGACAAACACTCCTCCAGCCAAGCGCTTTCTCAATGCACTTCGGCGGAATTCTGACTCAGGGTGCACACCCTGAGTGATCTGATTCTCACTGGTGAGTAATAACAGCTGCCTAAATTCTGTATAATTCTTAGCTTGGGTAAAAACAGACCCCAATACTAGCTACAAGATTATCTTCCTGTAAATTTGTCTGTCACTTTACTGAATCATTCAAAACCCAGTGCAACAAAACTGTGAAGTTAGTTTTTCCATTCACTGGCTTTTTTATAAAAGAAATTAGACATTTGTCAAACCATTCTAAACCTAATCAAGGAAAAAATCTTAAATATGTTGACTGTGCTTTTATAGTTTTAAAAACACCATCTCTCCAAATATGTCTTCTTTTAGAGAAATTGGAGCCTACAAGGTTAATTTTACTTTGTCCAAGTAAAAAACATTAGCCAAGTAGAGGTATTCTAATTCCTACTAATAATAAAATCAAAGTTAATTACTCAATGTGATTTGTCACTATATTTGACTTTTGTAAGTGTAGTTTACATTATATAACTGACTCATTTGCTATGCAAATGTTTATTGAAGACCTAACACTGTGAAAGATGGTGAGAAAATTACAGAACCTATAAAGTTGTCCTTTTTTCCAAAAAGTTTTCAACAGTGTGCTGTCAAGAAAGAAGTGTGTGTATTTCCTTTTACTAAAATCTACTATCAAAATGATCTAGATCAAACAGCTTTATTTTCCAACATTCCTCACCAACACAGTATTGCACAATATCCATCCCACGTGAAGTTTGGATTTTGGAGCTTCTTGGACACATTCTTGCATATAGCATTTTTTTCCTTTTGAAATTTTAGACAAAACAAGGGTTTTACAATTATCTATATAGATTCGCATATCTAAAAGTTACTATCACACAGTCCTTAAGTATATTTAGGAAGCAGAAATCACAAACAGGAATAAAAACCTTTTCTATACAATATTTAAGGTTTTTTTTAATGAATAATTCACAGATGATTAATTCACCTAAGTTTCCCTATATAAATAAACTACTAGGCTTCCCAAGAGAGTATGGGGAAGCAGTATTTTGTGCTTTTGACAGGTAGATGACTTTTTAGTACAAGTTTATAACTCTACCACTATGGAATTTACACTTTTAAAATTCTGTTTTTTCTTGTAGCCACTGTGTGTCCTGGGACAGGCATCAAATGTACCTTTGAGCAGGATTTTCCACTTTCATACAGTTTGACACATGGCATTCTTAATTGGTTTTCCCCTGAAAGGCACCTTACTTTGAAATCCTTTTCCGCTCTGAATCATTTCCCCTATGTGCTTCATTTGTACGGAGCTCCCTTTGATGACGTAACCCATACATATGATTTCATTTTGTAAATGCCACCTAGGACTTGCTTCTCATCTACTTCTCTGGACAGTAGAAAAACAAGGCATGCGTTAGAGAAGTGGGAGCACCTTTTGGTCTGGGAGTACAGTCTCACTCTTACTGGTATTTAAAGCATATCCTATCTTCATGTGCTACTCACTAGTGTTATCTGTTCCTTTAAATGCAGCAAGAATTTGCAAGACAATCAAGAGATACCAGGGCTGGCTGCGCTTGACTCTGAAAAGAAGACTCAGGTAGCTGTCTTTTCTGTCTTACCCTTGCTAAACATAGGGGTTTGTGGAGCAGCAGCAAATTTAGCAACAATACTCTCCTGATTAACATTTCTGAATGTGGTACAAAGCTAGCATTCAGACTCCTTTGGGCATGAAGCATTTTCCTGGTATAATAACATAAGACACATGCTTCCTGTTCACAGATGCAGCATCAAATAGACCAGTGGATCTAATATTTTATTCTTGTTCAAGTGGCAGAACTCTGCCTGTAACACAAAAGGGATTTATTGGCATGGTGTTTACCTTTCCCTGCTTGACTGGCACCTCGGAAACTTCAGAAAGGCCGGAGGTTTTTGTAGCACGGTCATGTCCAACTTTGTTCACAGTCTGCTGGGTCTCCACCAGACCACACTCTGTCACAATGGGAAATGAGGTCATAAAGCTGTCACTCGCTCTGAGGACTCGACCTGTGAAAATGCAAGGGACTTTCTCCTTTTGTCAGGAAAAACGAGACCTGTGTGTCCACCCCAGCCCTACTACTAGCATATATAGCACACATCTACATAAATTTGGAAAGTTCTAACAGTTATTACTTTCAAATTTTATTAAGGTAGATTGCCCCTGTGGAAGGTAACTTTCTTGGAGTTGTGTAGTACATCCTCACCCACTACTTTAGAGTAACTTAGTCATATAATACTAATCACAATTATTAGTATTTTTAACTGTGAATGGTCTTTATTTTACATATTTTCACCTAGAGATTTTGAACAATTTTACCAATTTTACTGGCATTTCTAAATTCATCCTCTTTCGCTAGAGATATAGAGCAAGAAAGAGAAAGACAAGAGTGAAGAGTTAGTACTATCCTTTGTTTAGCTCTTTGAAGATCAACAAGCATTCACTTTAGACTTTGTTTGTCACTCCTCATACAGAACTGAGGAAAAAGAAATGAAAGAAGCAGGCATGGGAGAAAGTGATGCTACTCAGACACGTGGTGTGGAATGGAGAAGACAGAAATGGAAGAAGATGTGGCCTCTCTACTGCTAATGACAGATGGAAGCAGTTTTGCTCCTGTGTCTAAGCCCAGTGGAATGTTCTGATCATCTCCAGAGTACGTGTGCCTTCTACGATATCAGCCCGGACAAATTTCCCCACTGCTGTCACACTTGTTCAATTTCAGTTTCCTGAGTATCAAAGAAATTTGAAAATCCACAAATATATATATTTTTACAAGATGTAAGAAAGCTATTCATAGAGCCAAATTCGTTGCCATGAATTTGATGAAAACTTTTCTGAAACCCACAAAGAATGGTCCAGAACTGACTCTGCCACGCTTTAATTCTAAAACCATAGATCTGGCTGACCTAAATTGACCCAGTTATGTTTTTCCTGGCCAGAGCTTCAAATACTACTAGTTGCCTTGTGTTAAGGTTATTTCAAAAAACGTTGCTTGTCTTGTCACCCCCAACTTCAATTTTCCTTCATTTCCTAAGTGTTGCCATGAGCCTAGGCTGTCAGTTATAAAACTCATGGGACACTGGAGTCATAAACTGATTTTCTTCAGTTCTTTTAAAAACAGCGACCACTTGAAATTCTAATTGGTCCAGATTTTCAAACACAGTCCACTGTCCAACTTGGGTTTACATTTTCATTATGCCCTTCTTTTCCACTGCTCCTGCAACCTTAATAATTCCAACTTAACATCTGTTAAATGACTTTATGAAAAGTAGAAGATGGCACACACATATTCCCATGTAAAGTGCCCTGCTCTGACTACGAAGTAAAAAGCTTAGGGCAAATATTAGAGAATAAAGAATAGAAGATGATGTCCAACTTGGAAAGGAGTTACGAACAGAGGCACTTCCAGCTTCTCTTGCACTTGTGGTAGCATGAAGTTGCCTTCATCCTCTGTTCTACTATAGCAGAATGCATCGGGCTGCAGAACTGAGAGAGAACAGAAATTTACTTCCCACAGCTGTGGAGACTGGGGAGTCACGGGCTGAGTCACCGGCGAGGCCATGAAGTGGTGAGATTCTGGTCTCTGCTTCCAAAAGGGCCCTGAGCATGCTGTGTCCTCCTGAGGGTAAGAAAGCTGTGTCTCTGCACGGCCGAAGGTGGATAGGCAAAGGGGGCAGACTCCCCCGTGGGACCCTTTCAGAAAGGTGTCTGACCTCACCCCCAGCAGAGGAGCCCGCATCACTCCTCACTTCCGAGACTGCACCGCCCGGCACCATTGCACTGGGGGCTGGGTTTCTGTGTTGGTTTCTGGAGGGCACCAAAACACAGTAGCAATTTACCGCTGCATTATTCTTTTACTACTTCTCACGTGTCACTAACATTGACTCAATTTGTTCCCTACTTTCTAGAAGAGCAAGAACTTTAGGATCACCAAAGATTAGGAGCTTAAGTATTTCCTATGTGTTTCTGCATAACTAAAGTTTGCTAGCATAGGTTTACCTTTGGGTAACTTAAATGACTTTCCAGTACAAACCAAAGGTGAGCGGGGTTGTACATCTTAAAGATGCAGATATCATCGAAACAAAGGGTTGGGTCACCATGTACAGTTTTCAGGAAACACCGCCCTCTAGAGAGTCATTGTTTGATGATGACATCTGACACCAAGGCTCCTGTTTCAGGTATATCATGAAGTGATTACATAGACTTCATGAAGAGGTGTTCCTTTTTTATATCCAGGAATCTTCAATATAGACATCAGATCATTTCCTCGATTTTCACACCCAGAAATACGCACTGGAGATGTTAGCTTAGGACTTAAAGGGGGAGAGTGAGTTAGACTGCAGCAGTACAAACTACTTGAAATTCCAATTTATGGTCTCTCTTCCAAAGGAACATTTGTCCTTTACCACTGGGGGCCTTCATGAGCTTCACCTCTGGATGTAGTGTCTCTGCTCTCTGGCCATCTTTGGTTCCTCTTTCTCTTCTCTGCTGTTTCTTCTTCCTTTATCTCTAATTGGTTATTCTTAAAACTACTGTTTTCAAATGTTATGCATAGTAGATAAGCTTCACAGGTCAAATTAGAAAGTAAATTCCAGACACTTAGCAGCATAAAACCTTGGCTACTGTATCTTCCAAATTTCAACTTGAAATTTATTTTTCTGTCTTATTCCAAAGCTTCATTCTCTCTCAAAGGCTTCAGTTGCTTAAAAAATTTTAAAAAACATTTTTCATGCCTTAAGAGACAATATCAGATTAAAGAATGTCTGGTTTAATCTTTAAAATATGGAACTAAAGTATCTTAAAACTAGAAGAACAATCATGGATTGTGTAATAACATCCAATCTGTTCATAATACTTAAATCTAAGGAGAATAATTCAGGTGTGTGCAGGACACCCTTTCTGTAAAAGAAGATAAATGAAAATATTTCTTGAATCTCACCATGGTGGAAGACAGTACCGTTTACCACTGAAGGTGAAGAATAGCTTGCAAGATTGAACATGTAAGTTAAACAGAGCAAGGATTCAAAGAAACTCTGGTCTCACTCTAAATGACAGATCATGAGATGTGTGACTTTTGCAGGCAATCGACATCCGATGAGTGCTTCCTGAGTTACTAGTTTTACACTATTGCATGTCTCCCTTAAGCTGTTTTGTTCAGATGTATCCTGCTGCTATCTATAAAATACTTGAAGAAGGATGTGTTGAAACAGGTAATAAAATCAGAGACATGGAAATCTAATTAAATGAAAACAATATTACCAGAAATACAAGTATAGAAACACAGGCCAAAGAATGCTATACGACTCTAAATACTGACACAAATTGGTATTGAGCCTGTAACCTAGAAAAGTGATGAGAAATTCAATTAGTTAAAAATTCACACATTGCATCACTGAAAATGAAACAGATGCATTAGAGATATAAGGGTGTTCTGCTTTGTATAAAATTATTTTTATGATTAAAGCAGTGCACAGACAACTGAAAAACCTTCTGACAGTAGTTTGTGATGATCTCACACCTGTCATCATTTTGGGCACCATCCAGGAGGGGCACTGTCTGGGCAACCACACCTCTGAGGTACCAACATCTGCCGAAGTGCCTGTCATCTGCTAGGTGCCTGCTAGTCGTTCATTCAGTCACCGTTGTGGAAAGAGTTGGAAGTAACACTGCTGCAACACAATATAGCTACATGGAAATGCGTAAATATTCTGTATTTATTTTTACAATACCAAAAATATATTATGATATCATTTTGTGAGTATATTTTAATATCATATTGCAGTATAATAATAAATACCACTAATCCTATACATGTTAGACTACATCTTAATAAAATCTATCTATCATATGTCTCATAAATTTTAGACTCTTAATTTTGCCCTGTAAAGGCAAAGTGGGCCTTTTTTGTCTCTTTTTCAATTGAGACTCAGAACAGTAACAAAAAATACATGACAACACAGCACCAAAGGGGCATCAGTGTGGTGAATTCTGCCCAACACGTACCTGCGCACTATGGAAACAAGGACTGAGGGTTCAGTTGGGACAGGGAGGAGACCTTTGGGAGGGGTTAGGTCAGGATTTCCATTGCGAGCAGAAGGCCAGAGGGTGTCCTGGGGGGACTCTCCCTGGATATCAAAGCATGTGATATGTATCTTCTGGAATTCGGGAAACCAAGCACAGAGGTGGTTTACTAAACGAGAAATCTGAAGTATAAGAAGCTGCTCAGGGACACCAGCAGAACAGAGCCTGTGTGGAGGAAGGGAACCGCAATAACACAGACAGCCTCAAGTCCCTAGTGTCGAGGAGACCACTGAAAACGGGTCCCCCACTGAGCCGTGGGAAACCAGGGGCCTAGCTGTAGAAGAAGCTTTTCCTTGTGTGCAGAAAAGGTCTTCAATAATGGAGACATCTCCAATCACCAGTGAGAAAGTTTGCTTTTAAAATATGACACCCCAGAAAAACCACCATCAGGTCAAATACTGTCTTTTCTCTCCATGAGTCCAAATTTGGAGGGGCTGAAGCCAGTGCTGGGAAGTAGAAGGCAGGCGGCAAGATAAGACAAGAGGAAACCAGCTGCCACTGCTTTTCCCACTGCAAAAAAGAGCCTGTTAGAGATGGAGCTTGGATGGAGGAAAAGAAGGAGAAAATTGCAAATGAAATTAGAAATGTATGTCATAATTAAATAAGTGAACGTCTTTTGAATACTAAGGTGACAGGAGATCTTCTAAAAGTCAGACACTAAGGGCCGAGGATATAGCTCCGTGGCACAAGCACCTACCTAAAAATCATATACTACAGACAAATTAAATGGACAGTTGGTGGTTCTCCTATGACCTCTTGGCGATTCTATCAACGCGGTTGCTAGGAAGGAATCAAGCCTTGCACAAGCCGGCTCCCTCTGACTTTCCGGTTCAAGCGTAACCCAAAGCTCCCACGTGCTTTCTGCCGTAGGCCCATTGCCCTTTGCTGCCAGGAGCTGAGATAGCTCCAAGAGGCAGCCTCAGCACAGAGCCCAGGCCATGCCCTTTGCAGGGGGGAAATTCCAGATCTGTGAGTTAAATAAACTTCTTTTCTTCTTAAGTAGCCTGTGGCCCATGTGTCCTTACAGGGACAAATGCGAAATCTGAAGATCCAAATTTCTAACACAAATTTACATCAATGTGGAGTTTACATAAAGAGTTCACAAAAAGATTGATAATAAAAAATAAACACATCCTTACTAAAGACAATTTGTACTGCAAGGAAAGAAACCCACAGTATTCTCAAAGTGTGTTTTTGGATGCAGTTTGTGAAGTTTTCTCTCTGCTGAACAGAAATGCCCACTGCCTGTGTGTACACGTACAAAGTCGCTTTGTGATGACGTCATTTACACGTCAGCAAGACTTCTAAGGACATTGGATGTAACTCTCTGTAAACTCCTTAAAACATTAACTGTAATTCACATAATCAAAATTCTTAGTCATCATTGACTCCTCTATCATTCTAATAAATAATTCTCAGGCATATTAAAAGAAAATATGGCATTGCAGTTTGCTCGCCAGTAGAGAAGACTTGTCCTTATTTATCGGATGTAAATCCTGGAAATACAGCTCTGTTATTCAAAGTTCAATTTCCCATCCACGGATGAACAGAGTTGTGTTTGGCAGTGTCCTGCGACTGTCAAAGGTCCTCCCTGAGCCACCAAGGAGCCGTAAGCACGCAAGGGATCCCTCATTCTGTAACTGCTCCTGGTCTGAATAAAATCTGTACTCATTTTTGTCTTCTGAATGAATGAACTTCTCAAGAGCAAGTTTGATTCACAAAATATAACTTACTTTTATTGTACATGAAGTGTATGTCTGCATATATTCAGGACATGGACAGAATGTACAAGGTATGGATTAAGACATGCAAATTTTAAAAGATATACAAAATTTTATTTTTAATACTTATTCAACTGCAACATGTATTTGACCAAATTTAAGGGAATTATATTTATATTTGGAATATTTTGAAAGACTGCCGAGTGGCTTAGGCACTTTTCTTCCTTCTACACTAGTTCCTTCCTTTTTCCCTCCTTATTATCATTGATCATGACTTTGCAGTACACTCCTGATCGGTAAAGATTGATCTGATCCAACCACCTTATTTTTCAGAGAATGAAATTATAGTTGAGAGACTAAGTGACTCAGATCCACCTGATTGTGAAGTCAAAGATATAGATGTTGACAACCGGACAAATACCTCACACAGAGAGCAACTGGAAGTGCAGAGAGGTGTTTAGCTGGAGGGTCAGTGAATTCAGTTAAATATATATCTGACCTGCAAAACTCAAAGAAATATGTGAGTTATTTGGAAAAGCATTTTCAGCTGGACATTACAAATAATTCTTAAAGTAGAGTTCACCAGCTGTGGGATGAATTGCCTTCCATAAGGATGAACTCCTGTATTCTTGGTGTATTTCTGTAGATAATGAAACAGGATGATTAATGCTTTGGAAACGATTACTGATTTCAACTGAAGAGTCTCTTGAAGAATCTAAAATCCGGAGATGATATCTCTTGACTGTTACTCAAATAAGCCCAGAGACTGTTGCATTTCTACCATTGCCTAATATGTTCATCACTTCTTATGCTGGTTATACTATTCTGGAAATCACCTGCAAAATCACAATATTTCTATTATTCTTAATGTGCAATTTGTACTGTTATTAGTCACATGGAAGCTTAAAAAAGGTTATCATTTTTAAATAATTGTCACAGAACCTAAAGCACTTTGAGTGTTTGAGCTACTATAAGAAGTCAACAATAGCAATAAGAAACATACCCCAGCGTCTCCTTGGAAATGAAGTTTAAAGGAACACATTTCAAGACTCTGCCTCAAACCATATTATCCTGCTTAGCTCCTGTAACTAAATCAGTGAGCCATAAGCAGCTGAGGAAAGGACAGCTAATAAAGCGATAGGATCATTTGTATTTACCGCTGTTATTTGGGGCCAGTGTAGGTAGAACCTCAAGCATTAACTGGCAATATTAAGCACTCTGCTTTGTTGAAGGAGCTAGGATCTTTATCTGTATGAAAATACGACCTTGCCCCTGAGAAATAAGAGGAATGAAACCAGAAGAGGAATTTCTGACCACTTTAAATCCAGAAAGAAAAATGGGCAGAGAAAGAGAAGGAGGGAGAGATAAGGAGAGGAAGGGAAAGAGAGGAATAGAGAGGGAAGGAACAGAGGAAGGAGGAGAGGAAGGGAGGAAAGGAGGAAGGAAAAAAGGGGGGAGGAAGGAAGGGAGGGAGGGAGGAAGAAGGGAGGGGAAAAGGTCAAAAAACAAAAGACAGAAAGATGAGAAGAAAGAAAAGCTACAAAAGGATTAGATAAAGAGAGATCTCAAAGGGACTCAGTATCATAAAAGCATGAAATTCAGTGTTTGTTTTTCTCTAATTTGCAATAACGGAAGTCAGCAGGTAAGATTAGCTCAAATTGACTTGAGGTGTACTGATCTCTATGAATGATCTTCAGAAGAAAAACTATGATCTGTTCTGGCACCAGAAGGCCTTGCCAGGGAGCATATTTGGAACCTGACTTTCAAATCAGCAAGTATGCGTTTGCTCTGAATACCAGGACATGCTCATGCATGGCCCTGTTCCTAAAGCTGCTGTTATCTCTGTCTGGTGTCATTTCAGGTATTGCCTGCAAAACTGTCTCTCGCTTTATCCCTACTGGATCTTAAGTCAGTTTATTGATACAGTGTAATTAACTGGATAACGTCACTTGGAAATAGGACACAGAAAAATCATTGACACGCAAAAAATTAACAACCCACTTAGGTATAAACCCTTAATGTAATGTGGAAAAATAAGCAAAATATCCACTAATTAAAATTAAGAAAGGTAAAATACATTACTGATGTGTTTTATAAAAGAAGAGTGCAGTAGGAATCTGTCTTTAGAAAAGAGCTAGCATTGTTAAAGTTTCATTTTACAGCTTATTTGAGCAATGAGAAATAAACCTGGAAAAAGTTAGTGGGATCAATTCACAGAAAATATTCACAAATCTCACTATTGAGAAACTTGATGAAGCATGCATATGGTGAGTCAATGACTTACTAATGATGTTACTTATTAAAGTTACATTTCCAAAGGTCCAACATTCAGCACCGTTGCTACCAACACCCCCACATTTCCAGGACACTCAGTGGGAAGCAGAGTTCTCTCAAAATCTGGATCTCAAAATGATGCTTCCTGGTTGGCCATGCCCAAGGTACGAATGTCTAATAAGTTGGAACCGCACCTGCCTCCTGCCTGCCACTGCTTACCTGAACGGATCTCTGCTCTTGTGTATCCTAAACCGATCAAGATAAGAGCCAGCCTACAGGCCTCTGCTTTTCACAAACGAGGAAGTACTGAATTAGCATAGATGTGATGATCAGATGATCTGCCTTACAGGAAAAGAAAAAAGTTACAGATGCCTATACATAACCGATGGGAGCCCTGACAATATCAGAACATTTAAATGAAAGCATACTTAATGTGGTTAAAAAATATTTATTTCTCTGCGCCAAGGCTCCTCTAGAAGAGACACATAGGCCAGTTCACACAGGCTCAGGAAAGTAATGCCCATCCACAAACATGCCCTCCCGTGCTCCCAGGAGAGGACAAAAGGAGGGCGAAACTGTCCAGGACACCCCACATTTACCTGTTCTAGTGTCCCTTAGCCCAACACCATCTTCCTCTGTCACCAACTGGATGCAGAGTAAAATAGCGCAGCAGGGACAGCTGCATGAGCTTGCCTGAGTTGTTCACTGATTCACTTAGAGAAAAGTATTTGCTGAACACTCCTGACTCCCCAGCACTGTCCTGAGAAAAGAAAGATCCCGGGCCCTCTGGGGCTCACATTCTGCAGGAAAACCACAAGGAGCAATAAACAAGGATCACAGGTGAATTGCAGATTAAAAAAGTTTTAACTCTTATTGGGAAAAAATAAAACCAAACATTGACAGGAAAAGAGATCAAGAATGCCCATGGTAAGGGCACAGTGTGTAACTCCACGGACTGTGATGAGCATAGTTTCCATTAAGCGGGTGCTCATTTCCGTCAGTAGGGGACACTTGATCCATGACGGCATTTCAGGCAGAGGTAACAGCTCCGTAAAGCCCCCGGAGATCACGTTACAGACGCTGCCAAAGAGGAAGTCACTGTGCGTTTGGTAGGAGCTGTGGAGGAGCATGCCCTGACTGACTGTTGGAGGATCACTCTGGCTGCTGTCATAAGACG
This sequence comes from Chinchilla lanigera, assembly GCF_000276665.1. Classification (NCBI taxonomy): domain Eukaryota; kingdom Metazoa; phylum Chordata; class Mammalia; order Rodentia; family Chinchillidae; genus Chinchilla; species Chinchilla lanigera. The sequence continues at coordinate 10,712,744 of NW_004955471.1, read as the reverse complement.
CTGGAGCGGAAAGACACAATGACAAGCGGAACGCAGTTAGGTAAAACCAGTGAGCGTCGGGAGGGCTTAAACTCAGATGGCAGAAATGAAGATAGCAATGCCTAGACCCCAGGAAACGAGCGGTCACCGGAATAAACCGGACGAACTTTGTTCTTTGGTTTCTATAAGACGATCTTAACGGATTCAAAGTGGAGCTCTGACTTACTAAATTGCTTTTTCTTATTAATAGTCTATGGAAATAAAATCCACTTCACGAATCTCTGTCCTGTCCGGGAAACATTCTGAATCTAATATGTATTCCTTGATCACCAGAATGTGGGAGAGTTTTTCATTTGAACCGGTTTTCCGGTTGCTACTGCAAAGGGCACAACAGTACCTGAAACACGAAAGGAGAAAGCACCAACAGTCAATGTATGTTTTAATCAAGAAGAAAAAGTTTAAACAAGCAAATGCAATAGCGTGACGCCATCCTGCTTTAGCCGGCAGGCTGAAGGGAGTACCGAGCTGCAGGGAAGGCCCGGTGGTCGATGACAGGTCAGTTGTACAGGGAAATCCAAGAACATCTGGGGAGCACGAAATGCCTGAGAATAGTCTTGCAAGGTGAATAATATTCTTCACAGGGGTCAGCTTATTTTAGACAGAAAGGAGAATTGGAAGACAGCACAAAAGTGTGGCCTGGAAGTTACTTTGGGACAAATGCAGGTATCTTGGTGACTGTCGTGGTTACTCTTCTCTCGTTGCTGAGATAAAATACCCGACACCCAAGATTAAGGAAGGAAAGTTTTATTTAGCTCACAGCTCTCAGTCCATAACTGGCTGGCTCCAAGGCAGGGAGGCAGAGCACAGGGGCAACATTTCAAGACAGCAGAAGACAGCAAAAGCAGCAAGAGTAAAAGAGGGGAGAGCAAGCCTCTTTCCCTCCCTTATATTGTAAGCAGGCTACCTGCCCTAGGGTGGGTCCTCTACACCCACATCATATCCAGGCCCTCCTCCTGCACAGGATGAGGATGTTTACAAAGTGAGGACCCTGGCTCCCTGCTGAATTGAATTTCTAAACTTCTCAAGTTGACACAATGTATCAACTATTGTAGTGACTAAATCAGAAATTATCAGAAGACAGGTCTCCAGATTTTTTCATGTTTCTGTACAGCCGGCAAAAGGTACTAGCTGCCCTTTTATTCATAATTATGCTTGCAAGGGTCTTCCCGTGCCTAGCAACATTGGAAGTAGAGACAGTGACTCATCCACAGCAAACAGCAGGTTTGTGGAGCCACCTCTCCCGGTACATGTGAGTCTTATGCATTAGAAAAGACTCATATTACCCAGGCTGATAGTAGCTCAGCTCTGCTGCAAGCCCTTTCTCATGATGTCCCTGTGGGACTTGGTGAGGGGCACACAAGGAAAACAAATGCAGGACTGACACTCACACTGCTTACCATGCCTTGTGCTTTAACAGCCCTTCACCTCAGGGAACATTCACCAGGAGTCCACAAAAGCACCCTCATTTCCACCGTCTACTCAGAAGTTAGGATTGCCCCATACCACTTTCACAGGATTCGCATAATTCTCTTAAAAGCTGTTGAAGTCTAACACAAGGTCTCCCAATAGTTCTCTCCTGTAAACTTGCAGAGAGCGTCTACTGCTCCATGTGCAGGCCTCAGAAATGCCCCTGGGCCATGGTGTCCACTGTCTTTCTGGGGAATACACTACATAGATATGGATGAGTCCTTCTATGGTGACCTCAGTTCTCAGGTCCCCTGGATGTCTGGCTAAAACAGCATAATGCAAAACCCCACTGTAGATCACATTGTTACCCTGTCCGTCGTGATCCAGGGCCACCAAGCAAAGACACTTTCACCCTGCCATCCATCCCTAGATTTTAGAGACTATCTCCCAAGAGCTGAAGGCAAAGGCCACAACTGGGCTTCACACAGGGTGATGTTTACCCCAAGTCTTTATCCCCAAGTCTCATGCTTTCAGAAAACATCCGTGAAACTATGGCAAGATAACTTGGTATCTTGGAAATAGGATAAAATCTCAACTCCTGAAGTTCTTGACAGGAATACAAAGAAAAACTTCCTAAACCATCTGCCTAGAGATGGAGGTAAGCAGGAATCACACCATGCATTTGCTCCATGCTTAGCTAATGGGTTGGAACCTATCCATCAACCCATTAAGGTTACTATTGCAGCAACATCATTCTGCATTAGAAATATGGCTTTTCTTAAGTATTGCCTTACACTTCATAAATAGAGACAAAGATGGCAAGAGGTTAGAATGACTCAAGTTTAGGAGTTTCCAGAGAAAGAATACTAGAAAACTAAAATGTGAAAGCATGAAAGGTGTTGGAAAGAAAGAGATTAATTAACAATCCACACTATATCAGCTAGGTCATGGAATTCTACCTTCTGGTATTAAGAAATAAAAAGAAAAAGGTCCAGAGTAACAGACAACAAAGAAAAAGTGTCAGAAATGAAGGTGGGAGATGCAATATTGTAGCAAAACATGATAAAGGATTGATTTGCTGGAATTTAAAACTTTATGAGTGGCTCAGGTAAACCAATAAAAGTTTAGGATTTGCCTTGTTAGAATGGTTTGTTGAGATGAGCCAGGTACAAACAATCGAATGACTTAAGCAATATGAGACAGAGTGAGGAAAACGAAAGGTAGCATATACTAAAAACCAAATTCTGACCAACGAATAACAGACAGTGTAGCTTGTAGGTGGTAACAACCTACATGAGATCAAGTACCAGAGTTTATTATGTCCCTGACCTCAAAGAAGGAAGGTATAGAGAGTAACTGTTTTTGACAGACAGTGAGAACGGTATCTCTCTTTTCTATGTTATGAGGAAGTTTTAGAAGCCTTGATTTGACTTAAGGGAAAGCTCTTGAGATTAGAAAGAAAATCAAAGATTCAAAATAGAAAAACAGTAAGTGAAGAGAAGAGGTAGTGGGAATTCTTCAAAAAACCCTGAAGGCATAGGAATGTAGAAATGTTTACTAACAGGAAATTTGTCTTAAACAATAGAAAATGGTCATCAGTGTTTTCATGGTTACTTGTATATCTTAACTGGATGAACCACAAGTTGCACAGATATTTGGTGAAGTATTATTTTGCACGCTCCCATGGTGTTTTTGAGCAGGATTACAATTGAATTGGTAGGCTATGGAAGGGCAATTGCGCACCTTACTCTGAGTGGTTCTCATCCAATCTGTTGAAAACCTGAGGAGAACAAAATGCTCTGAAGGGGAGAATTTCCTCTCTGCAACTGACTGTCTCTGACTGAGGACGTTGGTCTTAACCTGACTTTGGACTCGTATCAGCCTGGACCACCACCTTCAGCTGTCTAGGCTTCAGTTTGCCGACTGAGGCTCATTGGGCTTCTTGTGTGGGTTCCATTTCTCTGAGAAACCCAGAGCGGCACAAACGAGACATTATCAGTGGAAGAAGCAAAAAAGAAACATTTTTAAAAAATAAGGGGCCATGGTCCTACATCACTCCAAGAATGACAGTCATAATGGGACTGACTTTTACAAGTTTCTCAGCTCACAAAGCACGCAGTCCCAGTGCAAACTAAATCTCACTGATTTATAAGAGGTTCACCTTTGTCAGTTTCACATAGGACCATTCTACCACTTCTCTTTAAGAGCTGCTAAAAGGATGAACTGGCTTCCTGAAGTTATTTCTTGACATAGTGATCTGACACAAGGTTGTGGTTTCCTTAGTCATCAAAAGACAAGAAGATGTCAAGATCAACCCCCACCTGGGCAAATTAGCCAGTCTGTCTTAAAACAAAATAAGATCAATAAATAGAGAACCAAAGGGTTATGGGTGTAGGTTAGTGTGAAGATTCTGGCTTCATTCTCTAGTATCCTCCCAACCTGCCAAAAGTGGAAAGTTCAGTGGCCTCACATGAAAGGGACAAACATCTCCTCTAGCGAAAGCGAAACATATCTGTTCTTTAAAATAGAATCAGTTCAATCGGAAGCACATGTGTGCTTTGATTTATTAAAGAATTTAAGGGCATGAAATATCCACCTGAAATACTCAGACTAAAGTGGAATTCAAAAGCGTAAAGGAAACAGATTAAAATGAGAGGTAGTTTTTTTTTAAGGGGCTGTTACTAGGGAAACCGAACCATGCATCTTTCTAAATCCTTTGTGTTGTTCTTTTCTTTCCTCTTCTACCCGAGAGCCACAGTGTGGCTATTTGAATTACAAGATTGCTACTCACACGTTGAGAAGTGTGATCCCTGAGGAAATTTGGGCTTGGGCACAATCTGACGGTCACCAGGCGGAGGACGGCATGGAGCAGCTTTGCTTTTTCTTTTAACTGACTGTCTGTGAGAATTTAAAGTTCTGGGATATATTAAGAGGTCCAATCATGGGTCACAAGAAAGAGAAAAGAGCAAAGGGAGGGTTAAGAACCAATGTTGAATGGCATTCTTAACCTTTGTGAGTGTGAGTATTGACACAAACCCCTAGTAGCTCCTGTGATATTCTTAGGAAAACACGTTAAAATGAAGAGCATTACAAAAGAATCCAAATGTATTGAAATACACCTATCGATTTTTAGGTTAGGATGTTCTAATGTGCATACTTCTTTATGAAGGTGATAAATGACAAGCTACTGGACAAGCTCTAATAAATGCCAAAGGTTAAAGCGGTGGCAAGTATAAGAGATGCTTGCAGACATCCCCAATACCTGTAATGGGTTGGAAGGTATCTGTGACTCATATGGGTGACAATAGTCACAGGTCTCATTAATACTGCTGGGAGGGTTTTAGCTTCTATTTATGAGTGAAATAAGTACTGAATTTCATTTAAAAGTCAGAAAAATGCAGACATAAATTTTCCCACAGAACACTTGCATGCCCTAAATTTTAGGCTCCAATACCCAAGAACTTAAAAAAAAAAATCTGTGCCAGATATTGTGCTGTGAAAGATACAAAACCTTATTGATTGAGAACTTACCCTGGCTTCAGGAAGATTCAAATCTATCAAAGTAACTTGGACCACAAATGGTAACATGGATTATGACAACCATCACATAAAACAAACAAGAGGAATATTCCACATCCCAGCATTTCTATTCTGATACATATGCGGCACTGTGGACACAGCAAGGCATCCAGTGTATACAGTTAATAACAGAAATGTGGAGTAAGACACACATCATATAAAGTTAAGAACAGAAATCTTGGAGGGTGCAGAGTTTCTGTTTAGATAGCTATTCAAGACAGATAATCCTAGGGGAATTGACATACGTTTACAATAGAAACAATTCTGTTATTACATTATTCTTAGTAAAATGATGAAAATGTAATGAAATTAATAGTTCATGAATACCGGGACATTTAATAGAGGGAGAGAATGACAAAAAGTATATGTAGAATAATAAAATGTACTTCACGGAAAGCAGTCAACTTTTTTATAAAGTTGCCTACTAAAGTATTTAGAATTTTATCACTGTATTTGTAGTATAAACTTTTTTCTGGAGAATATTGTTCTCATAAATATTAATGAAGATATCTCTAACTCGAAAGGTCCTTGAGCACATATGTTTAGGAATGTGGATATATTTCTTCCTTGAAGGTTTACACAGATTTTACGTTCCAAGAAGCCCTAGAGGAAAAAAAAAGTGTGCTCTTTTCCCATGATTATTTTAGGAGTGAACATTATTAGAGGTGTTTTTCAGAGTAATCGATCTACCAAACATAACGGTCCTTGCTGTGTATTGGTCAGGGTGCTAATACTAGCTGCTAGAAGCGGCAGAGGTCTCACATGCTGAATGCTTACTTCCTGTTATCACAAAACTCTAGCATGAGGAATGCTATCCAGAGTCTCTGAGACCACTGTTCCCTGAGGAATCTTCCAGAGGTTTGAGCTCCTCCCACCTTTGCATCTCGGTGTCTTTTGTTTTTTGCCCAGCTATCTGGAGAGGAAGCGTGGAAGATGAAGAAGGATGTCCTATTTCTAGGACTGGAATCAGCAATGCATCCTTCTCCCTCTGTTGTATGTGTCAAACTAAACTGCACTGCTCCTCCTAGAAGCAAGGAAGACTGGGGAATGCACTAGCTATGAGGGAATAAAACCGTACATCTTTAAAAATTCAAAAACTATCTGAATTTTCAATTGGCTTTCAAATGTTGTCTTTGGAAAGTGCAAGTGTCAAAGCCCTCAAGGAATAAGAAAGAAGATCCTCCTGTCTGACCAAATACATCTTCTCATTAAATGTCAAGATTGGGGGTGGGGTATGGGTGTGTGTTGCAATTTCAGATGCTCACATTTTAAGACCCTGTCAGTAAAAATCTCCCTACTCTGACATATCCAATAGCATTTCCTTACAAGTACCTCATAAGTTGTAATGGTAGTTCTGATCCCCCAAGAACTGGTTCCAGAAGACATAGTAATTTAGATACTATATATAATGTGAACTGATATACAATATATTATACAGTTACATATGTACAAAGTTACATAGCACATCAATATAGATATACATAGACCAGTGTTTAAGTGGGCAATCATAATATGTTAATGGATAATTGTCTTAACATTGCTAATATGAGACTTCATCTGTCCTAATTATTCAGTACACAAAGAACACATGTGCAAAGTAAACTGAAGTGAAAAAGTAGTTTTATAGTCTAGCAAAATTACTGAAAGAATCAGTTTGCTAGTAAATATGGATATGCATTTCACTAAAAAAGTAAAAATTCACCAAAAAAAAAATCTATTTTTCTGCCATGAAATAACCAGCTTGTCTTGCTCTTCTTTTTCTAGAAGACTGAGGTGTAGCATTAGGTTGTTTATTTTTGCTCATTGTGTTTTCCTAATGTGAGAATTCACCACTATAAATTTCCCTCTTAGGACTGCTTTCATTGCATCTGTCAGGTTCCTGTAAGCTGTATCTGCTTTGTCATTTAGTTGCAGATATTGTTTAATTTCTTCTTTAATTTCATCTGTGACCCATTGTTTGTTCAGGAGGGTGTTATTTAATTTCCACGCATTTATGGAGGTTTTGCAGTTTCTTTTGCCATTAATTTCCAATTTTGTTGCACTATGTGAGCTAGTCTGCATGGGGTAATTGCAGTTCCTCTGCATTTGCCTTAGCCTGTTCTGTGGGCTAGTATATGGTCTACTTCAGTGAATGTCCATGTGCAGCTGAGAAGAATGTGTCTTCTGATAATATTGGGTGCAACACTGAAAACATCTACTAAGTCCATTTGTGCATAGGTTTGGTTCAGTTCTGATATTTGCTGATTTTTTTGTCTAATTGATCTATCTCTTTGTGACAATGGGGTATTAAGGGCCCTCATTATAATTGTGTTGTTGTTGATTTCATTCTTCATGACTATTAATAATTGTCTTATATATTTTGGTGCTCCCATATTTGGTGCATATATATTTATGATTGTTATCTCCTCCTCTTGAGGTTTTCCCCTAATAAGTATATAGCGATCTTCATTTCTTTTGATCATTCTTGTTTTTAAATTCACATTCTCTGCAAAAACAATAGTTGCCTAGCATTTTTCTGGCTGCCTGTTGCATGAAAGGTTGTTTTCCGTCCTTTGATTTCCAGTCTCTGAATTTCTTTTTCAGTTAAATGTGTTTCTTATATACAGTATATCAGAAACTTGTAGCATAAATGCAGTACAAAAATTAATCATGATAAAAGCCAAGAGTAAGCACACATCTTTGAAGTAGCCCTGGGTTTCTGCTGCTTTCCCAGTGGCTCGGGCTATAACCCAAGGGAAGCACAGGGAATCCTACTTTCCATGCCCAGCACCAACAAAAGCAAAGAAAAGCCACCTTCCCACAAGTCTGCAACAAGGTCTAGGTCCCAGCAATCTCCTCAAGTCCTTATGTTCTACTTTACTGAGATTTGACTGAGACACACTACTTTCTGGAGGATATTGTCTTGCATATGTCAGCAAAGATAGCTGTAAACTAGAGATGTCATGAGGGAATATGTCTAGGAATGTTGATATATTTCCTTCTTGAAGATTTACACTGACTTTTGGTTCCAAGAGGGTTACCAACTAAGAAGAAAGTACCATTTACACTTCCCCAAACACACACTCATGTTCATTTTCTCATTTATTTTCTGAAAAAGAACTGGCACTCTGATGTATGGTTCATCCCCCTGTAGTTTATATTTCCCACCCTTAAGAACTGTGGTACTCTGTTACTCCTTTCCTCTGTGGCTTTCTTGTATGGCGCCTTCTCCCATGAAGAGTTGTCCCCATCCAGGAAATGAACTGATGCATTCTTTCAATGGGGTTGCCCTTTTAGCTGTCACTCAGATCTTCTCTGGGATCAAGCTGTGAGAGAGCTGTCCGCACCTGATTCTCTGGTGGCACACCACCCATACATTCTGTTATCTTACTGTGATCTACCTCCTGCTCTCCAGTCTGTTGAAACTCTAATGCCCATGGTGTCCTATCTCCTAGGTCAGCATGATTTTCCCAGTTCTGCCTTGTTCTCTCTATATCTTTTCTGGCCTCCATAATGGATGCATTTGATGCTTTTCTCTTTATTTTTGACTGTTACATAGTCTCACACATCTCCATTTAGACATAATTTTTAATGTTTATTCTTTTAATGTGCCTGTCTTTTCCTCCGTACTTTTTCTTTTCTCATCTACTCTCATGTCTTCAGCAGTCTTATCCATGGACATGATTTCTATCCAATCCAAATATCTGGTTCTTCAAGGCCAAGACCTATAATCAACAGAGTGCCAGAGATTTTCTCCTGGTGCTACTATTGCAACCACAAATTTCCCAAGACCCCAGGAACCTATGCATTTCCTCCTTGTTACAGTTTAGACCTGGAGTGTCTCCCTCAGAGTCTCACATGTTAGTAGTGGAGCTTTTGGAAGCAACTGGGTTGTAGGACCACAGTAGCTGACTTGTCCTTAAGAGCTGAAGTCTGGCTGCAAGTAGATCTCAAGGTGTAGCCTAGAAGATTATATCTCTGTCCTTGACTCTTCTCTCTCTCTCTCTCTCTCTCAATCTCTCTGTGTCTCTGTGTGTGTGTCTGTCTTTGTCTCTGTCTGTCTCTCTCTCTCCCTGAGTGCTAAGATGTGAGCAGCTTTCCTGCTTTTGCCTGGGAGCCAGCCAACTGCGGACTGAAAGTTTAAAAACCATGAGCCAAAATAAGGCTGTCCTCCCTGAAACCGTGGGTGTTGGGTACCGCGCATGAGCAGAGAAGAAAATGAGTAAGGCACTTTCTCAAAGCTAACTCCTCCTTCTAACCTCTGTATCTTTCAGAGCTCCCACTATGTGCTCATTCATCCAGATTTTATTTTGTGTGATTTGTCCACTGGAGCCGAGTTCACACAATTAAAAATCTATGGAGTCTAACACTGCAGGCTTCTGCAGTTCACTTAAACTACAGTGTTTATTGCAAATTTTCATAAATTCTGGTATTGCCTGAAGGCCTTTCTAACCTAACCCAATGAAAACACCAAGGCTAATTAGCATTCTAAAGTGACAGGCTCATTCTTCAAGTCCACTCAATTAACTCTTTGAACGCGCACACCAGTTACCAAACTCCTCTGCGAGGTGGATTTGCCCTCTCATCCCGGCTCATGACTCACAGCTCTGCAGGGGACGTCTGGATAATCCCGTTATGCTCAGCTGCAAACCGGACCCCTCATTCTGCTCTTTTAGGGCATTACTCATGCTTCCGCCGTTCTGGGGAATCTCTGCGCCCCTTTCTCCCTTTCAGATGTCAGGTCAGCACTCTACTTATCCCTAAAGACCACCCGCTCAAATTTCACCTCCTTCTGATTTCTCTTTTCTAATCCTCTCAGCCATTTTAAAACCTTCATATAGGCCAATTAGTTTATAATGTCTTGTATTTCAGACACAATGCTCCAACTATACACATCCTAAGCTTCTTGAGTGACATTTTTCTGTTTGCACCAGAGGCATTAAACAAAGAATGCTGAACAAAATATTATTTCAGTAAATGTTTTATAGATCTACAAGTCTTTTACTTTATTCCTTCAAATTATGATTTCCCAGGCTTAAATTTAGTTTTAGAAACTTTTAACAAAACTGTGATATATTTATTTAAACAAGCATTAGAAACTTTATCAATCAGTTTAAACTACACAAATAATGACTGAGAATCTGAGAAGAGATCCAATGAATAAAATTAATTGAAAGATGCTACCGTGAAAAGTACTTAATATCTAAACGGCAGAAAATGTGTGTTACAGAATTGAGAAAAACATCTTTCCTTTTTCAGGTAACAAATATTTGCTGCCTCTGACAGTTACAGTGTTACCAGAGATTAAAAAATTTTAAATGGAAGAATCAAACTCTGTATTTCTACTTTTATTTATTTTCTTTTATAGGCTTTCTATTAACTTTGCTGCCAAAAAACCTGTACTGTTTGGGGTCAGGAATTTGTTTAGAATCTTAAAATTTACAACCAGTCTTCTAGGTACTGCCTACATTAAGACTCACAGCTAAGGCACTAGTGGCTGGAATCAAAATATACTTCAGTTCGAAGGTTCTGAGCGCCAAGGGGTTCAGAGTTTTAGATAACTGGGATGCAGAGCTGATGAAGTTCAGGGAGAGCAGGCAGTGGTTAGAGTTTATGGATGACTCCTTTACCAAACTTCGGTGTGTCTGAGGTGGATATCATGGCCCAGTCCTACAATCCTAGCATTTTGAGGGTTGAGGTATGAGGATTGCAAGTCTGAGCTCAGCCTGGGCAACTTAGCAACTTACTAAGACCCTACTTCAAAATAAAAATGTAGAACAAGTGCTAGGGATGTAGCTCAGTACAACAACCCGGGCTTGAACTGCCAATACCAGCAGGAAAACAAAAAAACTTTTTTACACTTGAAGAAAGATGTCTAATTTTTCATAGCAACATTTGCGCTTGAATAATTCATTCTGTGTGGTCAGGATACTGTCTCCCTTCCACGCTGATGTGGCTGAAACACGACTTAGAACCGAACCCCACAGCAGCACGGCTCAACTCTGGCCCCATGGGGATGGCAGCAGTAATTCCGCCTGAAAATTTGAAGCAAAAGCCCTCACAGTGACAGTGTAGATTCCACTAGAAAAATAGCTGTTTGGTGATATGCAAAATTAACCATACTTCATTTGCGATTCTGTCCCTTGGTAAAAATAACTTGTAAGATTTTCAGAATTGTGAGTAACAGTAGAGCAAAATATATTAGAAAGAAATTTAAAAGTCTGTGAAAATAATCAGAAGTCTAATTGTTGTATCATCGGTTTTGGACAAAATAACCAGAATTTTACAGCTATTCTGATTTTCTAGATCTCAGTGAATTGACGAAAGCTCAGTAGTACTTAGCCTTTGACTCCCCTTACTTTTTCACATCAGCTATCCAAGGAATTTCCCCCTGTCTCATCTTGCTCCTTGTAAAGCCAAACAATAGCAGCCCCTCATACATCTATATATTTTTTCGACTTTAAAAATACTTCAAGCAGAATATTGCTCAGGCATTTTAAAGCTCCTTTTATTTTGCTAAAATTTTAACTGATGCAGTTTAGTCTTCAAATGCCTCCCTGAACCTCCCTCTCCCTCACATGGAAAAGCTGCAGAACACAATATTTTGTAGCACCCCCTTCCCCCTCTTCCATCACACACAGCAGAAGGCTGTCAGGCTTTATATAGTCTATATTTACAGCATAGATTGTAAATAACACTTTTTAAATTCCTTCCTCCAAAAGTAGATTTTTCAAAAGTCTTCAATGCATTCTTAGGTGGGCTGGATAGAGCAAAACAAAACCTTTAATCACTAATTCCCTTTGCTCATCTGTAAAATGCACATAAGAACTCAGGGCCCAAGAACCGTACACAACATGCTGTGTAGAGGACTGAAGATCTCAGCATTCCATACGCAATGATCCAACACAGGTTTCTTTCTCAGGGCAGAGGTAGCTCATCTCTGAATTGCCTGTGTTTTACAGACAGGCTGAACCAAGAACTTGATCTGTCCCCAGGTTTGAAGCTCCCCCCGAGGCACAAACACAAAGGGAGCTGATGCAGAGCTGGAATGACGGCTGTGTGCCACCTGGCAGCGGCCTGATGGCCTCTGAGAAGAGGGGAAGAGGCTGCAGTCTGGCGCAGAGAGGATGAGCTTGTCTCACAGAGCCATCTTCTAAGCCCTTAGAAAACTCTCACCAAAGCTCCAATGACATCCTCGATTCACTCCCACACCTGCAGCCTGGCAGAGGCTCTTGAGTTGATTTCAATTAAAACCTTGAGTGCTCTATGAGCGCGGGGTGAGGGGAGGACAGGAAGTGTCCCTTCCTTTTCCTGCAGTTCTCTTCTCTAAGGGTGACATATGTGCTAACACCGTGCAAATTTCTAAACACACACACTCTCATGTAGAGAAAACATATTGTTAGATTCTCATTGAAAAAAACTCTCAGATTCTTAAAGTAAAAAAAAAAATAAAATGAGTATCAAACAGTAGAATAAATGCTTCTAAGAATTCCTCAAAGAAATACTTAGCTACAAGGAAGTGATTTATGTTCAGTGAAGTACAGAGCTGGTGCTGTCACATTCTTGGCCAGGGGAAGCCACACTAAAGCTTCTTTTACTGGACAGATTTGCAGGCCTTCCTCCTCGCTGTGGTCCTTGGCCAGGAATTAACATCTGCTGCTGTCCCCTCAAGAATACAGCAGAATAGGAGATAATATAAGCTGTGCCACAGGAAAAAAGATAACTAAGTTAGACTCTGCTAGACCAGATTATTTAAAAAGTCATTACTAAACCGTATTGATACACTGTCTGGAAGAAGAATCAGAAATCTGAAACAACTGTGGAAGCCTAAAACGTTAGGGTTTTGTCTTTAACCCTGTGGATCTCTGAAGCTTATGGTTTTCCAATTTCTGCCACTTATATATAAGTCCATTACAGATTGGTACTTCCATTAAAACTTTCCAATGAATGTTCCTCTTATCTTAAACTGTAGCCCTATGTGTACTACCCCTTGCACTGCAGCTGGTGTATAAACCATCACAAAATTTGGTGGGGCCAACAAATCCTGTCTTTTCTTTAAGTTTCCATACTTTTTAAACTTCTTTTAGATTTCAGTCATATAGTTTCATCATAACTGACTGCTTCACCTTCTCTTTGCTATATTTCTAAGGTTTTTTTTTTTCATCTATTTGCTTCTTGTTCTCTATTTCCTTAGCTGTTTTCCATCTGATACCATCTTATTTCTCAATCCAGTGTTCTCTAAAGATTCAACCCCATGTCAACGCACTTTACCATCCATAGTTTTCTATATTTTCTTCATATTTTTCTTGAGCTCTCACTTTGCTTTGCAGGCTGGACAGAAATCCCAGAATGTTTCATGAGCAAATCAGAGTTAGGCTGTCTGAAAGGACATCCGGAAGGATATGCTCTAACCCACGATTCCTTCTGCTTGTCCTCTCTCTAAATACCATCAGTATTCTCTCAGGCTCAAGACCATTCTTTGCCACCCCTGTTGTTACAACATCAGTTCTTTCTTCCAGTCAGAAAGAAGACAGTGATTTCTCCAGAATTGTTTTGAATATTTTCTGAGGCTTCTCAAGTTCCAAATGACTGTGTGGCTTTGCTTCATTATTTATACCCCACAATGCTGAAGAGTCTATAAACCCAGTACCATGTTTTCCTAAGACAGTGTTTCTCCCCGGGAAGTGTTCAGATAATGTTTGTTACCCAAGTAAGTGCACTTGATAATTAAGTTTATTCTGTTTGCTTAGAAAGCCACTCATAGAAGGGATAATTAAATATGAAGTAATACACATGCTAAGTAGTATTCATTTCCCTCTTTCCTAAAATGATGACCACGCTGACTCCACAGTAGGAACTAGCTGGGGGAAAGGACAGCCTGCACATTCCACGGTATTTGCTGCAGGGTAGAAACCAGGTAAAATGGAAAACACTAAATAAAAAGATGTGCTTGCCCACATAGAAAATGAGAGTGTGCTGCTGGCCACATAATTGATTTTAAAGAAAAAGCCCCACAGTTATGAGTCCTTGCTGATCTCTGTGAATGGTGAAAACTCATGTTTCAACACAACCTTGACTAGGCAGGATTTTTCCCCTCTAATCTTTGACTCTCCTCGGTGTCTTAGCCAGTGATGATGATGTACTTTGCCTGAAAGGAAAATAAACAGTATGTCAGTGTCTCTATGACAGGGATTAAGAACATAATTATATGACAGGAAGGGGCGAAGGGATGGAGTCTGTCATCTCATTGTGTATTGAAAAGTACAAAGCCCAAAGTGGGAATTCCAGAAAGGGCGAAAGCTTTCACAGAGCTGACATTACTTGAAGGGGCAATTATTTACCTGAGTAAACATAAAACACAAGTCTAAGTTTACAGACACTTCAAAATAACAGAATGAGATAGACACATGCTCAGTATTTGAAAACAAGGTTTTCGTAAAACAAAAACATTCGGTTTTTCGGGTTGTAAGTTTTCTCCATTAAATATGCTTAAATGAAGAGCATCTTACTGTTCCCCAATCATTTTCCAAATGTTAGACACAAGAGCAGTCTATTTACATTATAAAATATCCACTTTTATTTTCTTAAGCCCCAAAGATGCCTGTATCACTTGCTCATGTACCTGACTGTGCAATGCTGTTATTCACGACAGGTCAGCAGATGTGACATTCGGGAAAGGATGAAATATCTGAAGTGCTGTTTCCATGGCAATGATTTACAAATGAGGATAAAAGACCTTCACAAGCTTAGACATTTTTAAATTCAAAGGAAGGATTTTTGACTGTTAGATGCTAAGTAACTGAAAAGGATTATTTTTGTGGAAATTATTATTTGAAATAGAAGGGAAGACTTATTGCCATTACATTTAGTGACCTATAGTGAAATTTTCTAATTCGCACGTAGATGACCAGTCAGATGAATGTGAATCTGTCTACTTCCTGCCAGGTGGCCCAAAACACAATAATTTCATGACTGGGGCATCAACAGTTGTACTGCCCATGTGAAATTCAAAGAATATGTATGGTCTTATAATCTTAGAATGTAAATAATATCTGGTTCAATAAATGCACAAGGCATTGAAGTAGTGATAAAAAGATACACAGATCAGTGCTAATTTAATACGGAAGAAGATACAAAGACTACAGAAAATATACTTGTTATTGTCTTTGGTTGCTTGATCAGTCTTACATTTTACATCGGCTGGACTGAGCAACTTCATTGAAGATAACAGCGTGTAATGTAGCAACCATTGTTAATGCCTATCATTTTGTCTCGAGGTCATGTATCATTTTTGCTGTATTTGTGTTGTTTTCATTTTGTCTTTACTGTTGTTTTGTCATTTTTTTAAAAATTTTAAAATAAAAAAATATAATGCAACTCAAAAATATACAAAGGAATGCAAGAAGGTCCCTGGGAAGGTAGAGTCACGGAGCTAAGATGAGGAGACTACTTCTGAGTGATAATCAAATCACAATTAGTCTGTCCCTCAGCAGATTTGAGATGTAGAGATGCTATAAGAGACAAAAAAAATGGCACATTTAAGAAATGAAGAAATGGTTTAACTGGAGGTAAGTAATAGAATGTAATATAGAAGAGAAAAGAATTAAGCCTGGGGGTGTGTAACCACTAGATCTGGATTATGTTGAAACGGAGCTGAGTGGAAACGAATTCATGGTTAGGGTAGTGCTTGTTCATGCAGAGCCTTGAAGGGCCCAGTAAAGATTTTAGAATTTACCCTGATGGAGTATAACTTGCCATCTAGTATACATTTCTTGCATTGCTTAAGACAAGTCAAGCATTTCAAGAATTTCTAGGAATTCAAGGTAAACATAAGAGTTTTTGTGCTTTAGGACATCATTGCTGACATCTTGCTTGGGGATTCTTAGCAAGGATGTCCAGTGCTGCCTGACCCAATTTAAAGAATCAGTAAGGCTTAGGCAGACAAAGAGGAGGTGGAAGAACTCCAGAGATAGTGACTGTCACCTAAAACACGAAGCCTAGAACCGCCTACAGCGTGTTAGCACTGTCTTTGCTTTTCCCGGACTTTCCAAGGAAAGCACTGAAAATTCTGTTCCCAAACCTTCCCACTCATAGCCCTGTTGGGACAGCTGACCACCCAAAGTGAAAGGTCGGGTAGAGAGAAGACTACAAGTTTAACCAGGCGGAATATAAAACAAAGGCAGCAAAAGATGATACAAACATAGGCATAGGCTGGATCATGGGGAGTTTTGATGCAAAAGCTCTAGAGCTCCATCTCAGACAACTTCTGGTATACTGGTTCTAAACAGAAGAGGGACATAGATATACACACTCAACACACGAAACCTCCGGTAGTGAGAAGTCCATGCTCACAGATCCCAGGCAGGAAGTCCTGAGAGCCCAGTGGCTCCGTGTGCAAGGCACAGAGAGGAAGAAGAGGAAAGACTCTGGGGGAGAACACACAGAGCTCAGTGACTGTGGTTAGAGATAGAAGGTAACGTTCAGCTGGTGTCTGCTGGATGACGCATATAGCAGTGGGAGCTGAAGATACAAAAGGAACAAAACCGACATGCGGCTCGCATTCCATTGGGGGCGATGCTTCAGGAAAGAGCATACAAGAGAAAGAAGTAAGTACTGGACAAAAATACTGACTCCAGTTCGTTTCACTGGTTTTCATACTTGGGTAACGGTGTGAAAAGTTCCAGCACTACTCAGAGTCACACTTTATAAAGATGACTGGCTACAGTAAGATGTATTTAGTGGGATAAATTCAGAAAGAAACATAAAAGGGAAGAAAGGTTAACATCTGTTTTGTGAATGCTGGGGTCATGGGTCACAGGATGCACTAGAGAAGCGAAGGAAGGGGTGAAAATGAGACATCCAGAGCCTCTTTCTACTTAGCCGCTTGCTGTGGAACAAATGGAGGAGGTGGTAGTGAAAGAGCAAGAAAATCTTAAAAAGAGGAGTTTTACAGTGGCAATGTGCCTGTCTAGTAAGCACAAGGTTGTGAGTTCGATTCCTGGGACCAGAAGAAAAACAAAAACAAACAAACAAAAGTAAAAAGACAAGCTTTAGAAGATAATGGGATAATTTTGACATGTTAATTTAAGAGTGTCTCAGGACTGCTGAGGGATGAGCTGACGATTTTTCAAGAAAGACATAAAAATATGAAAGTAGACATCAAAGGAAGGTTTACCTGTTGACTATGAGCAAACCTAAGGATGTGCTCACTCCACAGTAAATCCCAGACAGTGCTAGAGAGAAAGCAGAGAGCAATGGGAAGAGAAAGGATAAAAAGTTAGATTGCGTTCAAAAGGCGCAAAGAGCCAGGCATGTTACCCACCTACAATACCAGCACTCAGGACAAGTGTGGAAGTTCCAGGCCAGCCTGGGCTAGAGAGTGAGACCTTGTCTTAAGTGGACAGACAGACAAAGCAGGAAGCCATACAGTGGAGCCTGATCTAATTTATCACAATAATGCTACTGTGTATCGTTTATGACACTGAGAATTACATTTCAGTAAGGATGATGCTTTACATAGAATCACAAATGATCTTGCTCTTGTCTGTGTATATCTGCATGGTTGTCAATGTTTAAAAATATACCTTGGAAATAAAATTCATCAAATACGCAAGGATGCATCCACTCTAATACAGCTAGCCTGTGAACATAAAGTATAACAAAATGGATTAATATTTCAGTTTTTCTAAAACATGAAACATCCAAAATCTAAAACTTTGATATGAAACTTTTAAAATACAATGTATAATCTAAACCACTTTGCTATAGCAGACTAATCAAAACTGATTTGGATACATGAGTTTCATAAAGTTTCAACCAAATTAGTATAAATATTGTTGTAATCTTAATGAGTCAATAATGTAAATTTTAGTGAAAACTAATCATAATCATAAGTATACATTCAAAAACATTCAAAATGCAACCTTTTAATTACAATATTGGGTAAATTTGTTTTGAAATACTTAAAACAAGGCTTTCCTACTAAATTAGCCTCATTCAATTTGATGAGTAGCAATTGTTGCAAAAGAGTTTTTATGAATCTTCACACAAGCCAGCAAGTAAATAGGGCTTTTCACCAATTCTAAGTTAAAATAATGGTTTTCTTATGACACGACTAAATATTACACTTACAGCAAATGAATTTAAATTGTCCATAATTTTCCCTAAAAAGTGCATGGTTTTAAAAATACTTCAAAGCTTAGAAAAAATTCAATAACAATTTACATACATGAGATTTAACCTGAATTAGTTTAAATCAAGTTCATCTTGAGCACTCCCTCCTTTCCTTGCATACTGTATCTGCACTGCTAGAGTTCACCCCAGCATATATTGCATTTTACCTGGAATACAGTAAGGGCTCTATAAATGGTTAATCAATGGATCCATGGGGCTTTTTCTCCTACTTTGCAGAATTCTCACATAGTGCTCTACTGCTTGTATGTTGGTTTGATGAGTTCAAAGTATATTTGGTAGAGCTGATAATTTTCTTACTTGACCTCAGCTTAGAGTTTAATGGTGTAATTTTTTCATTATAACGTTAATTATAATCATCAGATATGTTGTTCTCAATTATGTCATGTGTTTTATGTTTTGTCATCTCAGCAAGCTGAAATCACTTTAAGGCAAAGATGATTTTCCTCCCTTGTGTGTTTCCTTTCTCATCTGCAGTTCATGTGCACTTTGTCTTCACTTTGTAAAACATTTATTACTTTTGCAACAGTTCAAATAAAAATAGTAACATTGCTTTCAACTTCCTGTGATCAAATTTTAGTGGTTATCTGTAAAGTTGTCTTGTAGGCTACATGCTTCTTAGATGTGTTAGAATGATTCTCTCTCTCTCTCTCTTTCTCTCCCTCTCTCCCTCTCTCTAATATCCAATTGAAAAGATCTCAATATTTTAGTAGGCATCATAGTATTACTTTGTTAGACTTGCCTTTCTAATGTTCTTTATACTCTAGATATTTCTTTTGCACTAGAGAAAAACATACTGTATAAAACTTTTCAGCATATGTATGGAATTCTTCTTTTGGTATTTGTGTACTTAACTAATATTAGCAAAACACAGACTTGAACTTTGTGTCAGGGGCTACTGTAGTCATTAAAGAATGATACACAAACATAAAGAATATTGTGCTTCTCCAATGCGATACTTACTTTCTAGCAAATAGGAGATAATAAAAGCACTTGTATGAGTAGTAGAGTTACGGTAGATAGAAGAAGAACTAACCAAAGTACTGTGAGGAAGGGCACTGCAGCTGATGAGGTGTTTTGTGAACCCTTGGAGGAGAGTGCACAGAGGGAACTAGGGAAGGAGGCACAGCAGTGTCTGGAGAGGGGGAACCCAAGGAGAATACAAGACCTACTATGTGCACATGTGTGGGTGACTAAGGAACAGAAGAAACCCATGGATGAGGGTAGAGGAACAGGGGAGCACAGCGGCACTCAGGGAGAGGGTGATGGTGGAACACACAGGTGGCCACAGAGAGGACTTGAGTTCACCCAGATCGGGACAGACAATTCTGATGACAGGCTGCTGTGGCTGGACTCACCTTGAAAGGTGGCTCTGTCTCTGGAGTACAAGAGAACTGTAGAGGACATGCAGGGGAAGAGAACAGGGATCTCAATCGTTCATATGAAAATGAGAGTAAGACTGTCTTAGGACAAGATGGTTAATGTTGAGTTCTGCATGTATTTCCAAAAAGAAAAAGAAAGAGAGAACTACAAAGAGTTGATGAACTGCGTATGAGTTGTAATAGAAGAGGCTGTCAAGGGTGATGGTAAAGGTTTATGATCTGGGGAAATAGAAGAATGAGTTTGAAACATTTGGAAGAGCCAATGGGTAGGAGACTTTTAAGCTTCGGTTGCTCTGTTTGCAAGGCTGTCAAACACACTAAGGGGAATGTCACAGAGACTGGACAGGAGAAGCCACTCCGCTACTCTTCTCTTTTCTTTCCAGAATTAAAATCCTGCATCTTAAGCATGATCATTGATATGCTACTGATAAGACTGAGGAGTGTTCAATAAGTGCCTGCATTGGAATGATAAGTGTGTTTTATATAAATATATGTTTGACTGTCTCTTCTATTTTTGGGAAGGTTTTTTCCTATCAGAAGTTGGTTGCCTAAGTTTATAAGATCGACTCTTTTCTGAGAGCCAAAATATCGACTAAAATCACCTTTATGAACTGAAAACACAGATTAATCCTTTTCATAGCTATGAGAATGGATGATGTGTCACTGAGTGCCAGATATAAGGCTGACACACTTTGTGTGTCACAAGGATTCCTGTCATCCTGCTTGGCGTTGACTCTGGGCCTTGCTCTCTGAGCAGCTCATGTAGGGGCAATCCTTAATGCCATAGGTCTGAGGCTCGAGAAGTAAACTTCTGGGCCATTCAGCTGGGGCTGGACCGTGTATCTCCCCCAGTTCTCTTCTGCTGGGCTCAGGATATTTTGCAGGCATTCAACAGAGGACCTGTGACTTCTGCGACTGTGCTGCTTGGAGTGCCTTTGTCTGAACTGAAGACCGGTTTTGGAGGTGAGTCCTCTTCCCCTTATGGCTCCAGGCTGCTGTGGCTCATCCCACTTTGCTGGCCTTGCTGTCAACAGCTGTGTCGGAGTGCTGGAGCTTCAGAACAATGCCTGCTACCGCATTCTTCCACATGCTGTGTTCACAAATGTTCTCCTTCCCCTTGGCACACAGCAGTTCTGTTTTCCTCACTGATTCATTCATGTTTCTCATTTTGCTGTCCTGGTGTAGCTGTTCTCAGTAAAACAGGGGAATCTCCATGAGATGCACCATCGGGCCAGCCCTTTGCTGTCCTTCCTCCTGCAGCCATCAAAGTAAAACTTGTCTGAACCCTGGAGGAAATCAGCACCCACGTAATAGGAAAGCAAGTACAAAAGACCGATGGATCCGTCTCTTCCATTTTGTCAGAAAACAGGAAAAGCCCTTAGAACTTGCTGGTCTTTATAGTTCTGTTAGCACAAATCAGCCAGAGGACAGTCACACAGCGCCATTTGGAAAACAGTCTAGCGAGGGGAAACTGTGCAGGTTTCCACAGTGGAGGAAAAGGACGAACCAGTGCGCGCTGACTTTGCTGCGTTTGAAGGCGCCCTGACTCCTGCTCCTTCGTGTTTCTGAAATTGAAATCACCACCAACAATGGTCCAGTCTTTCTTCACTGTGCCGCTTCCTTTTGTCCTCTAAGTATTACCCCAAGGGCCATACACTGAGGGAGGCACTTCTCTTGCTCTGGCTTCTCATCCTCCACATTGCTGCGCTTTGTCCTGCAGTTGCAGCTATGTCACCCCACTTGCAGCTATGTTATCCCCTGTTCCACACTCACGCCACATGGCACTGTCTGCTGTGCTGTGATCTGACTGCGGAAGCTGCCCCTAAGGAGGAAGCCGGCTACACACGGCCTCCACCCACACTTCCTCATGGTCCAAGCCTGGACTGTGTGGCCACAGTGTGCTCTGCGCCAGCTCAGTTGGATAATTAGAACAGAAGGGGAACACATGTGAACTCACAAGGAGTTTTGATAGTCTCAATGTAAAAATAAACAGAGGAAGACAAGAAAGAGAAGAGAAGAGAAAGAAGAAAAGAGAAGAAAAGAAAAGAGCAAAACTTTAGATTACCAGACTCTGGTTCACAATACCAAGTATGAGAAATGCAGACTTGAAATGCTTGGCAAAGCTGGTTCAAGCTGTACTTGGAGATACAAAAGGGAGCCAGAAGAGTGCATGCCCGTGGTAAGCGGAAATTTCAAGTAAGCAAAACTAAGAAAACGTTTAACTGAAGATAGAGTAGTGGTCAAGGATGGAGGAGACACCCCAACCCATTCCGCCCTGGTGATGAGTGTGGCAGGAACTGACCATTGCTTGCAGTGCTGAGGAAGGCTCTCTGTTTTCTGTGTGCAGGCGCCCTTTGAAAATCCCATGGGCAGCTGCTTTGTGGTGATGCTGCCACTCTACTGCTGAGGTGTTGTACCTATTTGAAAACTGAGCTTTGTGGGGAAAGAGTCTCAATCATTCTGACCTTATCTAGCTGCCAAGGGGCTTTCAGTGGAAAGGGTAACATCACCAGTGCTAATGCAAAAACGCTGAGTCGAGCTAGAACTACAAGTCTATCTATCTGAATTGGCAGACTTTTCAGACTGAGTCAATCTCCAGTGCCACTAGAAAAACAAATTCTGATTTGCTGCTGAGAGCACTCCCGTTATGGAGCACTGTGCCGCAGAGAGCTCCTACTAGCACTTCAGGTCTTCCGCTCGCAAGGTCTGCCAGACCAAACTCATCCACACCCAGCTGATGTCCCCTCTCACCCTCACACCTGCCTTGTTTACCTGACATCACCCCACTGGTCTGCCCTGGACACCAACTGAACCCAGCTAAAGACCTTCATCTTCTCGGGTGTCCTTCTGCTGTTAGCCATGGATGGAGACCACTATGAAGTGGCTCAGAATAGAGTTTAAACTTAATCAATTGGCTCTCTGTATTTACCTGTGACTCTGCCCCAGGCCTTGGCCCCTTGCTGGAGATGGGCAGCAGGCTCATAGTATGTGAGGCTCTTTGAGGCACTGGTCCTTACTGAGGCCTGTAGTGGCCTGTAGTGCCTCAACACCTCAAAGGATAAGACAAGCCACAGCTAAGGCCACCTGGCTCCAACCCCAATTAACTAATAGAGACTTTAACTGCAGGTGTCTCATTCTTAGGTTAGTGTCAGTCTGGAGATAGGATAGTCTCCTAATTAGCATGATTTACTACTTAGGGAAGTCTTTGTACTGATTCCAAAAGTCCTGCTTAGTTCCCATGTTTTTCTCAGTATCCCCCTCCTTTGTTTGAAAACCAAATAAGTACAGGCTACCCAGAGAAGTTCTTTGTCTCAACCCCAGAGGATCTAGAATTCTGCTTGGAGGTTTTGAGCCTCCTGCAGCCCTAAAATCATACCACTTGACTTTTATTTAAGCCTTTGTCATCCACTCATTTGAGAGATTGCAGATCTGATCTCTTCTCACTCTTCTGGAGCAGGTTTGTAAGCATTCACAGAAGAATTCTGTCTGAAGATCTGCCTCATTCTTCTTTTTCCACCACCCGTGACAGTGTCATTAAAAGTATTGCCTTACAATGATAACATTTAATTTTCTAGGTAGAGTATATGTATAAACAATTTCATGATACTATAAAGTACCCTGTGGGGTAGGAAGGACAAATGTGAATACCCAGCTCCTTGTGTCTTTGAAGTCTAAGCAACAGCAATATTATCAACAGCACCCTCATAAGAACTGGGATTGATTGAGCCTCTACTTTGTGCCCTGAATGTATTGTCCCAATTAATGGCCACAATCATTCAATGAGTCGTTACTATGAGTATGACATTGTGAGGGTAAAAATCACTCAAACTTGTCAAGTTGAATGATGTACCAAGCTAGTAGAAGAATTAGAACCTATTGTCCTATTCATCTAATGCTACTTTTCACTATATCTGAAGATTTTATAGCAGTATGATTTAGTTGTTCTTATTTGTTTTAATTACTTCATAATGCTGTGTCATGCATCTCAAAAATAGACACAGTGTTTGGTATTATAACTACCATTATTGAAATCACTGCACACTTTCTCAGTACTCTCCATGAAGATTT
Source organism: Chinchilla lanigera (assembly GCF_000276665.1). NCBI lineage: Eukaryota > Metazoa > Chordata > Mammalia > Rodentia > Chinchillidae > Chinchilla > Chinchilla lanigera. Next base: position 10,689,099 of record NW_004955471.1, on the reverse strand, counting down.
ATTTCTACTTCTGTCTCCACTTTCTAACATGGAAAAGGAAATTCATTTCTGGACATAATTTCAGATAAACCCAAGGCCCAAGATGGTTTTTTTCTGCTCCTTTTTTTGTGATGGTAGAGATTGAATCTAAGAAGCACCGAGCTACATCCTCAGCCTGTCTGTCTATCAATCTATCTATCTATCTATCTATCTATCTATCTATCTATCTATCTACCTCTGTCATCTATGATCTAACTATCATTTGTCTATCATCTATGTATATATCATCTATTTATCATTTATCTACCGTCTACTATTTATTATCTATCTCCAAACTATTATCTATCTATCTATCTATTTATCTATGTATCTATCTATCTATATCATCTATGATCTAACTATTATTTGTCTCTTACCTATCTAGGTATATATCATCTATCTATCATCTATTTATCATTTATCTACCATCTATCATTTATTATTTATCTCCCAACTATTATCTATCTATCTGTCTATCTATCTATCTACATATCCATCCATCCATCCATCTCTCTATCCATGAGACAGTGTCTCACCAATCTGTCCAGGCTGGTCTCTAAGTTGAGATGCTCTTCACCCAAGCTTTTGGTGTCAAAGTCTAATATTGCAGACAAATCTCAAGACCAATATTTTCACTCCTTTTCTTTCTTCAAAGTATTTTGTATTTGAAATATAGATAAATATCTTTTATTCAATACTTTTTTCTGGAAGACAAAGATTATTACTGTTGACATTCCAGCAAGTAAGATTATTCTCAATTTATACTTTGAAATTTGAGGAATAACTGGTAACTTAGATTCTTAAGGAAGAGCATTAATATCTGATTTTTTGGGATTTTCATTGCTAAAGTTAAGTCTTTGAAAGTACTTGTTACACAGCTTTATGCTCTCCATCTAAATAAGATTAATTATTCTTAGATGTTCTACTGGGACACACTGAATTAAATACTAAGCATCTATTTATGCTTATTTTACTAATCAGTTTGCAATAATAATTGGTCACACTAGAGAATTAAAAATCCATTTTCATAATCTTATGTAACTGGAAAGAAGAAATAAAAACTTTGAGTCATCAAGAATTTGTTTCAATCTTCAGGTAATAGGACTATTTTAGTTTTGCCAGTCTTTAAATTTTATTTTATTCATTTTATTTTATTTTTTGGTTCTTGTATGAGGGACTGAATACAGGACCTTCAACTTGACCTAAATCCCCAGGACAACTCCCAAATCTTTTCAAAATCTTGAGACCAGTTCTTTCTAAGTTTCTAAATTCTCTAAGCTGGGATCAAACCTGTTATCTTCCTGCCTCATCCTCCTGAGGAGGTGTCATTAAAAGAATGTGCCACTGGATCCATCTAGCTTTGTCATTCTTCACTATATTATTGTTGTTCTAAGAGTAGTAGCAACTCCATAGTGTGACTAATGTGTTTGCATTAGCAACCAAAAGATTTCTATCTGACCTTAAATACAACAGTTATACACATTTTATTATGCAATACTAACAGAAGCACCTTTATATTTAATCTACCAGGATTACATGTGAAATACAGTGAATTCACATAGGGAGAACATTAGCCTGGAAAAGAGGAAGCAAAGCCAAATACCAAAAAGGGTATAATACCAATACCAAAAGGGGCTGGTTGTTTCCATTTACTGTCTATAGGTACTTTTTAAAAAAAATTGTGTACACAACAATATGAACACTACGTTCCTGACAGATTTATGCGTATGCAGTGTACACTGTTAACAATAGGCACACTGTAAATTTCCAGAACTTTTCGTCCTAAAGGGCAGACTCCTTAATCCATTGGGAAGCAATTCCTGATTTTCTTCTCTCCCCCACTGGCAGTCATAATTCTCCTTTATTTCTATGGATTTGACCCTTTTCCAGTACTGAGTGAAGTTGTGCAGGATCTGTCATTCTGTGATTGGCTTCTTTCCTCTAGCATAAAATCCTTGCAGTTCATCAATGTGGGAGCATCAGACAAGATCTCCTTTTGTTAAACTAAATAATATTACACTCTACATATGGGCATTTCATTTACTTCCAGCTTTGGCTATTGTGGACAAGGTCCCAATGAATTTGGAAGTGCTGATAGCTGTTTGAGACCCTGTTTTCAAGTCTTTTGTGTAAATACTCAGAAGTAGGACTGTGAGATCATATTGTAGCTCCAGTTTTAAATTTTCAGGACCCTCTGTACTGTGTTCCTACAGGCTGTACCATGTTACATTCCTACTAACAGTGCACACTGATTTTAATTTCTCCCCACTCGTGTTAAAACTTACTTTATTTTTGTGTTGTGTTAATGGTGTTTACTGTAATAGGTATAAACCTACTGTAATAGGTTTACTGTAATAGGTATAACAGTGTTTACCGTAATAGGTACAAACCTACTGTAATAGGTTTACTGTAATAGGTATAATGGTGTTTACTGTAATAGGTACAAACCTGCTGTAATAGGTTTAGTGTAATAGGTATAATGGTGTTTACTGTAATAGGTGTTACACTGTAATAGGTATAATAATAGGTACCTACTATACAATAGGTATAAGGTGATATCTCACAGCAGTTTAAACTTACATTTCCCTGATGACGATTGCTGTTGGCATCTTTTCACATATCTATTGATGATTTGTATGTCTTCTTTTGAGAAATGTCTCATCAAGTACTTTGTCCATTTTAATTTTATTTA
>NW_004955471.1:10672105-10685109 GCF_000276665.1 Chinchilla lanigera | reverse complement strand
CAATTTTTGACTGGGTCTTCTATTTTAGGGGGATCTGATGTTTGGAGTTCGTTGTATAGTCATAGAGCAGTCCTCTGTAAAAGCAATACCTATCAAAACCTTCCCCCCCACTTTTTAGGTTGCTTCTTCATTTTCTTGATTCTTTCCTTTGCTTTGCAAAATATTTTTAGTTTGATATGATCCTATTTATTAGTTCTTCTTGTTTTAAAATTGCTGCTGGGATTCTGTTTAAAAAGTCCTTAACTGTACCTATGTCTTCAAGAGTTTTACTTACTTGATCTTCTACTTGTAGATTAAGTATCATTTCTTAATATTTATGTCTCTGATCCATTTTAATTTAATTTTGGTGCATTGTGGTGGATTTGGGCCTAGTTTTAATCTTCTAGTTGTGTGTAGAAAGTTCTCTGTATGCTTTGGCTCCTTTGTCAAAGATCAAATAACTGAATGTTCCTGACACTGTTTCTTCATTTTTATTCTGCTCTATCTGCAAGTTTATTTTTGTGCCTGCACCATGTTGTTTTTCTCATTATAACTTTTTAATGTAACTTGAAATCTAGGACTGTGATACATTTTATTGTGTTTTGTTTTTGTTGCTCAGTATTGCCTTTGCTATTCTGTATCTCTCCTGGTTCCATATACATTTTAAGATAGTTTTTTTTTGTTTATATTCTTTTTTGTATTCCTGTGAGGAATGTTGCTGGTATTTTGATCCAGAATTGCATTAAAACTATATATCAATTTTGATAGTTGTGGCTAGCTTGAAGATACTGGTGCTGCCTATATAGGCACGAGGATGCCTTTCTGTTCTCTGATGTCCTCTTTGATCTCTGTTTACAGAGCACTGCAGTTGTCACCAGAGGTCTTCCATTACATTGGTTCTGTTAATTCTCAGGTATTTAATTTTTGATGCTATTGTGAATATCTTTTTCTAGATGAGTTCATTATTAGTGGATAAGGAAGTCATTGATTTTTGTGGGTTCCTTTTTATCCTGCTACCTTGCTGAATTTGGTTATAAACTCTAGGTGTGTATTGGAATTTTTTGTGCATTCTATGTAAAGGACCTTGCTGGTTTTATTTGTCTTCTCATTTTTATTCCTTATTTAGTCCAAATAGAGGATTTTTAAATGTATATTTATTGATGTTAAAAAATAACTAGTAGTTTCATTGATTATTTCCACTATATTTCTACTCTCTATTTCATTTATTTCATTGCTAATGTTTGTTGCTTTCCTTTCTGCTAACTTTGAATTTAGTTTGATCATTTAGTTTGATCATTTAGTTAGATCATTTGTTCTTCTTTTGAGATTCATTCCAGCTGCCCAATTTTTGACTGGGTCTTCTATTTTAGGGGGATCTGATGTTTGGAGTTCGTTGTATAGTCATAGAGCAGTCCTCTGTAAAAGCAATACTGATCTCTATAGTTCCTGGAGGGGTATATTTATGTGGGATATTTTTAATATAAATATTTATTGCTATAAACTTTCCTTTTAGTATCACTTTGCTGTATTCCATGTGCTTTGATTTGTTTTCATTTTTATTTCTTTTTTTTTTTTTTTTTTACTGGGAATCGAACTCAGGACTTTATGCTTGCCAGGCAGGCACTCATGCCACTGAGCTATATCCCCAGCCCTTCATTTTTATTTCTATCAAGATATTTTCTACTGTCGCTTTTCTTTCTTCTTTCATCCATTGTTTGTTCAAAAAAGTGTCATATAATTTCCACATATTTGTAAATTTCTAGTTTGTACGTTGGTGTTGATTGTTAAATTTCTCAAAACTTGTTTGATGAGGTAATGTGTGAGCTCTCCTGGAGAGTATTCTGTGTATACTTGAGGAGGATTCGCATTTTGTAGATGTGTGATCTCTCCTGGAGAGTATTCTGTGTATACTTGAGGAGGATCCGCATTTTGTAGACGTGTGATCTCTCCTGGAGAGTATTCTGTGTATACTTGAGGAGGATTCGCATTTTGTTGCTACTGAGTTTAATGTTCTGTGCGTGTCTGTTACGTCCATTTGGTCAGTAATTTGCTACAAGTCCTCTCTTTCTTTAGTGGTCCTACACTCCTACTCATTCTGGAAGTAGTGCACTGATATCTTCTATTAACACGTTGCTATTTATTTTACAATCCCTGTCAGTAGCTACTTCATATATTTGGATGTTCTAATGCTGTATGCGTATGTATTTTAAATTTTGACACCTTGTGGGGTTTATCATTACATTCACGCTTTTCCTTTTATGGCAGTGTGTGACTTAGACGTTTTTGCCTAAGTTTGGCCATCTCTTCTCATTTTTGTTTCCATTTGCATGGAATATCTTTATCATCTTATTTTCAGCCTATGGACACTTAAATGTAAAGTAACCATACATATTGGACCTTATTTCTTTTGTAATTGTTTCAATGCTTAGTGTCTTTTGATTGGTGGGTTTTATCCATTTGCATTTAAAGTGATCATTGACAAAGGAAGACCTAATATCGCCACAGCGTTCATTGTTTTCCATCTGTCAGGTAATTCTTTTGTCTCTCCTTTTGCTATTGCCTTGAGTTTGTCACTGATATTCTTTTATAGTGACATACATCGATTATATTCTTATTTCTTTGCTTATTTTCTACTGGTATTTTCTTTGTATTGCCATGCACTTTATAGAAAAAATTTGTAATTGTAACAATTTATTTTAAACTGAGAATAATTAATTTCAATTGCAAATTCAAACTGTGCACTTTAATTTCCCCTTTACATTTCATTGTTGTTGTCAGCAATTGGTATTTATATTGTTATCCAGTAAGACACAAAATGAAAAAGAATAAACATAAATATTTTATCATTCTATTCATACTTTACACCTTTATCTTGCCTTCTATACCAGTATTAAAGGTGAGCGTTATTGTGCAACACCGTTACAACCTTAAGCTATTTATATGCGACCTTCACCGGTGATCTTTGCACTTTCCTGTACTCTCGCATGTTGACACTTATCTCTCTGTTTCAGTTGGAAAGACTCTTTTAGCATCTCTCAGAGCATCATCTGTCTAGAGACGATGATTTCTATTAGCTTTTGTTTAATCTAGAGCAAATTTACTTCTTCTTGAGGCTCTGGGAAGAATCAGCCTTGTTAGAAGCGTGACTGTCTTCACTTTTAAGGGACATCTTTAAGTCTTGACCATATATACATAGTAAGAACTCTTAAAGCAATTTCTGAAAATGTCTCTATTTCTGAGGCACCAACATAGTGTAATAATGCTCTTCTATTTTCCAACTCTCCTTAATGACAGTGTACAGTGCTGTAAAATGTGAAATAACACATTTGCTATTTCAGATCAATTTATTATTATGAAAATTATATCTTAATAGCTACATAAACCACATTATATTTAAAAAAGAACTAAACTCCCTCTCCCAACCTCAGTTTTTCAGTTCTGAAGTGTCTTCATTCTGAAACATTATGTAAGCAAGTCCTCTAGAGAAGACAACAAAAGAGTCCTACAACATTTTGGTGCAGCCTTTAGAGTATCACAGCAGATAAAATGCAGACCACACACCAAAAATCTATTTGTTGTTCACCTGAAATTCAATTTAAATTTGTGTGGGTAATATGCTTTTTATCTTTATTGTTTTCTTAAATAGAGCAGTCCTACTTTCAGAAAGCTGCTAATATTAGCTTACCCAATGGGTATTAAGAGGCATAACCACTAAAAACAGCAACTCAGTTATTTCTTAGTGAGTATGTGAAAGACTTCACCAGAATCACACCGAAGGATAGAAAAGATTTATAACAAAAGAGGCACTATTGAAAGTGTGCTACATGGCAGGCGTAATGCTCATCTTTTAACTGAAATTTAGCACATAATCCTTGTAACTACTTCGCTAAAGATAGATAAAAACAAGGCTTAGAGAAGATAATTTGCCAAAGGCCACATCTCTAGGAAGTGAAACAGTCAAGATTCTAACAAGGGTGATACTTACCAGAGCCTGAAGGCTTCTTCAAAGTGCCGTGCTAGAGGGTAAAAGCTCAATGTCCCTGAGACCTTACGATCTGTGTACCTCCCTCCCTATCTACCTCTTTGTCTCCCCAGGGTCAATGGAAATATGATATGTATAATACTCATCACCAACTTTTGTTTAAATACCATCAGTGGACATCTCTGTGCAGCATTGTTGTATGTGGAAATCATAAAATGTTAAACATTATTGATGTAACCATTTCTCTCTTAAGTATACAAATTGTATAATATTCTAGGATAAAAATTACAGTATTCGAGAAGAAAAAATTAGCTGCAATTGTGGCTAAAATATGTGAATAAAATATGAGCATGTTTACTATTATCTGAACTTCAGGCTGTTCAGAAGTATAGATTCACATGTAGATCTTGCCCTGTCACACACATACCAATAAAATGAGTTTTGTGGGAAAAACTGTTTTTGACTATAAATCAAGGGAGACCTTTTTTATTCTACCCATAATAATTAGTTTTATGATCTGTTGGGCTTGTTGCTTGTCTCAACTAAACATCCATTTAAAATTTACATGCACATACAAATTAATCAAAATAGTGTTCAATTTATTTTGATAGGGACTTAATATAAATTAAGGAATAGTATACACTCTAATTTCCAAATAGTATACCCTCTAATTTCTCACATATTTAATAATCTATGAAAAATTTATTCCTAAACAACAAGAATCTTATTATGCTTGATAGCATTTCTTTTCAAATAATAAATATGATGAATATATCATTTTATCTAAAGTAAGATGCTTCAAAAGTGAGAGAAAGAAATATTAATTACTATGTCTGAAAATGGGCATAGCAAGAGTCATCACAGACAACCTATATTTGTCGTGTACTCAGATCTATCGCAAAGACTTCAAAGAGTACTTCAGTGTTTGGCTGTCTTTAATGTCAGAGGCTTTTTGCTTGGTGACAAAATAGGAGGCCATGGTACCTATGTTAGTCACCTATCACTGTGAAAAAATTCCTGTGGTACTCAATGTTAGGGAGGAAAGATTTATTTATTTTTTTTTTCTGGTACGAGGAATCGAACTCATGACCTTGGACGTGCCAGGCAGGCGCTGTGCCGCTGAGCTGAATCCCAGCCCAGGAAAGATTTACCTTGGCTCTTGGTGTCTGAGGGTTCAGTCCACAATCACTTGGCCCCGTTGCCTTGGACTGGTAGCAGTGAGTACATAAGGCAGAAGTGTGTGGCATGGGAGACTGTCATCTCTAGCACCTGGCAAGCAAAAAGATGGCTGAAGCTGGGGTCCCAGTGTACCTGCAAAGACATGTCTCCAGTGATGTTATTTCCTCCCGCGAGGCCCAAACCCATAAGAGCTCCACTTTCCAATAGCACCCTAGCGCTCTAGGCTCGGGAGCAAGTCTTGAAGTCACAGGCCTGCAGGGACATTAAGATCCAAAGCTTAACAGTGCAAAATGCACTGTGTTAGGATTTGTCAAGGCGGGGGTATGGCACCATTGGCAGTGGTCAAAACTAAAACTACAGCAAAAGTCAGCATCCTTCCTTGCAGTAATGTCTGTCCTTGTCAGTACAGACAGAAGCATGACGGATCTGCCAGTTGAAAAAGGGACAAATAAGATGAAAAACAGGTTTGTTGAATAGTTAACTACGCAGACATAAACCTTGCTGTCTGTTATTGCTGCTTACCTCAGTCTTTTCATAAGCGCAGATCTCTGTGTACCTGCTTTAATGAATAAAAATACCTCAGTGGAACTTATCCATATTACTGCACTATGTGCATATTATTAGAATTTTTCTTTATTGTGCTGAAGTTTAATGTTGTCAACCTGATTCCATTTTCCTTATTTTTATTGGGAAATCATTTCCAGAAAGTAATGACTATTAACAATAGAGCCATGTGTCTTGATTGGTCTTTAAGTGACCCATTGACACACTGTCCTGAAAATAATGCAGAGAATTTCGCTTCAGTTCTATCTTTGTTGGGGGCTGGGGATTTAGCTCAGCGACACAGCACCTGCTTAGCAAATGCAAGGCCGTAAGTTCGATTCCCGGTACCAGAAAAAAATAAAATAAATAAATAAGTAAATAAATTCTATCTTTGTTGTTGCCTTACTTTTCCTTCAGTAGGAGTTTACAGAAAATTCTCATTTTTACTTATCCATAAACCCATAAACTGGAAAAACTGTCTGAAGTGTTAACTTATTTAAAGCACTGCCTTATGCAAGAATGCCCATGTACTAATTTGTAAATATAGTTGTTCTTTATATGAAAGGAAGAAAAATTATATTTGATAAAATGTGATTGATTCAATTTCAGCAAAATAGTAAACACAATAGAAAGTAAGAGTAATTGCCAAATAAGTAAAGAAATATTTTCTGTATTTTGTCCTTTGCTTATGGACTTCAGCAAGACTTAGCTTTCGTACTGGGAGAAATAGATTCAGAAAAAGCCATGTAAAGGGGAGGGGGAGGATTTAAAGTTAAATTCACCATGCACTAAAGTAATTGGTGATTAGCTTTTCTGTATTTTATCTTCTAACACTGATTTCAGAATAATTAGCTCTTTCTATACCTGCACACATTTAAAAAATATTGATTTTTCTATATCTTTTCCCCCGTGAGCAAGTCACTGTGTAAATTTCCTTTACTAGTCCAACAAACATGTTCAAGAGGAATATTGATCAGGTTAACTTGGGGAAAAGAAACAAGTAGGAAAAACAAGCTATATTTAAATGTAGTCTCTTTCCAGTATACTGAAAGCGTTAAGAACTTAGAAAACTCAATGATGCTTCACAAGGCTTTGCAAGGTGAGTAGTCATTATTCCTGCTGATAAAGAAAAAGTAGAATTGGAGGATCAACAGGGAATACAAACTAAGAAAATAAGATGAAGAGAAAAAGTATTATGTAGAGAACTAAGAAACACAGAACTTCACTGCTGCACACCACATGAAAAATTCTAGCATCAAGTATATAAAATAGTAAAATAATTCTACCTATGAAATTATAGAGAGCTTAATACATGTTCAAGTTTGCCACTAAAACAAACATATTTCTACTATCACATAAAGGAAGACTCACAATCCATCTTAAACATTGAAATGAACCAAAAGTTTTAAATCAGAATAGTGCATTTTAAAGGAAGTATATGGGCTGAGCATGTAGCTCGCAGGTAGAGAATGTGCTTAGCATGCGCGTGCCTTGGGTTATACCCTCAGCACCAAAAAATAATTACAATGAGTAGTACATTTTTTCTTTGTAATATCACAGGAATTGATCAGAAAACCACTTCCTTTGGCTAATTATAAGAAAAAAGAAGGCAGATGAAAATTAAACGTCTAACACAAGTGACTGAGAAAGGACCATACCCTTCCCAGACAGGAAATTCCCCGAGCAAAAGGTACTCTACAGGGTCATGTTCAGAGGCCCAATTTTGTGTCACTTTCCCGAAACCTATCTGCTTGACTTCTGAGCTTCCAGCAGGCCCCCTTCCCCACATAGCTGCTGGTGCTCCTCTGCCCACTTTAGAGAAAGTGCACAGCCCCAGCCTTCTCACCGTGCCCCTCACCCCACAGCTCCAACCCTCCTGGGCCATCGAAGAGCAGACCAAATACTGCACCAGCAAAGCCTCTTCCAATCAAAGCGACACAAGTGTTTTTCAAAGTTAGTTCCAGTAAGGGTAATTTTCATTTGCAATAAAAATTAAAATGTTATGCTACTAAAAGTTTTATAATTATGGTAATCATAAAAATTTGCCTAAAGCCTTATTACCATAGTAAATAAACTTTTAAAATCTCAAATATATAGAGAGATATATATGTTTATATATATCTCTCTATATATTTGAATATATACATTCTTTGCAACAAAATAACATATATAAAACATATATATGTTGTTTTGTTGTACAGAACTGAATTGGTGATCAGTAAAGACTTTCAATCTTAAAAACAAAAGTTACATTAATAATTCAGTGGCAAGCACAAGGTCCTGAGTTCAATTCCCAGTACCGCAAAAAAAATAAAAAATAAAAAAAAAATAACAATAATTCAGCAAGTGGGACACAAATAGGACTGGAGAGAAACAAAGGACAAATATAAATTTTCCAGCTGCCAAGTAAGTGAGCTTTGTGTAATTTTGAAATTAGAAGTGGATGAACACCAAATCATGATTCTTCAGTTATTATTAAATTCTATTGAATACATTTGTAAAAGTGTTTTTACAGTCACATATTAAAATTTCAATATGTATAATATACTGGAATCCGCAATCTTTATATTTTTAAATGTAAAAAAGTATTCTAAAAGTCAACTTAAAAACGTGCAAAGAAATACACATTTTTTTCAGAATTCTATTAGGCAGTGTCCAAACACAAAACAAGTTGGAAGACCATGACCAGGGGCAATATTTTGCTTAATATCATCATACAAATAATCTCAATAGAACAATTCGTCCAAGTGGATTTGGGGACTACACCCTGAGTTTCCTTGCATCACTTAACAGGGTGACGTAAATGCCAGCTTTTCCAGGGGCTCAGCGATTTCCCGGTGAGGTTGAGAAATGCAGGGGCAAGAGCAGAAGTCCAAGCCGCAGTTCACAGAGACGAGCCCTGAACTCCCCTCTCTGGCTCTCACATAAAATTTGCCAAATCCTGTCATTAGTGTGTTTCACACCTGAGTAAACTCTCTCTTAAATCCCTCAATTTACCACACTGAAGATCAATTTATTCAGCAGTCCAGTATTAAAACCTTCAATTCTGAACATGGGAAAAGCATAGGAGGCATTGGCTTAGATGATGCAAAAATCATTGTTCTTATTGAGAAAATCCTTATTAATTAAGATAACCTTTAACATTTTGTGTACATTTTCAAATAAACAGTTAGCTTTGCAAACTTGTACATTTAATGCCCATAAACATTTTTTTTTTTTAGAAACGTGGCATTATTGACACAATTCAAATCTTAACATAACTTTTATTTATAAACCATGTGGCAATTTTATTTAAAACTTTACTCAACATTTGATAATGTGGCACTTATTTAGTTTTACTGCATCTAAGCCGCTCACCCATCAATCTATCTACTCGCATTATAGGAAATCACACGCTGGGCTACACCATTCCTCTGTTGAAGCACTTTCAGAGTTCCTAATAAACCCCAGATTCTTTGCAATGGACCAAGGCTTGAAGAACCTGCAAGATCCAGTCGGGGCCACCTCCTCACCTTGGCCTTGGCCATTCCTGTCACTGTGCATGCTCCACTCAGCCTGGCTTTCTTTCAGCTCAAACACTGACAGCCTCCTGGGTTTGCACTCACATTGGCACCAATGGTATCATCCCATCAATACCCACCTCGCTGGCTTTCCTTTCAGTCTTTGTAGCGTAGCTCAGTGTTTGCTGCCTGAGCAAATCTGGTGTTGTACCCTCTTCTGTAACGCCCCATCACTGTCTTTATTACAGGTACAGAATTTATGAGTATACACATCCACTACTGTGTATTCAGTTATCTCCCTCCTGAGTGAACCAAAATAGACCAGATTGTTATCTATCACACACCCATTTGATCACATGAACTTTTTGCAAAGTGAGTGAAAACTGCTGAGAACAGAAGCACTCTATGAATTGTATAGCACCATGGAAATGGTATCAACTATCTACAGTAGAGATCCCTGCATATCTGGCACCTGTATGTGGGTCTGTAATTTTTATCACCCAGCTACCTGAGAGACTGAATATAAAAATATACTAACCCAAGTCTACAAATGTGGCCTTTCACCTGAGAGATTTCCTGTATTTAAACTTCATCTTACAATCTTCTAACATGAATTAGAGACCAAAATTGTTTGACATAGTTCCACACTTACCAGAGGAATTGTCAGCAGCCTCTGTGCCAGCCACCCTGACTGAGCTATATCTGAAGCACATTTATATACATACATTTAATAGATCACCACCAAGCTGACAGCTAGGTTGCTTTTCTGATGGATCTTCCTTTTTTCTAATTCATTAAGTATGGTAAGGCAAGATTAGTAGTCTCCAAAAGTGAGATTTTTTACTTCCCTGATCACATGTATTTTTAACTTGGTTTAATTTACCAGCTATGTCTATCTCCTTCTCTTCCCTGCCTTTTCCCCATCCCCCTTCCTTCTCTTTCTTTCTTTCCTCCTCTCTCTCTCTCCTCTCTCTCTCTCTCTCTCTCTCAGGGCACAGGAAGGAGCTGCAGACCCCACTGCTCCGCATGCCAGGTACTGTCTGCCTCCTGACCCTACTGTTCACTCAATTCTCAACCTGCACTACTGCTCACCACCCACGACAACCTAACCCTTCACTCTTCCCACCGGCGTTTCTCACCTAATGCTCTCTCTTTTTTTCCTAAAACCTCACCTAAACTTTCTAGATCATGCTGTTCATTCTCTTCTCCAAAGTTTAGAATTAAGTTCAAAACTCATTATTTACACTGTAGACAAGAATCTCTTTGAGGGCACAGAGTTTAGTCAACTTTTGTTTCCTGTGGTACCTGCAGAGCTGAACATTTTCTGGTGCCTGTATGCACTCCATTAGCATTTGTTGAACGGATAAATGGACCCCATAATGCATTTTCTGGTTTGTAAGTATTTCAAGGACTTTTTGTGAACTTCTGCAAATACTGTATGTCACAAATATCTCTTAAAACATGCCAGCAGTGAACAAGTTTGGGTATGCAAATGTGGCCATTTTCCTCTAAAATGAATTAATAGCAAATTGAGTAATTAGCTCCACATGAATAGAATACTCGTCAAGATGCTCTAACAACAGGTTGGGTTTCATATATCTGAAAAATTGAGATGATAGTGCTCTGATGGGGTTAACATTTTCTAAAACAATGTGATATTAGAGATATGTGCATTGAAATAAAGGTAAAAGCATAAGCTAGAGAGGCTACGGTGACCTCAGGCCCTGAGTTCTGTCATCAGCAATAAACAAACAAACAGACAGAGTGGGTATGATGGCAAACAACTGTTATCACAGCACTTGGGAAGCTAAGGCAGAAAGATTACAAATTTGACTCCTTCCTGGGCAACTGAGAAAGACTCTGTCACAAAATAAAAATGAACAATGGAGTGGGATGTAGCTCATGGTAGAGAACTCTTGGGTTCAATGCCTAGTACTAAGAGAAAAGGGCAAACAATATATTGAAGAAATATATTTGCTTTCATAAATTTTTCAGTTAACGTCAGCAGTTTTACGGAATACTTCACCTAACAGTGATTTTAACAAAGCATTTTATTTTTGCACCTGTAACTTACAAAGGGCCGGGATGCAGCACAGTTTACCTGACATTTTCTCGGACCTGTAACTCTGACCGTCAGCTCCGGGTCAGTCCTTCCTTCCTTTGCTGCACCACGTGGCTGCTGAGAGGCCAACGGCCCGGGCCGGCCTGGTTTTCTCCTCCCTTCCCTTCCCAGAAGCCTTTAATTGCCAGCTTACTCCAATTATTCCACCTCACCTACTTCTGCTAATCCCTCATACCCCAGCGTCTAGGTCTTTGTATCACAGCTTTTTTCCTTTCCACAGCTATGATTTTCTATTCTTAATATAAAATCGTTCCATCTATTTTTTTTAAATTTAATATCTTTCTATGAAAAAGCAGAAAAATATTTTTAAAAGAAAATGAAGTGATTACCTACCATGAAAGATTATCAGGTGGAACTCTCATATTTGGGAAAATTACTTTCATAGAAAAATTTTCTTGCTCTGCCTCCAGCACTATATTCTAGCACTTTTCAGGTATCTGAATCTCAGACTGACAAAATAATTTCAAAAACAATAAAACTGAAGAGTCAGAGTAACTTACAAGCCAGCCCAGTATCCTTATCAAAGTTTTAAAACTTGCTTTCGGCTTTATTAAAGAAGTTTGGAAAATACACATACATGCTTGAATCCGTGGATTCAGTCCTGCAGTGCTGAAGGAGAATGTCAATGCCTGTACTGCATCCTTCCTTTATATCACTGGATAACCTGCGATCAAAAACAGCCAGTGCAGTGACTGAATGTATCAGCTACGTACACACAACATAAACTTGCATGGAGAATGGTTCTGAAAGTATATTCTTTTTCCACTTTGAGGAGAAAATCGCATGCATTTAAGAATCCTTTAGAGAACTGGAAATACCTTCGCTGGATATCTACAAAATATCAAAACTAATTTTGCAGATCCTGGCTTTGTAGCCATCAGCACCTATTCCAATGAGAGCTTTTAAGTACGGAGAATTGGTAGTGGTAATGAGGATTATCGGGACAATCTTGCTTGATTTGTGACCTTTTCTTCTCGCTCCCTGTCTTCTCCGCACCTCCATCATCAAAGCTAATGTGCATCAGGTTTGAAACAGCAGCTGTCCGGAGGGATTTGCTTCCAATCATCCTTTCTCTATGTGATGACAAAGCAATAGCATGTTTTTCATCAAAGGCAGGAAATGCATTATTCTTTCTTTGATCTGTAAGAAGAATTCTTGGGTAGAAAGGTGAGAAGACAGACCTTATGACTTTTCCTAATGCACTAATCTGAAAATAAATAAACTATTTTCCATGAATAGTTGGGAATTTCTGACAGCCCAATTCCAGAAGTGCAATTATTTTGTTAACCTTTGAATCTTTAAATCAAAAATGGAGCATCTCCTTTCAGACAGCTGTGTATCTGTGAGCCCCACACGGGGGAGGCCTTATGCACTCGGAACCCTGATACTATATGTTCAGCTTGGGAATAAATCTTTCAAACTCACTAGTGCATCTTAAAAAGCGGCACTGCCGTTGTTTCTTCTGTCTCTTCTCTCGGTTTCTGGGAGCCCTGGTCGAACTACTGCTCTTTTCCGCTGTTCCCCCCGTCTCTTCCACATTTCTCAACATGGTTCTCATCTCTTCTGTCAGTTCACTTAAGGCAAGACTGGATTTTGTCTGGTGCCAGCTAAGTTCTTTTTCCTTTCCTTTCCTTTCCTTTCCTTTCCTTTCCTTTCCTTTCCTTTCCTTTCCTTTCCTTTCCTTTCCTTTCCTTTCCTT
>NW_004955471.1:10473227-10671130 GCF_000276665.1 Chinchilla lanigera | reverse complement strand
CTTTCTATCGTTGTTTCCTTCTCTTTTCCATTTTTGAGGAAAGGTTTATTTTGGCTTATGTTTATAGAGGTTTCAGTCCATAGTCAGCTATGTCCAGCCATGGCAGGGGGGCATCACAGAGCAGGGTTGCTCATATCAGGGCAGGCAGGAAAAAGAGAGGGTTTATTTTTTAATGGAGTATTTTTCTTTTATTTACTCTTCTGCAGTGCTGGGGATAGAGCTCAGAGCTTTGTGTATTCTACCACTTAGCTATACCTGCTTGACAGCTTTTAAGCACATAGAATTGGTAGTGATAATGAGGATTAATCAGGGCAATCTTGCTTGATTTGTAACCTTTTTTCTTTCTCCCTGTCTTCTCCGCACCTCCATCATCAAAGCTAACGTGCATCAGGTTTGAGACGGCAGCTGTCCAGAGGGATTTGCTTCCAATCATCCTTCCTCTATGTGATAAGAAAGGATAAATAAACAAATACATTATCCATATCATAATGCATTTTGCACAAGCTATATACAGTACTTAATGAATTTTAAAAATTAATATTTTTTATTCCAGGACATCTCCATAAAATATAAAATAAAATTTATACATAACTAGATACACTGAGTTGAGAGATAGAGAATTCCATAGATTAATTATTTATATACTTGCAAACTTGTAAACTTTCAAACTCTCAAAGTGAGGAGTACTTCTAAACAGCTAAATATGTTGCATGCATATGTGTAGTGCCTATTAAATTATATCAGGGCAAGATATGAAATTCATTGCAAAACTAGGAATAAGAAACTTGATTAGGTAAAGAGTAGGGGGATATATAATTAGAAAACTGACCTACTAAATTTAACACTTTTAAGAATTTTGATTTCATAAGGTTTTCGGGACTCTCCACATTTATTTCCATAGTGGTTGCACCAGTCTACATTCCCACTAACTGTGAAGAAGGATTCCTTTTTTCCCACAGCCCCTCCAGCACTGGCTATTGGTTGATTTCTTGATGATAGCCGTTCTTGTTGGGGTTAGACGGAATCTCAGCATTGTTTTAATTTGATTTCTTGAATGACCATGCACTGAACTAAAGGTGAAATGGATTAAAGATCTAAATATTAAAACAGAGACACTGAATCTACTGGAAGAGAGTAGGTAGAAATCTTGAAGACATAGGTGTAGGCAGAGAGTTCCTGAACAAAAACCAAACTGCATGGGAAATACTTCAAAGAATCAACAACTGGGATCTCATCTTATTAAAAAGGCTTTGCACATCAAAAGAAATTACCAATAGTGTAAAAAGAAAACCCATGAATTGGGAAAAAATTTTAGCCAACTGTCCCTCAGACAAAGGCCCACTATTTAGAACATTTAAAGAATTTTTAAAAATCAGGCCCTCAAAATTCAAAGACCCAATGCAAAAATGGACATCTGAGATGAATACACACTTCTCAGATGAAGAAACATAGATGGTAAATAAATATACGAAAAAATGATCAACATCATTGGTCATTTGAGAAATGCAGATTAAAATAACACTGAGATTCCATCTCACCCCAGAAAGAATTGCTATAAGATCCAAAACGTGCAATAGATATACTGAAAGGGGAAGAAACTACTCAAAAGGAAAGAACTAGGATGGGGAAAAGAGAAAAGAAGGAAGAGGAAAAAAAGATGTGTATATATAGACAAGACAGCTAAGTGTACTACTAATTTCCATTAGTTCACTGAAAGGAACAGTTAGTGTTTATACTGTTTGATCAATTTGGCATGCCTGTACCTGGTAATCTGAGCAACTACTTTGAAGATAACAATATAATAATCATTGTTAATTTCCTATCATCTCGTTTTGAAATTCTGCCTCGTTTTTATTGTTTTTTTTCTCTCTTTAAAATAAAAAAAGAATTTTGGTTTCATGGTATAAGTGTATATTGTCTTGAAAAAGGTAAATTTGGAGTCTGGAATTGTGAGTAAAGGAGTGTCATAATAATCAAGGCAGGAGGTAAGAAGAGGCAGAGCCACCGGCAAAAGCGTGGGTACAGAAACAGCATAAGAAGGTAACTGTCAAAAGGGCAAGAGTTAAAAAAAAAAAAAAAAAAAAAAAAGGGCAGAAGTTGGATTACAAGGAAAAAAAACCTCTGAAACGGTGAATTGAACCTATTAATAGAAAAGGAAAAAGGAATGCGGCAACTATGGAAGATGGTATTGTTCTTTTCAATCTTTCTTTCCTACTTTTGTTTTGTTTTGTTTTGTTTTGTTTCTCAGTACCGGGAATCGAACTCTTGACTTTGTGCTTGCCAGGCTCTGCTCCACTCACCGAGCTGCATCCCGGCCTCTTTCCCTTTTTGCAGCATTACACCTACATTTTTTCAGAACTTCCTGCTCACAGGAGGTCTACTTTGCAGCATGGTGAGCACTGGGTTAGGTTTTGTGACTTGCACTGGACACAGAATGTGGGCAAAACACGTAGTGTGTGTATGAATTCTGAGTGCGCACTGGCACTCTTCCTGGCATCATGAAAGGAGGATGCCCTGTGCCCTACACATTCAACTATGGTAACTATCTTAAAGAAAATTTGAATGAGAAAAATTTAAAGATTCATATGTAAATTATAGAACCCAGAATATAAAAACTGAGATTAATCTATCAATTGTTCCAAATGTATTTTGTACATAAATTAAACACATCAGAGAATTGGGACATTAGTGAAAAATGCATTTACATAAGTTGTAGAATTATCAGAAAAAGATGAAAAACATGGAAAATAATATAATATATATATTGTCAAATAAAAAATAGATTCAAAAAGTAAAATTGCCATAGTACAGATGCATTCTTTGAGTGGAAATTGATGAGCATTTTTTTACCTTTCTGTAAACTCTCAAGCCACAAATTTAAAAAACACCTTTAATTCCAACCAGGATAAGTACAAAGAGATTTACTTCTTACAGTCGAACAGTAATAAAAGGGAGAATCTGAATATCCAATGAAGCTAGAGCAAGGACATTGTTTTCAAAAACATAAAAGAAGAAAAGAGGGAGATGTAACATCATCGGAAATAAAGTCTTTAAAATCTGGGTAGCTTTAAAGCTCTGAAATAGTGTATACTACCAACACAGAGTAATATGCAATTGAATGTTCCTTAAAACATGAAATTTGGAATAAGTTATGATTGCCAGAAACATGGGAGAAAACAATTTCAAGTGTGCTTCTCGGGCCTAAAGAAAATAATTTCTATTTCTATGAAGTAGTGAGTAAAATGAAGAAAGAAAAGCGCTGAAAAATATTGGGTAAAATTAGGATTCATTCTGTAAAAGAAATATCCTATGAGACCTTAACGCATGCAGTGTTTAATATATGTAATTCATAAGTGCAGAAAAGTTGGATGGGATTTAAAGGGTTTTAAGGATTCTAAAGTGAATGAACGCATTAGCTTTCCAGTATGATAAGGAAAAGTGAGAATTATTCATGTATTTTTTTGTTGTTGTTGTTTTTTTGTTTTTTTGTTTTTCTCTGGCACCGGGAACCGAACTCACGACCTTGCACTTGCCAGGCAGGCGCTTTGCCGCTGAGCTAAATCCCCAGCCCGAGAATTATTCATGTATAAAAAGGAAAGGTGCATTTTGGCTCACGGCCTCGGAAGTTCGAGTCTATGACTGATTGGCTCCATGAATTGAGGGAAAAGCAGCGATGTGGTGAGAACACACGGTTACAGACCCCGCCTACTGCCCTACCTGAACGCAAAGAGAGGAAGTGTCAGGTTCTTACAAGTCTAAGAGCATGCCTCCGCACCTGAACCCACAGCTTCCACGAAGCTCCCCCTCTTAAAGGGCCCTCCCTCTCTGGATAGCGTCACTTTGGGATCTAGCCTTTAACACATGGGCCTTGGGGGTCACGAGAGTCCAAGGCCAGCATATAATATTTTACGATGTAGTGAAAATACTAATCTGTCTTGATCATTGATGAACCAAAATTACATGTGTTAACCTCTAGGGAATAATTACTAAGAGATTAGCAAGAGGAGGAATGTCTAACGAATTAGGAGGACAATGACGTTAAAAGGTCAGTGCTGAGTTGAAGTGAAAGCAAAAGGGGGAAAATTAAAAGAACAAGCAGAAGAATAAAGATCAAAGAATAACTTAGAAGAATTATACTCAGTTTAATCAGTAAGTTAATTAAATGTAAATGGGTTTAAAGACAAATATTAGATCAGGCAGATGACCTCACTAAAGTTCAGATGACTTCACTGAAACATTCTAGCAAGAATTTTAGCAAGAAATAATTCCAGCAATTTCTAACAAACTTGGTGAAATAAACGACATTAGTTTACACAAGCCTTTGCCAGAGAAAATATGAGGAACAATCCCTTGAGGAAGAAAAGGCCCTATCATCTGTTATAAAAATCTGATAAGGACATTTCATGATAACAAGTATATATATATATATATGACTTATATGTTGCTCTCCTAACTGTCAAGGTGCTAGTATTTGCAAATGGGGCCTTGGGAAGCAATTAGGGTTAAATGAGGTCATGAGGATAGGGCACTCACAGTGAAGTTAGTGCCCTGAAAAGAAGAGATGCCAGAAAGCTCGCTGTACTGTGGGCACACATTCGCTCCCATGGAGGGGTCGGGTGTACACATGGGAGATGGCAGCCCCAGAAGGAGCGGCTCAACAGAACCCCACTGCACTGACACCTGACCTCGGCCTTCAGGCGCTGTAAGTTGGAGATAAACTTGCTATTGTATCCCCAACTAATCTATGGGATTTATCGTAGTGTAAGAAGAGACTGAAGCAAGTCCTTACAAAAATATCTGTAGAGTCAAGAAATACATGTATTATATATACATTTTTCCTAAATGTTAACCAGCTTTCCCTCGCTGTGACAGACGCCTGAAATACCTAAATAGAGAAGAAAGAAAGGCTTACTTTTGCTCCTATTTGCTGAGGTTTCAGTCCACAGTTGCTCAGGTCTGCTGCGTCCGGGCTATGGCAGCACAGAATGCCATAGTGCGAGTGTGTGGTGCAGTGGTGAAGCAGTTCCTTCATCTCACGCTGGCCAGAAAGGAGAGAGAGAGAGAAAGAGAGACAGACAGAGAGAGAGAGAGAGGAGGGAGAGAAGGAAGGAGGGAGAGAGGGAGAGAGAGAGAGGGAAAGAGGGGGAGAGAGGGAGAGAGAGGGGAGGAAGGAGGGAGGGAGGGAGGGAGAGAGAGATGTGGGCTGGAGATCCAATCTGTTCTGTAAGTGTGCTTTCACCTACTTGGCTTCAAGCAAGTCCTACAGGTCCTGCCACCTCCCAAAGACCTTCAACACATGGGCCTATGGGGGACATTTAAGATGCAAACTGTCACTCTAACAGTGTAAGGCTGGTCCAGTATGAAAATGTGAAATTTGGTTAGTTCAAAATACTAAAGGGGCAGGGGCTAGGGAAATAGCTCAGTGGCACAGTGCTTGCCTGGCAAGCACAAGGTTCTGAGTTTGATTCCCAGTTCAAAAAAGAAAAAAAAAAAAAAGACTGGAATAAAATATTAGCAGAGTATTAGAGAGAACATAATCATCTCAACTGAAGAAAAACAAAAATCCTTTGATTCATGGTGAAATCTTTTAGCATTCTAGGAAAGAAAAGGAGCTCTTGACCTGATAAATGGCACTGGCAGAAATCTACACACAACATCATCCTTATTGTTGAAATTCTGGGTACTTTCTAAGACTAGAAAAATGCTAATAACTGAAAAATTTCTCTTCCCTTAACTTGGAAATAATACCAAATGTAAGATCTGCATTAAGAAACAGACAAGTCTATTCTATTTTAGCTGCAACAAATACTTGAAAATTAATATTTAAATACATTTTATAGTAGCATCAGTAGTCATTAAATACTTAGAAGCTAAAGTTTTTAAAAAGTAATAGTTAAAATTATCACAACTCTAGATCCGAACCTAGGAAATTCTTCATTCCCTTAGGTTGTAAAAATGTGTTTAAACATAAAACACAAATACTCAAATAAAAATTTGATAATTTGAACCTCATCAAAATTTAAATTTCTATACTAAAAAAATCATCAGAAAAATAATAGCCAGATAAACTGGTGAAAAGAATTCACAAAATGTACTGAACAAAGCACTTGTGACCAGAAGAGATAACTTCTTCATCTCAAAGTTAGAAGACAAAATAATGAAAAGATATGAAGAGAAAGCAGGAAATGAAGAAGAGCATGTTTAAAGATTTTGCATACTATTGTGTGATAGAGAAATGCAAACTGAGATGTCTCTTCAGGTAAAATGTAAAAGCCTGAAACATCAAATATCGGTAGGAATAAGAAGCATTTGGAACGTCTTTCATGGACTTTTTTTGGAGAGGTATTTGACCCAACAATTGTCCTTCAAAGAGAAGAAAACGCACAAACATCTGGTAGAGCTGGAGAGAGTGTCATTAGTGTGGTCTAGTTATTCGGAGGATGAGGCAGAAAGATCACCGGAGCCCAGGAGTTCCACAGCAGCCTGATCAGCAATGACACGTGGTCTCCACAAAACAGAACAAAACAAAACAAATGCCTTTCAAAAATTGTACGTATTTTCATTTCAACTTTATTCCTTATACTTCAAAGTAGAAATGACCCTAATGTCTACCATCAATGACATAAGTATGATTAATATATACTGAACAAAATAAGAAAACAAACAAAAGATTATGTGTAACAGTAAGCTCTTTACTGAATGAAGAATAAAAGAGAAGAATTATTTTCTTATTCTCTTTAATGGTTTGAGCAATCTTTCATTCTTACATCTAGTAATCTGAGCAATGTAGTTAAGGATAGCATTATGTGATGTAGCAACCACTGTTGATTCGTATTATTCTGTCTTCAGACCCTGTATCACTTTGAATGTTCTTGCTTTGATTTGTTTATGTTCGTGATACTGGTATGCTGCTACTGTTATATTTCTTTCTTTGTTTCTCATTTACTACTCTCTTTGAAATAAAAAATAAAAGGAAAGGAGAAAATAAACACCCCCCCCCAAAAAAATAAAAGGGAAACAGAAGCATAACTGAGCAAAGAGAGTCCTCTAACTATGATGAAAATCTGACAAAGCTCTGCCAGCTCAGTGGGAAAACCCAGAGCAAAGACTGGCAATTAGTGTATCTTGCTCTGGATAAAAATGGCTTGGCCCTTGTTCAAGCAGCTGCTCAGTAATTGCCTGGGGGATACTCCAAGGAGAGCATGTCCTTAAAATGCTGCCACCTGACTTAGTCGGTGACTAAGGATTTCCCAAAATAGTGTGGCCATGAGCTGAGATGAGCAGGCAAAGGCACACAGTGGGAGGCTGGCCACTAACCACGTTCCGTGCAGTGGGCAGAGTGCTTTCTGGAAGGGGTATTTAAGCAGTGCATCTCTGTGGTTTTCAGCCTGTAAAGTTGAAATTACATAAATTTCAAAACTACCCTCTGGTATGAAATGTCATATGGTGGTTATCTTTGGAAAACAGAAGGACATTAGTGGCGAGGCAAGCCTTGACAGTGGTCTCTGAGGTACTGGTAATGTTCTGGTTCTTAACCCTAACTGCAGTGTGTGTAGGTGTGTTTGTTTTATGGTATTTCATCAGGCTATGCACTTAGTGATATGTTCATTTTTGTGTGTGTGCTTAAGTCATTAAAAGGAGAATGATTTAAGTATCATAATAATGAAGATGTAAACCAAATGATATCTTGAAAAAAAAGTGAGTGGTGGAAAAATTGAGAACATATGCATCCACAGAGAGAAGGTGAATATATGTTCCGGTAGATCACTTTTGAGGAAGCTTGACACTTTTGAGGAAGCAGCAGCTTCTACTGCACTGTCATGAAAGGCAGATAAGCATCCTCATGACTGTGATATCTAAAGAGTTGTTATAAAACAGACTAGAAGTCTGATAAGTTAAATCTAGTATCTACAAATATATACACTTTAATATAATTCAAAATATGAAAGTTCAACTGTATCCAAAGAAGTAAGATCCAAAAACCCATCAATGGGTGGACACTAGCTAGCAAGCACTACATACACTATACCTTTCACTCTACATATTATAAACTTAGTATTGTGAGAAAAAAAGATAACTAGTAATAACATCAAATATTGTAGTAATATACTGGAATAGAAGTTTGCTCCCTCTTCCCCCCTCTCTCTTTCTTTCTCTCTCTCTCTCTCTCTCTCTCTCTCTCCCACCCTCTTTTCCTCCCTTCTTGCCCCACCTGCCTTTTAATTTCTCTCTCACACAATACCGATGGCACTGAAATCACCATTCATGTGGTGATGTCCCAGGATGCAATGGCTACATGATGATATGAGTGAGGTGAATGATACAGACCCTGACAAGCACTAAGCTCTATTAACCTGACAGTAATCAGCAGTATGATATGAACAGTGGGATGTCTGTCTGCAGGTGACATCTTACTGGAAGCACACAGAGCAAGACCAAGGATAAGGGCACATTACAGTATATACATAACCTAAATCTAATCTTTGCATTTGTAAAATATATTTTTCTTTCCTTAACCAATTTTCATTTTTCTTCCTCAAATCTGTATGTTTTAAAAATAATGTATATGACACCTGTCTCAGTCACTGTCAGACAAAATATGTGATACCCACATCATAATGGAAAAGTTTATTTTGGCTTACAAATTTCAGTCCCATAATTGACTGTCTCTGAGGTAGAAACAAGATGACAGAGGGGAAGGGAGGAACAAAAGTGGCCAGGAAGCATGCAGAGAAGAAAGGCTCTTAGAATAAGAACACACCCTTTTGGGTTATGCTTTCAGTGACCACCTCCAACCAGATGCAATTACCTAGCAGCACATTTAGCTCCTGAACTCCTCAGAGGAAGAATCCACTGCTGAATGTAGTACCTCTGTGAGCCAATCACCTTCCTCGCACACAAGAACTTGTGGGGATAGTTTACATCTAAATAATCCTAACATTTCACCCCTGGCCCCCAAAAGATTCATTTCCATTCCATTATGTAAAATGTATTTAATCTATCTCTAACAATCATCAATATCTTTTTTTTTCTTCAAAATCTTAACAGTTATAAAATTGCTGAAAAACACAAATCCAAAGACTCCCCTGAGACTCAAGGCAAAATTTTAGCTGTGACTTCCTGTAAAAATCAAAAGCAAATTTAAATACCTCCAAAATACAATGGCACAGAGCAACACAGGCTTGGGTGGCCTTGTCCTGTGGCATTGCCAGTTGCAGCCTTCACGGGCTCTCTAGTGGGATGGCTCTGCTTACTACCTGCAGCTGTCCTAAACAGACATTCCACGTCCCTGTATCTCCAGTTTCATGGGGTCTCCATTGTACTCTCACAGCTTTACACACTGATTTAACAGGGGCATACTTCCTGATCTTCAAGTCTTCCAATGAAATTTGAATGGAAGCCTCCATGAACCCACCACTTTTGTGTTCTGTACTATTGTAAAATAAGAACCACATGAAGAATGCTAAGGTCTCCAACCAGCTTCAGCAGTAGTCAGGACCCTTTGAGTCATGGCTGCAATACTCCCTGAGTTCCTGGATCACTAAATTCCAGGAAACATTACCTGTGCAGCCTTAAATGAACAAGGTGTCCCAGGGGTCTCTTTTGAAATGAAATCTTCAGTGTTGCACAACTGAGCCTTCAAAGGATGTGGTCTGGCTGATTCTCAAGATGCCTTTGTACTCCATATCTCCTGTTGTCCTTGGTGTAACATACTTAGCTTATTTTTAAGGCTAATCTTTTTAGCAATAAATTGCTCCAAGGCTCGAACTTTGCAGGTGCTTCCTGCATGTTGAAACTGCGAACACTTTATATCTTTTGTCTGACACTTACTACAGATTTTCACTGTATTTTGGCAGCCAATAGTACCCATTCCTGAAAGTGGCCCTAACTGGTGGAATTTTTATCAGCATTTTGATCTTTGAGCTCTGACCAGAATCTCCCATCAAGCTGAACTTACAGGAATTTTCTAGCTGGCATCCCCAGTTCTTTCCAAACCACTCCTGTGAACCACTCCAACAGGCTTCAGGGCCACATGGTCAGGAATAGTCTAAGCAATGATCTCACTGTCAGTACAGAAGCCTACCTTAGACAGTTTCTCTTCACTGAGACACAGTACCGGATACATGCAACTTAAAGGAAACTAGGCTTATTTTGATTCAGGTTTTCCATCATGGTCAGCTGGCTCTAAGTCAGAAACAGGATGGTGGAGGAGCATGGCAGAAGAAAAGATGCTCAACCCATTGTGGCCAGGAAGCAAGCAGAGAAGGATGGACAAGAATACATCCTTCCAGGTCATGCCTCTAGTGACTTACCTCCTAACATATTTAGTGACTCATCTCCTCAATGGATTAATCCTCTGATGAATATATCACCCCCAATATCCAATTACCTTCCACACACATGAGAATCTGGGGGATATTTTAGAATTAAACCATAACAACAACTTAATTTTCGAATTTCAAAGGTGTTACTACACAGTAAATATTTACTGACTTGAATAACATTCATCCAAAATAGATGAACTCCAGAAACTTCAATAATCCACTTTCTTCTGCATCTAGGAGTAATGATGTGCCTCACTAATGTACTTTTCATTTTCAACAAACATATAATATATAAATAGATATAAATTTTGGCAAAACCACTATGTATTAATCGCTAAGGAGCTACAGCTGCAGCACAAGAAGATATATTTTTGTAATGCTCTATAATACAATATGAGCTCTACATGAGGAATATGTAAAGCACAGTGAATAAAGACACTACATTCTTTCTTTAATAATAGAGTAAAGGCTCTCCTCCTAATTGCTCAAGAGATGTTTTCTTTAACTAAAACTTGGATTCACCAAGCAGCAGCAAGAGAAGGATATTTCATGAAAAAATGAAAGTATAAGAGGTTGAGGACATGAAAATCTTGTGATATTCTTAGGATTGCTGAAGATTGTACAGTGGCATAATTTAGTTCAGGTGATAGGGGAAGAAGAATATAAAGACATATTGGAAATTAGCTGGAAAGTTTAGCTCAGGAACATAAAATGAAACTTTAAGACAGATGACAGGGTTCTAGAGCCCCAGTGTAAAATAAAGCTCTGAGGACAGAGGTGGGGCACTGTGGAAGAACTGAGCACAGAGGAGAACACTAGAAAAGAGACAGGAGGAGAAAGAAAATCAGGTGCTGTGTCTTCAAAACATTGAGAATAGAAGTACTACTTGAGCTAGCGATCCTATGAACTGGATATGTGTTGAAAGCAAGAGTCTGGTATGTTAAAGAGGCATCTGCATGCCCATGTCCCTGCCACTCCATTCACAACCACCAAGAAGTGTTTCCACAAAGAGAGAAATCTGGTCACTTGAAGCAACACCAGTAGCACAGAGGGAAAAGTCCTGTATGCTGCCCTCAAATGTGGTACCAAAAGGAAAGATGATCTTACAGAAAGACAGTTGGTCTTATAGAGTAGAATGGTGGTGTCCAGAGGCTGGGAACAGTGCAGAGTGGAGGGAAGGGGGGAGGTTGGCCACTTGGTGCTAGATTTCAGTTGCATAAGAGCAAGAAGTCCTGCTGTGAAAGTGTCACTGTGGATAACAATTACGTATTATGTATTTTAAAAAGTCAGGAGAGATTTTTTATTCTTTTTTTTGATACTGGGAATCAAACTCATGATCTTGCGCTTGCTAGCCAGGTGCTTGAGCCACTGAGCTATATCCCCAGACCTAGATTTTTTAATGTTTTACCATTAATACATGATAAATTCTTGAAGAGATAAGTGTATTTACCATGACTTAGGCATTACAAATTATATATACATATATATATATATATTACACACACATTATATGACATTTTATAAACACGACAGAAATTTAAATTTAAAAAAAGACAAGAAAATTTGTTTGAAAATATTCATCTAATTAATCAGTGAAAGAAACAGTAGAAGGGAAATGTAATTAACCTGTGAAAACAATCTGAAAATCAAGGGAACGATCTTTGCTGAAAGGATAATGAGAAGGACTAAATTTCATAGAGAAGTCCTGTCAGATGAGGTGTGAGAACGGGCCCTGGAACTGGAAGTCAGAGGTGGTGCTAATGACTGAGCGGGTAACCTAGAATTAGTGGTCAAGAGAGGTGTGAAAATGGAGCAGGAAGGCCATGATCTTAGCTCTAGAACTGCATACTGATTGTACACTTTGAGAAAAGGAGCAAACAAAGGAAACATTCATTTGAAAAGAAAGTAAACAATTTTTGGTTTTCATAAATAGAAGAGCAAAAGTATAATTATAGGCTGAATAGAATATGCCTTTAAAGGAGGTATATTTAACCATGCTTGGCGATACATAGCTACAGTCCCAGGTACAGGAGAAATTGAGGTGGGAGGATGGCTTGAACCAAGTTGAGACCAAAAACCACAAATCAGTAAGAAGCTGGGAATGGGCACTGTTTGTAATCCCAGCGCTGCGGGAGGCTGAGGAAGGAGGATTGTAAGTTAGAATCTGACTCAAGCAACTTAGTGGTTTTGGAAGATCCTGTCTAAACGTACTACAGGAAAAAAAGGCTGCGGATGTGGCTCAATGTGGTCTTGAATTCAATGCGCAGTGCCACTAAACAAACAAACAAGCAAATAAAATTAAAAAGAAACAGATAAAGAATGTGAAAGGATGATTAAAAGCAAGTTATTTGTCTCTGAAATATGATGGATGGAAGGAAGAAGGAAGGATGGAAATACATGGACAGCTGTGTAAGTAGAAGAATAGACTTCAGTAAACTTGACTAAAATCAAATCATGATACAAAAGCAGGAAATGAGAGACTAACATACTGCAGGCGTGAGTCAGTACCCAGAGTCTCAGGAAAACACATCCCTGGACTACAGTCCCTGCAAGAATGTGACTTATTGTTCTACTTGGAAACTTGCCTCAAAGGACCCTACACTGATTTAGTTTCTTATAAGGTGTCTCACTTGCACTTTCTTCCTTCTCTCTCTCTTCCTCCTTCTTAGTCTCAAGACAAATAACATACTTTTTTTTCTCCCTGAGCTGCCTGGAGAGCAGACTCCCCTCCAAAGGCCAGGGCTTCTTTTCTCAGAAGAGCTTTCCAGAAGTAAGATTTCTCCAACTCTACTCCTGTCATCATTGCTACCCTTTCTCCATCCTAGGCTATTTGCACAAAATTTGATAACTCTTACATTGTGCTACACTTAACCTATTAGTATTATTAAACATAAAAATATGTAGCTCACTACAGCCCTGTGTGAAAGCCTGCCACTGAGACACAAAGACCACAAGCAAGTTGACTTGCACAAGTCTCCCAAGTGTCAAGTGATGGTGAAAACAGACAAATCCAGTATCTTTTAGCCTAAAAATAAAATCTGAAGTCTGTGCTGTTACTGTGACCCCCTTTAATATCAGCAAGTATGAAATGAAAAGCCAATTTCAGGAAATTATTTAATGTTTTCAGGTAGTATTCTTTGAGCAAAAAATAGAGCTAAGAATTTGGAGATTTAGCCCTGAAGGTTCAGATTCTTCAGTGGGCATGGGTTTTGAGGATTTATCCCTAAATATTTCATGAGCAATGATGCAAAGAAAATCAAGTGATGGTGAGCTTCAATCACTTTCAAATATGACTAAGCTCTTTTTATCTTCAGAAATCCACACCATTACACATAGGAGTAGATATTTCAACATGGAGCACAGGGCCAATAGGCATGAATATGTGAATGTACATTTTATAACTGGAGTTTCTTTTTGTGAAGTTCAAGCATGCACAGAAGAGTCAAACCTTTTAATCTTATTTTTATTTTACTGTATTGGTAAAGGTTGTACATAGTTTATCACTGAGATAATTTAGAAAGCTCCAACCATGGAAGGTTACCAGGAATGCAATGTCCTTTATCTAAAGGTAGGTGATAAATGTATCTGAGTAATCACAGGTTTTAACTGTGATACACAGATTTGCAGGTGTATGGCAGACATTGTCTAAAACAAATAATGTCAGTGTTTTACTTTCATGAAGTGCATATTTATGGATGGTTAGGTAATCCTTCCTGTGTTGTTCAGATTGGGATTACTATATCACAATACCTGGTATAAATCGTTTTAAAAAGAGGAAAAGTTAATGTGCACTCACAGTTTTAGAGCTTTTACTCCTTGGGCTGCTGGCCTGCTGTCTCACGGCCTGTAGTGAGGAAGCACATGATGGAGGCAGTACAGGGCAAAGGAAGCTCCTCTCCTCAGGGCAGCCAGGATGAGCTAGAGGGACAGGGGGAGGGAGAGAGAGAAGGGCCAGGGCACCAACATCCCCCTCAAGGGCACAGCCCCAGGGATCTAACTTCCCCCCTCTAGGTCCTGCCCCCCAACATCCCACCACTTCTCAACAGATAAATCTTCAACACGTGCATTTGAGGGACATGTATTTATCAAAACCATATCACTTGCCCAAAACTCTGCACCATAACTAAAATTATCAAATAATAGCAATGATAACAATAAGCAAAACCTAACACTTTCTCTTCTTCTACATTATTTGGCTGTTGCAAAGCTATATGTGGCAAATCTTCCTCAAGTTCTTTGGAATTTCAAGGAGAGTATGAAGACACCTTTTAGCAAATTAATTAGTTAGTAACTTAATCAAATGATTCTTGTTCCACGAGGTGTATGATAGATAAGTGGCTCTCCAACACTCTTAAATTCACATTGGCTGTACGGTACCTGCAACTCTGGATGCAGTCCAGATGATGGCTGTGAAATGCTCACCTTGGTTACCTGTGTAGAATTCATCTTCGCAAACAATATCCTAAATGTTTCCTTTCAATAACACCGGAGTTTCATGCAGAGATCTGTTTTTAAGTGGCCTCCTGTGGCTGTATGAAAGTGGGTTCATGTGCAACACTTTGAAAAGTGTACATGCAAAAGTAATGGAATTATGAAAAGTCAGAAATGGAGCCCAGAACTTCTCTCAGGGTTGTTTATCTAGATGCCATGAGATTCACTCTATTTTACTTTGCAAGCTCTCCGCTTCCCTTGACCGGCTGTGTTGTCAGGCCAGGGCTCACCCTTCCATCTTGCAGATAGGCAGCAGTTTTCACAGCGATGCCCCATTTCAGGGATCACTTTCTCGTTCAGGGCCCTGTGCAATCTGTCTTTAAAGCAGAGACCACATGATCTCAGGTACCCAAGATGGCTGAGCAGACCTTCTGAAGAAAATCTTACAACTTTTTACCTTTTTTTTCCTAAAGTAATTAAACAAAGCTTTACTACTATTACTTACATTTGGAATTGATATAGCTATGTCATTCATTTGAACATTACCTAGGAAGCTAAAGGAGTCCTGAGGCAAGGCTGGAAATTCTCCAGGACAAAGAAGTTAATTCAGGCTCGCAAGTGTATTCCCTTGCACTAAATAGAATACTGACTAGAAAGTGACCTATGCTAGGTTAAGTGGGTTTGGAAATTATATCACTAACTGTTGACCTCCCAGAAATGGAAAATGAAATTCTAAAATATTTCTAAAATAAAAATTTGAAGTATAGCTGTACTGTACTATCAGTGAACAATAAAAAAAGCACAACTCAGCATCCTAAATCTGGCCTTTTTTAGGTGTATTATGACGCAAAAACAGCAAATCAAATTTGAGAAGAAATCAGATAAAAATTGGAAGTGTGCTATTATTAACAATAATCTGTAGCCTATGGTATTTCATGGTACTGGACAATAAAACCTAGCTCTATGACTTACCAGCCACTAAATAGAAATGAACTGGAGCTAAGAACTCAAAAGTTTCTTTCTTAGAAGGGAAAGGGTCAAAAAATGTCATCATTTAACTGTCTGCTCTAACTCTCCACTGGGTTCCTGCTGTCTTTAACGTGAGTTTCCAGGTCTTTCTACTCTAGAACCTCATAACTTTGTGTTATGATTTGTGTCTGGGTGTCCCCTCAAACCCTCATGCAGTCATGGGGTGGGCTTTTAGAGTTTATGATTGATTCCTGGGCGTGGGTGTACACCTGCCCTCGGGCGGGTAGTTTGCATATAGTGTAAGGGAGGGAAAGAGGCTGCTTGACTCTGCTGCTCCTCCCTTTTGTTTGTGCTGTTTTGCTGTCTTCCACTGCCATGAACTGTTGCCCTGTGTCATGTGCCACCCTGCCTTGGAGCCAGCTGAGTATGGACTGAAATCTCTACTGACTGAAAATATACCTTTCCTTCCTTAATTTTGGGTGTCAGGTATTTTGTCTCAGCAAGGAGAGAAAAGTAACTAAGACACCTTGTCCTGGCGTGCTCTCCAGATACTCAGGAAGTACTAAGCTCACTCCTCTGGGCCCAGCACGCTGTCTCCTCCCTGCCCACAGCACCCTTTCCACGGCTCCTCTCCCCGTGTTCCTGGCTCCCAACTCCTCAGTGGCCTCCATGCAGATGATCACTCACAGCCTAATTCTTAGTGGGCATTTGAGACTCATGCAGACTAAGTTGCCTCCACCCCCTACCACACAGACATCTTCTAAGAATATTCCCTCTTCTTGAAAATAATTTCACTAGTATATGTTTGCAAGAGATAATAATTTTACCATGATGGGGTTTTGGTGTACACACATCACCTCTTTGTCCTTTACGGGGCACCTCCCTTTCCACTCCTCGCCCCGCCTGCACAAAGGCTATGTCCACATCCACATTTCCTACTGTCTTTCTCTTAATTTGTGCTTTAAACTATTTCTACTTTGTTTTTCTCAAATAGTTGTCATTCTTGAAACAATCCCGTAACTGTGATGACTAATTGAATTCTTCGTTTCCCTCATAATAGGTATAATTAAATAACCATTCTGTTTTATTGTTTTTTTTTTTTCTCTTTAAAATAAAATAAAAGAAAACTGAGGACACTCTTGCTCACTGCTGTGTGCCTGCCACTGGCTAATATAATGCTTTAGTAATTACTATGTTAATCATAACAATGCCT
Source organism: Chinchilla lanigera (assembly GCF_000276665.1). Taxonomy (NCBI): domain Eukaryota; kingdom Metazoa; phylum Chordata; class Mammalia; order Rodentia; family Chinchillidae; genus Chinchilla; species Chinchilla lanigera. Next base: position 10,654,192 of record NW_004955471.1, on the reverse strand, counting down.
GGTTATTTAATTTCAAAAATAAAGAGAAGGAGAAGAAGAAGAAAATGGCGGCCATGTTTTTGAAATGCCATTTAGGAAAATTCAGGCAAAAGCAAAGATCATATGCCTTCAATTTTCTCCCTAAAAACTTAGGTCACCAGGAAGTGTAGCAGAAATGACTGTGGTTTAAACAGGGCCAAACGTCAAGGTTACTCAGTAGGGCAGTTCCTGAGAAGAAGTGCGTAATTTTACTTATGGCTGGTGGAAAAAGAAAAACCATAATGATCCAATATTTGGCAGAAGCTTTGGGAATTTTGTATTGTGCATAAATAATTTTGTTTCTGAATGAGTCTTATAAAACAAATTTTAAAAACACAACTCAAAAAGCACACTGAATTCCTTATAGACAATGAGAGAATACTACAGAAATAGTTGATTGTTGTTCTTTGGTTAAGAAATATATTGACTTCCTTACTTTGACCCAACCTTTCTCAAATGCCAGAATTGCAAGCCTGAGGATGAGCTAGTCTATTTTTAAAGAAGAAAATGATGCCAGCTGCGAAGTTCTCGTAACTGAGCACTTGCAGGAGGGTTATCCAGAGACATCTATGAGGAAAGACGTTCTCCTAGGACTGAGCCTGTCTACCTAACCAACTATGCTGTGGGAATAACGCAGAGGAAAGACTTCAGTCCTTGTGCTAAGTTTACAATGGTTGACAACAATCTGGAAATGAGAAATAATGACTGAGGGTGTTGCTGGCTTTTGTCTTTCCCATTTAGTGAAATAGGAAATGAGAGAGTAAGGGCTAAAAGGGAAGAAGCAGGTGGTGAGATGAAGCACTCACAGCAGGGGCCTGCCCTCCCACACACTTTACTTCACTGGTGCCCACTAACCACAGGTCTATAGGTACTGACGACCTTTTAAAACTTTCTAGTTTGTTCTTGTTGTTGATGATGTTAGCCTTTGATATTCATGTTCGGTGATTTAGGACCAGGGCAGGCCATGTAATGGAAGTTTATTTATATATAATATAATATAGTATATAAAAATTCAACATTGGGGATTGAACCCAATGAGCTAAATCCCCACCTCATTTCCAGTTTTGTTTTATTTTGAGGCAGGGACTTGCTAAGTTGCTTCAGCCAGGTTCAAACTTGAGACCATCCTCCCTCAGCCTCTTAGGATGCTGTTGCAGGTTTGTACCAGGCCCAGTTTACAGATTTTTAAGGTGCCAGCTGTAATAGGAGAGGGAGTAAAAAGAATATTAAATGTAGAAATCATGTAAATGCTCAACCAGGAATATGTAAAAAATGCCATGTTATTTTTGTAATGTCTTTTTATGATATGGCTCTATCAACCGATACATTTGAATACAGGCCCTGAACGACTACCATGATAGACTGGTTTATGCTAACAATATGGTCTTCCTTCCTTGTTCCCTCCTCTCCTCCCCCCTCCTCCCCTCCCCTCCCCTCCTCTCCCCTTCTCTCTCTTCTCTCCTCTCCTCTGTTGTCCCCCTCCTTCTTCCTCTCTCTCTCTCTCTCCCCCACTCCCTCAGGAAATTTGTCTCTGGAATGAGAAAATGTACTTTAATAATTATTCTTTTTCATGCTGTAGTAGTCTAAGAATAGTCTGAATGAAATTAAGTGTTCTATGGTTGGGAATTATTCTGGCCTCCACCACTGCCTCCAAAGGAAAACATACTGTGAACCCCGTTGGCCCTCACTGTGAAACACAGCACGTGGCCGTGCTGAAATTAAAAAACAAAAACAAAAACAAAAAAACAACTTGTCTAATTCACACTCTGTCGTTCTGTTCTTCAAATCTGTCATAATGGATACTGAAAAGTGCAGTGAGAGATTTATCCCCGCAGAGCATGGATCCCACACCACAGTATAGTACTTTACGTTAAAGCGTTGGGTCTAGGGATACCTAAACACTTTGAATATTACTGATAAAGTGTAAATACGTTGGTTGATATTGCTAAGTCAATCAGAGATGCAGGGTCAGTTTTTGCACCAAATTTTAAAAAGAGGTTTAAAAATATACAGCAACTTCTATTCAAGTGAAGATGTACAGAAGGGAGCTGGTGTGTTGATTTTACTTTGAATAGCAGTAAGTACCCTGAAGGGTATTCTCTTACTGTTAATGGTCAGCTCTTTCTACAACTGTGATTTATTGTATGAGAGCTGTACCAGGTGTGGTCTATCTTTGCCAAAGCCTTCCAGGAGTTCATACCTGCGTGAGGCTTCAGGTTTCAGATCTGCTTGGTGGGAGTGCTGAATGACATGCAACTCAAGCACTTCTATCTGGTTACAGGGACAGAACACAGACCGGTTGTGAAAGCCTTTATCTGAAAATCCAGTTTTTGTATTTTAATTTTGGAGAAAGTAAGCTTATTTGACTTCAGATATGTTGGCAAGAAATTTGGTCTTTAAAAAAGTGTCTTCTTTGAAAAAGTTTTAATAAAATGTACATTAAATTTTATGCATGTACATAAATTGAGCTGTTTTTTTTCTCTCCAAATAAATGTCCGTGCTGACCAAGGACCAAACATAATACTTTGCAAAACTTGGAACCATTATTAGTAAAGCTAACTGTGAAAAAAAGCAAGAGGTTAAAAAAAGGTGATTCTGCTGTTTGAAATATAAAATTTTTGCCGCGAATGCTTTAAAAAAAATAAATATAAGTAGGGCAAAAGGGGAAAAATAAAAAGTTTCTATGCTCTAAATATAGCGTTTTCACCTTAGGTCAAATACCTTTTGCTGAAAATACCTGACTTTATAAAAGGAGCCTCATAATTGCCTTATTTCCTTTGAAAAATATACATCACTGTGGCACACAAGTACGTAAGGTGCTGCTAGTGTGATCAGCTCATTTGGGGGTGTCCTTGAGGAGACCCTCACCCCCAGAGGCCAGTACATGCTCCAGATGGCAGAGAAGCAACCCCACACGGGTCTGCATGCTAACCCCTCCTGCTATAAAGTGCTGTGCGACCCCAGGACAGCAGGATCAACACAGCTCAAGTTTTGAAGTGAAATTTTATCTTATTTCTGGCACCGTGAATACTAACCTGATCCTTATCTCTGTAAGAAAAAACATTCCTCTGTAACTGGCTGGCATAGCTCTTTGCAATTTCCACATACCACTTCAAAATTATGAAAGACCCATTGTATGAAAGCTTGGAATAAACAGGATATTTAAGGCCTGATATTGTGATCAGGTTAATCTGTAATTTTCACTTTGTTTTAGGATCCTCTGAAGAAAAAGAAATTGTTCATTGCTCTTTCTGTTTTTCAGAATCCTGCATTAAGCAGCAGAAACCATGACATAGGAGAAAGTGAAGAGAATATAATTTTTAAAAGCTAAGTCTGTTGTAGATTAAGGGCTGCTAGAATGAGATGTCCCACTTGTGGTACTGGTGAGCTGTGCATTCTTGACCGTGTTCTAGCGAAAGACACCTGACTTCCTTAGGGCTCCCTCTGACCAAATGCCTTCCTCTCCCACATTAGTCCTAAACTTGGGAGTGTGATTGAAATTTGTGCATCATTTCCCCATTTTTCAATTACTTTAAGTTTGGAAATCCTAAACATTCACACCTTTATACCAAGCCAAATTTTAGAGCAACATAGACATTGTAAACAGAGATGGTGAACCTTTTAGAGCTTTTGGTGCTAATGAGCAGCACAGTGTAGCGGGTGTGCCATAGGTTTGCTACCACTGGGACAGAGGATGAATTGTGCGCATGTGCATTACAACCTCTCCCTTGATGGCATGCCCTGACAAAAAATATAGGATACTGGGGGGTAATATTTGTAGGACTATAAGATGTAACTTATGACCCATTTTATAATTTACATAAGGAATGATGAATAATAATGGAAACACTTCTGGCCCCCCATCACTTTAAGAAACAGAATATTTCCAAGCTTGTGACATGTCCGTGTGACCCTAAACAATGACAATTTCCTTTCTCTTGCTTACGGACATCTACTACCATAATATTGGTGGTGGGGGTGAGTCTTTGATATTTGTTATTTACTTAGTAAGTATAGGAATCACTAATTAATATATTTTTAAATTCCCATGTTTATGAAGAATTTACTATACCAAATATATGCTTGTTATATACTAAACATATAAATCAAGTAATGTATACCAAACATATGCTACTATACCAAATATATGTTTGGTAACATTTTGCATTGTTTAGATTCTTCATTTTAATTGTCTTTGAGATTTACATAATGATGCAATGATATAATAATAATAATTTTCCATCTCTGGTTCGTGGATAATCAAGTTATTTCTAGTTCGAAGTTTCTAATGTTCAAAGCTATTTTGTACAATACATTCTGAGGATTTTACTGAACAAATTGCTCTAAACAATTCTATATTTTCTGTAGGGTCACACCTACAGAGGTTTCCCATAAGTAGACCTGCAAATATATATTGCCACTGGTGTCTACTCCAAAGGATGAGAAATTTCCTTCTGACTTAGCTCTTCACTGGACTCGAAATCTTTGGTTAATTTTTCATTCAAGGTTTGAATCATTTAGTTAGCCATTCTAATCTTTTTTGAATCGGCATTAAGAATATTTTTTTTTAATTAAGTTCGTTATTTGGTCATATCATTTCTGACCTCACCAAATTCTCGTGTTACCTCTTTGATCTTTTTGAGTAATTCTGCCATTTTGCTCCTGTTTTTCTGCTCACCAGTGCCCCTTGGATTTCCTTTGGGGAACTGAGAGATTTTGAACACATTTTGTTGACTTGTTTTCTCAGGCTTTGTGTGTGTGTGTGTGTGTGTGTGTGTGTGTGTGTATACTGAGAGTTGGGGCTCAACTAAGATGTGAAGACTTTATAGCTGGTGGAAGATCTCTTCAGCTTATGATCAGTCTCAGGTTTTTGCAGTGATGCAGTCTTAGATTTCTTTGCTACTTGGCATTGTATACCGCCTCAGCCTACTTAGTTTAATGTATTTGAACCTCGACACTGTGTTGCTAGGGAAAAATTCCCATAGGTTTTACCACATCAAAACATCTAATCACATCAATTGTGTACATTACTATTTGTTTTATCAGCGTCACCCTTGTATCAATGTAACTTGCAGGCTAAATTATCCTCCTATCAAAAATTAGTTTGAGATTTCGAAGGATGACAAGGACGAGGAAAGGAACTAGGTAAGTCAGTGAGAAAAGAAGTAGAGAACAAAAATATCAGAATGTAAAAACAGACAGGAGGTCACATTCTGCTGGGTTTATTTTATGGCTCGAGACAAAGTCTAGTGTTGAGATTTGTGGGAGTGGTAGGATGAATACAGAGGGAGGCATAGATATTGGTGGAAAGGAGAAAGGTGCTGGATGAAAAGTGTACATGTGGAGAAGGAAGGTAAGCAGATACGAAAGAGAAGAAGACAGAAGAAAATAGGTGTGAGGGGGAATACAAGAAATAAAGAGAAGGAGACAAAGTGGAGAGAATGAGAAAAAAATAGTACCAGAAGTACATCACAAAAACGTTAAAAACAATAATCAAAAAAGAAAAGCAGAACCAAAATCCTCTTGTTGAAAATGCTCAGAAGTGTGCTTTCCTCATAGCTCCCTTTACTCTGCAATCTGAGTTCGCCTGCGTGTCTGAGCTGCCCCGTCATCCCCGCGGATTGCTGAATGGCTAACCTGGGAGAGGAAGAATCCGCTGCCTCTGTGGGCCAGGCTCTTGACTGCTACTGCTGTGTGTGTGGCTAGCTGCAGCCTTTGTCTCTATCCCAAGATCTGACTTTCACAGACAATTTTTGGGAGTGGTGGATTTGGTGTACTTTGCCCAGACTGAGCTCCTACATGGCTTCTGCTGTGGACTGGTCACTCCCACTTGCTTCAGAGCAAGGCAAATTCAATGAACGGCTCCATGTTCTCCTTCCATAAGCCCTTTGCTTAGTGCCACACCTGAAAGCCGCTCACCTGGCAGCAATCCGTCTCTAATACCTGAGTTTGGTGCAGCCACGAGGTTCTCTGCCCAGAGCAGTCCCCAGCGAGGGGATGCTTTGCACTGTCCCGTGGACATGGCCAGCAAACATGGAACATAAGTCCTTCTACTGCAGAACCACAATTGTGGGAGGAATGGGCAGCTAATTGTTTTCGTGTCTGTCAATCCTTTCTCTCCAATGTTCTGCAGCTTCCAGGAACTGCGCGCTTTCAGAAGAGGGTTGCTTTCCAATGTCTGCATGCTTCCCAGTGTTGTCCTTCACACAGCCCTCCACCTTTCAGTTTTCATAGCCCTGGCTTGCGTGTATTGCACTCTCAGTGATCCTCTTCCTCATAGTGTGACTAGAGAGATTGCGAGCTGAGTCCATTAGCCAGATCACCATGAAACTACGGTCTCCAGCCCCCAGGCAGCCCGAACCTCTGCCATGAGAAGATGTGCACCAGACCTGAGGTTGGGGGTTCCCATGATCCAAGAGTGACCCAGATTTCTCTTACAAACTCCCCTAACACTGAATTTGGTTCAGTGAGCTTCTCTTCTTATTCACCTTTGCATACGAGGCTCTCTCTTTGACTCCTGCCTCCGCGTGCCGCTCTTCACAGTGCGGGACTGGGAGACTCCGTCTCTTGCTTTTGCCTCTATCAGTCATGATGGGGAAAAATTCTCATCTGGGTGATAGAACTCTATCACAGTTTTCTGATCCCTGTTGAAACAATTATTTTGTGCCTATAGAATCCAGACTTACTGAGCAGAATGTTTCACCCATATATTACAGAATTCAGAACTTAAAACTAAAACTCCAAGAAAAGCCAAAATAAATCATAGCAAACTCCTACAACTCACTAACAAAATGGACACTGCCTGATGAAAAAATGGACACAGGACCTGAATGGTCACGTCTTACTGGAAGACATACAAATGGCCAACAGGCACATAAAAAGTTGAATGATGTGACTAACAACAGAAAAATGCTAATCAAAAGCATAAGGTGTTACCACTTCATTTCCGTTAGGATAGTTAGAATCAAATTTTTTTAATAAAGGCAAGTGTTGGTGAGTGTACCTTTTGTACATTGTTGGTGAGGATGTCGATGTGTAAGTCGTTATGGAAAACAGTATATAGTTTCTTCCAAAGGCTAAACATGCAACCATTATATGATTAAAGAGTCCCATTTGTAGGCATATATCCTGTGGATATAAAAGGAGTATATCTAAGAAATAAATACCCCCTGTATTCACTGCAACAGTACTTGTAATAGCCTAGCTAGGGAAAGAATGAAAATACCTAGTGGTGGACAGATAAAATGCAATTTAAATAAATATTCAGTGCTATATGGTTTAACCATAAAAAGAACAAAATCCTGCCATTTTAAACAGCAAAGATGCTGCAGTCAGGGTTTGCAAAGATAAGATTTATTACAGGACACAAAGTTAATAGGATTATTTTATAATATTTATTCAAAGAGTCAAATGCAGAAGAGTGCGGGAGATCTGTCCACACACTAGAGACCTGAAGAATACAGCTGAGGGTCTGGATCCCATGGCAATGTCCTGCATGAGTCCAGCTGAAGACCTAGAGCCTATAACAATGTTCTCCACAGTACAGCTGGAGTCCTAGAGCCCACCCAGGCAAATCTGTACCAAGGATCTGCACTGGGAAGGCCCAAAGATCGGTGGTGGGAGCTGGAAAGTCTGCACCAGCAGGACAAAGGATCCATGCCAGCAGACTGAGGGAACTGCACTGGAGCCAGGAAGCGACACTCCAAGTAAGAACCAGAGCTCCCTCAAAGAGAACTTCAGCCATCTTCAGTGACAGCAAGGACTCAAGCTTCTCTGATGATCAGAACAGCTGAGTTCATATCAGAAGAGCCAGCATGACAAGGTTCTCCAGGAGAATCAACAGCACACCATCTTCCCCTCCAGTTTTCTTTTCATGCAGTTGGCAAAAATCCTCATGTGGGACATCCACACACGGCACCACATTGATTCAGTTCAACTGGGTGTTACAAGTTCACCATTAGTTTATCCACCACAAAGGATGAACCTGGATGACTCCATACAAAGGGAAAGAAGACAGACACAGAAAGATAAGTACTGTGTTATCTCATTTATATGAGTTCTGTTTTAAAAATGAACTCAAAAGCATGGAGTAGAATGGTGATTGTTTGGGGGACATGCTTGGGGTAATATGTGAAGAAAAAGGGAATAGGGACATTTTGGAAAAGGGTGCACAATTTCACCTATAAGTTGTGTAAATTCTGCGGAGCAAATATACAACATAGTGTCTTCAATTCTAAATTTAAAAGTAATATTAACTTCTATACTTGGAATTTGGTGAGAGTATACAGGTATTAAGTGTTCTCACTACATACACAGAAAGGTAACTATGTTAAGTTATCGAAGTTGATCAGTTTCATTGTGGTCATCATTTCAAGATATATATGCATATTAAATCATCACATTTTGCACCTTAAATATGCACAGTACTTTATGTCAATTACAACTCAGTAATCCAAGAGAAAAAAGGACCTGAAAATTTTATTAGTGTAAGCCTTATAGCTTTGACTTTAAGGCCATGTTCATGGTTCTGAATAATGAAGTCTTTTGCTTTTCAGAATTAGCCTGTCAGTTCTCATCCTCTCTCTCTCTCTCTCTCTCTCTCTCTCTCTCTCTCTCTCTCTCTCTCTCTCTCTCATACACACACATACATATACACACATTAGGACAGTTTTAACACCATAAATTAATTTAGGTAAAATTGACACATTTATATATTTTATCTTCCAACTCATGAACACATTAGCTCCATGTCTTTGAATTTTCTTCATTGTTTCTCTGTAATAAGTGATACTTTTTTCTGTAGTATTCATCTCTTTAGGGAATTCTTTTTCATTTTGGAGTTTTGATGATCTTGTAATTGGCATTTTAAAAAATTCTAATTTAGATAACCTGGAAATGATTCTTGGAAAACACAATTTGATGAGGAGAAAAAAAGAAGTAGATCTCTGGAAATTGAAAGAGCGTTGACAGGAAAATTACAAACTACAGAGAAGCTGAAAAAATGGAGCACAGTATTTGTTTTTGTTATTTTGGTTTCTTTTTTTCTTTTCTCTTTAAAATGAAAAACCAAATGTATATGTATATACAAGGATAGCTGGGATAAGTAGATTGCTGATGTCTGTGATTTTTTTTTTTTTTTTGGTTTTTCTCCGGTACCAGGAACCGAACTCACGACCTTGCGCTTGCCAGGCAGGCGCTTTTGCCGCTGAGCTAAATCCCCAGTCCCTGATGTCTGTGATTTATTGAAAGGAACAGTCAGTGCTTAAAATTTTCTTTTTCCTTGACCAATTTTGCATGCTTGAATCTGGTAATCAGAATGACTGATCTGAAAGCAACAATATGCAGTATAAGAACCATTGTTGTACTCCTATCATCTTGTATGGTGAAGTTTTGCATCATTTTCAATGGTTTTTTTTATTACTTGTTAATGTCTTTGACTGTTTGATCAATCTTACATTCTTATCTCTGGTGGACTGAGCAACTTTGTTGAAGATAAAAGTATGTAATGTAGCAACCATTGTTAATTCCTATCATTTTATTTTGAGGTCATGCATCGTTTTTGTTTTTGTGTGTGTGTGTGTTGTTTTGATGTTGTCATCATTGTTTCTTTGTTAGTTTTTTTAATCTTTAAAATAAAAAAATGAAATGGAGTACAATGCAGAAGGAATAAATGAAGCAGTCTGAAAGGCTGATCCTGCCTCCCAGGGAAGGCTAACTGTCTCTACTGACATAAGGGATACACCTCGGCTTGGACAGTGGCCATGGTCTGGGGTGTATGGACAGAGGTGCTTCCGGATCAGGGAGGGCACCTCAAAATCCCACAGGCCGTAAAGCTGGGTGATGAAAGCCATAACTTGAGGCAAACAAAGAAATATGGAAACTTGAAACTTCCAAAGTAACAACAACCTTAGGGAAGAAATGACTGATAAGCCATGTCCAGTGAGAAAGGCAGGGCAGGATTCTGCATTACACACAAAAATGTGAGTGTGGAAACAAAATAGGTCTTAGGAGTGGTTTACTATCCCCCTCCTATACCTAGTGGACCCCAGTGCTGTAGATCCTGGAAAGAAATCATTCACCTAAAAACAGGAAGGAATTTTTCTGGGCTCATTTATTTTCTTTTTAATTTTTTTCCTTCATGGGTTTTGGAGGGGATTGGATTTTTTTGTTTTCTTTTTTTGTTTTCCTTTCATTTTTTTCTTCTTCTTTTTTCTGTATTTTGCCTCTGCTTTATTATTATTTTTTTGTTACTTTTATCTAATTCTGTTATTTTTCTCTTAGTACTTAATAAGGTCATCTTACTTTTCTCTACTTTATTGTCCAATATTTATTTCTTTCACTCTCTCTCTACCCACCCACTCCATCTTCACTCATTACTATTAAGATTTATTAATCTTTAGATATTTACTTAACTCTATTCTATTATTGTTGAAATATTTTCTATCGTTAATGGTGGTAATTAATTGCATTCAGTAGATACTCTACATCAATATTTAATTTGCTTTTGTGACTAAATTACAATTATAATAGAATTAATCTCTTTTCTATGGTTCAGAGTATTGACACTTGTGATGAGGTAATATTCAGTCTGTCTTTCACACTATTATTGCTGTGTATCTTGTTGGTGTTGCCAGGGTGGCACGCTTCTTCCTGGTAATAATTTTTTTCTGCATGCCAATATCTAGATTGTCCTTGTGACATCAGCAATGCTGTACTTCATTTCTAGTTAACGTGGTGCTGGACCACTTTCTTTGCACCCATCCCTTCCAAATTAATGGATGTGTTTGGAATTTGGAACAGAGGCGAATGCCTATAGGTAGCCTTGCCCAGCTTGAGCCACTGAAAAAGCAGACATGAACTAAAGAGAGCTCCATACTAGCAACATAATTTTCCCACTACAGTAAACCTTCCTACTTCAGCACACACTCACACACACACCACCACCACCACCACCACCACCATCACACCATTAGAAACATGCAAAGACACAGCAAAAAATGCCTCCAAATCTTACAACTGCCCAAAACACGATCCATAGGACATTAATGGGGAGGAAACCAAAAGTCAAACAGTGGAGTTGTGCAAAAGAATAAAAGAGGAGACAAACAAACACATCAATACGGTGCTTAGCAAGCTCAAAGGTGAAGTAACTAAACAGATAATGGACCTCCTCAACAAAATGGTCAGTAAGCCCAGTGTAACACTAGTGAAAAGCTAGCTAAGCTGAACAAGATGATATAAAACATAAGTGAACAGGTTAGCAAAGAATTGGCTTTTATGAAATGTTACCAATTAAAAATTCAGGAGGCAAAAACTTCTACTGAAAATATACACAGTAGAAGTGAAAACTATGAGGACAGAGTGAACTAGTAGACAGGCCTCCAGGGTGACCGTATACCCAGAGACATATCTGAAAAACCATAAGAGAACATGAGAAATGGATGCAAAGCTGCTAGATGACAGACAGAGTAATCTAAGATTAACTGGAATTACTGAAAAATCAGAAAACAGAACAAAGACATGAAAACCTGCTCACAGAAATAATAGAAAAAAATTTCCAAATATGGAGGAATATTTCTTAATTGGTGCAGATAAAAATCTAAATAGCTATGACCAGAGAAGAATCTCTTCAAAAAAAAAATCATAGTCAAAATTCCAGAAGTCTAGTGCATGACAAAGTCTTCACAGCTCTTAGAGAAAAGAAACAAATCACTTAGAAAGTTAAACCCATTAGAATTACAACCAATTTCTCAACACAAGTCTTAAAGGCCAGGAGAGGCTCAAAAGAAAACATCTTTCAACCCAAACTGATATGTCCTGCAGAATTATCTTTCAAAATTGATGGAAATTCCATGAGAAAGAGTAATTTAAAGGAAATTAATGACCATCTAACAGGAATTCCAAAAAAATAATAACCTCAAGAATATTCTAGATAAAGATAGTGAGCCAACAATGCCAAAGAGTCTAATGGAAGGAATATACCACTCAGGGTGGGTAATTAAGCAGAAGGGAGAGAAAGGAATCAGCAATAAAAAAAATAATGCAATGAACAAACAAGTCAATGCCTTTCAGTAATAACTCTCTGTGGAATGACTTCAACTCCTGAACTTAAAGACACATATTGTCAGAGGGGACTAAAAGCCAAAACTCAGCACATACTGCATACAGAAAAAGCATTTAATTGAAAAAGAATTTCATAGACTAAAATTCAAAGGATGGAACACAATAATCCGTGCAACTAGAACCCCCAAAACAAGCAGGAGTAGCTATTCTGTTTTCAGATATAGGAGACTTCAAACCAAAACTCATTGGAAAGTCACTACATGTTGGTTATGGGAGCAATTCAACAGGAAGAGATAGCAGTTACAAAATAGATGCACCAAACCCCAGCATGCCCAGTTTCATAAAACAAGCTCTACTGGTTGTAAAATATCAGGTAAAAATCAATATAATTTTAATTGTGCATGAACACAGTACACCACTATCATAAATGAGAAGATCAACCAGACAAAAAAATCAGCAAATGCTCATTGCACAACACATGTGAACAAATTTACAAAACACATCAGCTGAAATACTGAACTTCTTCATTCTGGAGACATGACAGCTACGGAGAAGTCTGAATGCCCTTCACATCAATTTCAAGAGACACTTTCAGTTCTGTGCTCATACTGAAACTGTGCACAGAAATTTCACAAAGGAAATATCAGTCAAGAGACATATGTATTTCTGATGTTTATTGTTAGGGTGTGGATTTAAGCTATCGTTAAAAAATGTGTTGTATTTTCATACTTCAAATTTTTATATTCATTATAAAACTATAAGCCACAAGAGATGCATTTCAAAGCTCAGTGTTTTGAAGTATGGAATAAATTATTCTTTATTAATACAATCACTGTTCTGTGTATCAGATCATTAAAGCTTATTTTCCTTGCACCATCATTTGATGAATACCTCACATTTTGTCATCCGCCCCTCCCCCCAGCCTCTGGTTACCATCACTCTGCTCCCTACTTCTACGAGTTCACTGTGTGTAGATTCCGCACATGAGAGAGAGTACATGGTAGCGTCTTTCTGTGCCTGGCTTTCTTGACACAGCACAGTGGCTTGTATGTGCACTGTGGTTGCTATGAATGGAAGACCTCCCCTCTTTTTAAGGGTTAGTAGCACTCCACCGTGTATATACACACAAGAGGTACCTATTTAGGTTTGGTATTTTGCACATTTTTGATTAAGTTGTTTTCTTGCCCTTGAGTTCTTTGAGATCTTCTATATTTTCACTATTAGCTCCTTATCAGATGGATGGTTATAAACCTCTTATAATCCTGATTTTGCCTCCTCAAAGATCAATATGAGTGATTCTAATTAAGTAGAATTTATAAATTGTACATGCAAAATTACATCCTGTTTTTCACTTGCTTTGTACGTGCTTTATTGTTTTGTTTTTTCTCATTTCTCTAATAAATGCCTCCACACTTTGTGCTTTCTTCACAGAGCACGAGGCAATAAAAGTCATCCAGGGCAGGAACGAAAAGCCAATGGTACGCAGACTTCCTACTAGAGGAGGGACAAAATCTGCAGCTGTCAAAATCCACACGGGGGAAAAACCATTCAATCCTGCCTAATTATTCCAATTATTTTAAGCAACTTGAACTGAATTTCTTGCAAACAGTGACTTCTATGTTTTCCAAAAGGTTATTGGAAGAGCTAAATCCTGTGTAATATGCTCAGTCTGTCATCTTGAAATAATTCCAAGAGGGACATTTTCATCTTCTAAGCCCCAGTGACAATTCATCTGCTCCTTGGCTTGCACGGCCGGATTCTACCTTGTGTCTCAATTGTCGGAGCTACTCTTCCCCACGCTAACCCCGCAGAGCAAGTGTAGCAGGGCTGGGGATGAGAAACGAAGAGCTGTGATTGTGCAGCCTTTACTGTGGTCAAGGAACCTCACACGCTGTGTATCGACTAAGTCTCCTATAAACATTTTAATATTAATATTGTTTTATTACGTAGGTGAGAAAACAGACCCAGAAAGATTACAGTGTATTACACTTCATCTCTCTGACTTCAGAGCCCCATCTCTTTCCTTCTGAAAGAAATATCCGCTTCCTTCTGAATTCTCCACAGAGCTAAGTGTAAGTCTTCATGCTTACAAATCCTCAACTGAAAGAAGATAACCGTTTTGTTTAGCTCACTCTCACCTTACATATCTAATATTTGTCACCTGTGTTCACTGAACAATTAGTTTTTATTAGTACATGTGTGCAGTACACACTGATCTCACTTGCCCGGGGCATCCACGCACGAACGCAACACCTCTTGATTCAGTTTTCACGCCCCGCTCCTCCTGTCCCGCAGTGCTCCCTCCGTCCCTTGGTGCCCTTCCTATGTGCAACAGCTCTAGTTCCACTTTTTCCTTTAATTCTTTTTTTAAAATCCCCTTTCACTTCTCAGCTCTCTCTCTCCCTCTCTTGCTCCCCTTCCCACTTGAAAAAGATATCCCTACTTCCTATTATCTATCTTTTATTGTGCTGTTTATTTATATTTTGAGTTTCTGTTGTAAGAGAAACCATGACTATTTAAGTTTGTATGTCTGATTAATTCCACTTACTATTATGGCCTTGAAGTCCCTCAGTTTTCTAACAAATGCCTGGGGTTATCTTGCTTTGTGGCAGAATTATATTTACAAATGTCCATGCCGGTCTAAGACACACATGCACTCACACTTGCTCCTGCATTTCTAAAATAGCTATTTAGAGCCCAGGGTGAATGCAGTTAAAACATATTTGAGTCTAACACTACTTTAAGCACCTCTTTTCCCTTTGTATCTAACCCATACACCTTTTCAAGCAAAGAAGCAACCTTTATTCTTAGAATATAGTTTATTCTCTGAAATACACTGGGTTCTGTTGGATTGGATTGGACTCAGAAATTCAATTAGTTAGAAAGAGTTGTGTGGTTCACAGAATTAAAAGACTTTCTAAATATGTGTGTTGTCACTACCTTTGTGTGTTGTCACTAAAACCTTTTAAATTCTTACTGTACCAAGTACAATAGTTGATTGCAGAGGACTTTAAAATATACAAATTCTTTTCAAATGAATAAAGGCTACAGAACACAGACACGTTGCTTTTAGTAAAACAGGCCCATTTGACAGGAAACATCTCAACTGCACTGTAATAAACCTGCTTCATGCCAGCTGGCGTGTTGGAAGCTGCCCCTAGAGGCCGCCCAGCATCAGAAGGATGCCCCTGGTGAAAATCAGCAAGGAACTGTGACAGTGGCACTGCTTTTCAAGAAACAAAAGGAGCTCAGAAGGGTTTCCCCACCCTGTTTGTACCTTCAGATACAACTCCAGCCTCTGCCAGCACTTTAATTGCAACCTTGTAGGAGGGTTTATGGAAAAAACCACAGCCAAGCTATGTCCAATTTTGAACTCATAGCAGCAATCAGATAATAAGTGTTCAAGTTTATAAACCAATAGGATTTGGAGTAATTTTTATAGACTAATAGATAATGAAAGTGCTTAATAGCAGAAAATTGCTGAAGAGGAACAAAAATAAATATCGTCTCTTAAATAACCATTTTTGAAACAACTGCTAAATAGACCTCTCCCTTCTTAATTTGGGGTGTCAGTATTTTGTCTCAGTAATGAGGAAAAGAGTATCGAACACATTGGTATTAGACCACTTAAGAAGTAGTGCCCTTTGGTGAAATATCAACAGTGGATAACCATGACACTTTGGTTTTCAAACAGGGCTAGTGGGAGTAGAATCAACCAGGGCTTTGCAGTCTGTATGGGTTCATTCCCTTCCCTTCGAGTGGAGTTTCTAATCCCAGGTGCCACATTCATGCCATCAGGTCACAGAAGAATAAGTCCAAAGAGATCTCTCTAAACAGCCTGGTGTATCTCACATCTGACTGCAAACGGCATTTACTTTTTATTTGATTGTCTGCTGTCCATACTGTGATTTTTGAAGGCCCAAATCGACAATCAGTTTGGAAGATTTCTGGAATGCTTTCACATTTCCTGTGTTAACAAATATCCTACCACACTCTTTCTCTCACAGACCAATACATGGAACTGCTCTTCAAACGGAAAAAAGCTATAAGAAAACATCTCCGTTCAGAAACGACCCAGGTCAGGAAGCTTCCTGGCTGCTTTGCCACCTCAACACCAAACCGGATAAACTGGCTTCAGGCACTGCTTTGGCACTGAATGGAATTCAGCACAGCTGTCTGAGTAGCACAAGTTTTGGCTTCATAGGAATTTCCTTTGAAAATTTCACCTCCGGTCCACACATGGCAGTGCCTCTGGACTCTGCTCACTGGTGCTAAGAATTCCTCTGCTGTCCCCTGACATGGCCAACTTGGGACTCCCGGTGGTTCATGAGAGCTTCATCTCTCATCTTTCCAGAAGGTCGTATCAGAGCTACTAGCTCCGCAACTCTATTTGCACTGCTTAGATTTCCTTTCCAATGGGCTCCAGCCAGCAGTGTGGGTCTCAGGGACAGCCGTGCAGTGCTGGGTGTGGAGCGCTCCATCTCCTCTGGACACCCTGACTCATGCATCCTGCGTGGGCTGATGCTGGTTTTCTGTCTGCAGTGTGCTGGGGGTAGATACCACGTCCAAGAATCATCCTGGAGAATGCGCCGAGAGCTGCAGCCAACCAAGAACATTAGCAAGGAGTGAAAGTTGGGAGAAATACACTGATATTTTTCTTCTCATTGCTAGGAACGTAATACCAGGTTAAGCAGAATGAAACAATTGCTCTTTAAAGGGTCACATTATCATGTATGTACTACTTTACTTTTCCCTATCCCATCACAACTGGAAGACCCTCGCAAAAAGCTCCTTCCAAAAAATGAATACATTTCCCAAGTACTGTAATAGGAAATGTACTGCTCACTGCTCTTCTTTTCTGAGCTTAGTTCTCCCAGTTGGAGAAAATGATGCGAAATTTCAATAGAAGAGAAGCACTGTAGGAAGACCCTTCGAGGAGGAAAGTATAAACATTAATCCAACTTCAACCAAACTACCTCTCCTTGACTATTTGTGGTTTCATTGCATTGACAAAAGATCATTTCAAGTTTCCCCTAAAACACCTGTTACTATTAAGTAATGTCTGATTTAAACTAGAACTGAAATAAATCACATGGCAGAAGATAAGGAATCCAGTCATCAATACTTATGGTCAGAATATAAAGGCTTGACTTTGAAATGTCCCCTCAAAACTCATGTGCTAAGAATTTAGTCGCCAGCTGATATTTTCTGCAGTGTGACTGGATCACAATGGCTCAGATTTCATCAGTAACATGAATCTGTCCACGATATCATAATGTATTTTATTTTATTTTATTTTATTTTTTGTGGTACCGGGGATCGAACTCAGGACTTTGTGCTTGCCAGGCAGATGTTTGTGCCACTGAGCTAAATCCCCAGCCCCCCACGATATTCTAATTTAATAGCTTGTAGGTAAATGCAATGGAAACTTAGGCCTAGTAGAAAGAACGAACTATTAGAGTGTGACTTCAAGGGCAGTGTCTGCTCTCTGGCTGTTCCCGTCTGCCTTTCTTTTTCTTTCTGCTACCCGGATATGAGCAGCTTCCGTCAGCCACACCCTGCCATTGTGAGGTACCGCTTCACAGCAAACCCAGAAATAATGCATCCAGTGCCCGTGGGCTTAACCTTATGGAAGCAGGAGCTCCAACAAATCTTTCTCCAGTCTTTTGTCACAGGATAAAAAACTGACTACCTCACAGTATCAAAGAATTGACTACTCAGCAGAGAACAAATTCTCCCCCAATTACCGTCATCTGTCTTTCACATGACTAAAAGTCTTAGAATTAAGCATTTCTTCTGGTTTCCTATGACCTACTCCATGCTGTCTATATCATCCTGTAGAGCAAATCTTTCTCGGAGGTCTGACTAAGCATGTGAGAAAAGACCCACACTACCCAGACAGCTTACCTGCCCATTTGCTGCAATAGCGTAAACAGCACCAGTCCTGGTTTATGTACGTATGTATTCATTTATTTTTATTTGATGGTCTCTCCACAGTTCCAGCACACTGAACCTACTCACCCAAAGCCACACATCAATTTTCCCTCCTTGGGGGCTAGGAATTTAGCTCATTGGCACAGCACCTGCCTGGCAAGTGGAAGCTGAGTTCGATTCCCAATAATGGAAAAAAAAAAATTCCTTCCTGAAGTAGTCGAGAGCTCTCCCAGAGATCAGCTATGCTGGAAACCCAAATCCTGCCCGGAGCTGAAAGGGTGGAGGGGAAGAATGCAACCTGCTGCAGACCAAGTGGTTACTCTGAGACAGCAGAGTCTGCCCGCAATGACCAAATATCCCCATGTTGTTTCTACAGTTTATCTTTTCCTCCTCGGTCTCTATGCCTGAACTACTTACTCCCAACTGTAATTGCCTCTATTTCTCCTTTATGAGTCACCATAGATTCGGCGAAGTCCACTTTGGAAAATTCTCCTAGAAAAAGAGCACTGATTATGCGATATCACAGTGAATTACAGTTTCTTTCCCTGTGTTCCTATCCATATTAGGACTCTGGAGTCACAGAAGAGCCGTTTTTCATTCATTAAGAGCACAGTAAAGTTTTTCACTTAATACAGTTATTCTAAATTAAATCATTCCTTTCTTAGAAAGAAAATGTCTGCTCTAGATCATGATATATTTGAGACACTATTTTGAAAAATTAAGAGACTAAGAGAAAAGTCTCAGGTCTTTCCCTAGTTCGTCGTGAAGATGTAGCAGATAAAACAATAATAAATGCGGCTGGATGAAGAATTTAACATCCCAGTGGGAATTCCGTGAAGCTCAAAACATGCTGAATGATGTTCAGCCAACTCTCACCTAACCTGCAAAGGAGAAGGAAAAGTTCGATGTGGTGAGGAGCAGGCGTGTGCTCTGTGGTGCAGTGCAGCAGTGCTTAGACTTTTACAAAGAGACCTCTCAGTTTCTTTGCAGTCTGCTGCTCCTAGTTAAGTCCCTCACCAAGGCAGAGACCGAGAGTCATTTCTAAGTCCTGGAGTCTAAAAGGAATTCAGTAGATTCCGATCTGTTTTCACTTTCACTGCACTTCACACACATTTTCCTTTCTTGTGTATTTTCCAGGAGCACCTTGTTTACACACAGTGGTGCACTACTCTATCATAAAGCATAAACTTGAGTTACTTTTGGGAAATACATTTACCTTAAGACCAAACGTTAAGCCAAATAAGTCAGAGCTTAATATCACATGGCTTTTCTTGTATGAAACACAAAATATAAATAACGATCAAAGTAAAAGAAATAGTAGGAAGTAGAAGAATAGTTCTTTTTCAGATGGGAAGAGGGTGAGGAGGTGGACAGAGGGGGAAGGAAGTGAAGAGAAAGAGGATGGAAAAAGAACAGATGTGTTGCAGACAGGTGCACACTCACAGGAGTGTAATCATTATGGAATGTGAACATGTCCTAATAAATGTATTCACAAAAATAAAAAAACTGATAAAAGGAAAGTTAAAAACACTTAAGGTGCTTATGTGCTGACATTGCTCGCAGATCAAGAACATCCTCATTCCTTCTACGCATGCAGCACATTTCTCTTATCTGCTGTTAGAACTGTTCCCCAAGAGAAAGCTCATCAGGCTTCCAATCAGAATTTGCTAATAGAAAGCAGCTCTCATTGGAGCATAAAGGAACTAAGATCTAGTCTCTGTGCTCTGACCTATAGAGAGAGGGTTTGGCATGAGCAATGAGGGGAGACAGCACCCTACCCAGAGATCACAGTGAGAGGAGACAGCCCCCGTCAAAGGTCACAGGCACCAAAGGCGTGACATTTTCACTTACATATGTGTAAACATGGCAAGAAAAGGTATGAAGCAATTTTCCCACTTCCTGTCTCACTTGATAAGAATCACATTCATCATTTGAGCTTGGCCAACACCTCTGAAATAAAATACCCTTATTTATTGGATTCTTTGCACATTGAGCCCTACCATTCCAAGTGGAAAACCAACACTTGCATCCTTGGGCTCCTTGATAGTCCATAACTTAACTCCTGCCAATCAGACTTACCCAGGAGATAGATGGATTCAAGAAGGAAATATTTCGGGATATTGCTTTTCCAACAAGGGTTTCAGAGATATCCGGTTCTCCAAAGACTGTCAAAGCAAAGCTGCTGCTCTCCAGATGAAATTCTCACTGAAAGTGTGATAAAGCTTTCATTTGAAATTTCTCTGCTTTGTGTTTGGGTGTGAATTTGTCTACTGTTTGGAACTGAGGGCTCTAACCACTACACTATCCCCCAAGACTCCCAGTCTCCTTAGGCCTGGCTTCATTTTAGTTCTGGATATAGCTTCCAAGTGATATTTTCACAACTCAAATTGATGGTGATGAGAGAAAAAAGCCTCATTTCCTTCCTTTAGTAGAGCTGTAGGAAGCAAAGCCATTATTATTTCTTTCTTGGCTATTACAACAGAAGACACAATGACCAAAGAATGGCGACAATTACACAAGCACTTCAAGGTACAGTAAACCATTGGTCTGGGAGCATAAGTGGTTCTAGAAACATGCTTGTAATCCAAAGCACTGGTAAATCAAAGCAAATGTCCCCATAAGACACAATAAAAACCCAAATGACTCATTCCATAAACCAAAAATATCCATATAAAAATAATTACAATATTGTAATATAATTCAAAATAATAAAATACAAAATGTGAGCCTGCACTTACCTTTGGAAACCTTCATGGCCGGTGTGAGGGAGATAAACAGAGAAGGGTTATTGTGTAGGACAACCTTCACTCTCATAGAATCACTGCTATTTATTGGCTCAAGGAAATATTTTTTTTCTTTTTGTGTAACTTTAACAGGGAGCCTACCCAACGACACTTGCTTCTGCCTGCTTTTGAGGATTTCATGGAAATGTCATGTTGTGTTGTTGGTAAACAGATTTACCACTTCCATGGCTACAGCCTTATTTCAATGGTATTTTTTATACAAAATTTTGCACTGTTTCCCACACTTTATACATCCCCTTAATCTCATTTGAAGTGAAGGATTCTTCCGCCTTCTTCTTCTTCTCTTCTGCAGAGGAGATCTCTATAACTTCCTGTTGGGAAAAGATCACCCACAATCCTGCAGCAAGAGGAACGCAGAGACGGAGAGAGAGAGGCGCAGAAAGAGGGATAGAGCGGGAGAAACGGAAAGAGAGAAACAGAAAGAGAATCACTGGCTCAGTTGTGATCCTGTGGCATTCAATATCGTATGCTTCTCATATTATAAGGTACCACTTGTTTATCAAGTTAAAATTCGTTAGAAACGTTTGCTTGTCTTGGGAACCACTGGCAGAAGAAGATACTCACAACCCAAGGTTTTACTGTACGTGAATGATGTAAGTTAATTATAAATGGGCATGTACTTCCAGGATATCTAGGGGGAAATTTAGGGGGAGAGTATCCTAACATCTGGGGGGAGAGTCTCCTGGTGATCGTTATCTCCTATTAACCACTTGTGTGGGGGCTGGAACAAATGATTTTCTTTTAAGAAAGAGAATACAGCAAAAACCATGAACTCTCACATCTAAGGTCGGTTATAAAAGTCTGACTTCTGTCTCACTTGTATGCTAGTTTTGCCGCTTTCTCTGATGAGGCAAACTGCCATGCCTGCCGATGGGCAGAGACCCCTGGCCAATGCCAGGGAGGAGCTGAGGCCTTCGGTCCAGGAGCTCAGAGGAACTGAATGAATCTCATCAGCACCACTGTGTAAACCGTGGTGGCAGGTTCTCTCCTACTTGGTCACTGGGATGACTCCAGCCTGTATAAGCAACTTTCTTCTGCTTGTGACACACTTTGAGCCACATATAAGCCATGTCCAGGGTCTCAACCCACAGTGACTCTGAACTGTCCAGAGTCTAAGAGTGTAGGCTTCAGTGTGATTGGTTGTGTAGCAATACTCAGCTAACACAGAATGAAAGAATCATTTTCTGAGACATGTACATTTTTGGAGGGTACCAGGAATTGAACTCAGGACCTTGCACTTGTCAGGCAAGCACTTGTGCCACTGAGCTATATCCCCGGCTGCATATATTTTTTTAAAAAGTTAATTAAGTGCTTCAGGATCCCACTTAAGAAAAAAACAAGGAGCCTTTGCCTTTTACTGAGTGATGCGAACAAGTTCAGGAGATCTGAATATGCATACATTATTGCTAAATTCTAGAAATTTACACTAAAATAACAGTAGAACTTTACAGGAAGAAGGGACTCCTGGGGTGAGGTACTTCTCACTGGGGAAAGAAGAGAAACGTTCAAAAGTGATTTGAGGGCAAGGCACTTTAGTAGGTGGCGTGAACTCTGAACCTCTCTTCCTGCCCTTATGACACTTGAAAGCACTTGAAATCAGAGTTCGAGCTGGGGAAGTATGAGATGGTGAGAGCTATTTAGCTCAGAACTGGTGAAAGCAGGTGAAAATAAGGGCTCTCCCTTGATTGGTGAGAGGTGGTGACATAAACTAGATGTTTAAAAAGTTCAAAAGGGAAAGAAAAATGATTCAAAGACATTCTCTGAAAAACAAATTCATGTATTGATCATCAGAATGTAACCAGGAGCATTGTAATAGCCAAAGGAGTGGAGTAGATTACTCTGTACACTTTGAAAAAGAATTATGAGGAATGGCATATTTTAAAGAACAACTTGCTATTATTTATTTATTTATTTATTTATTTATTTATTATGGCATCAGGAATCGAACTCAGGACCTCATGCTTGCCAGCCAGGCACTGTGCCGCTGAGCTGCATTCCACGCCCCTTACTACAATTTAAAAAGGATCGGTCATCAGTACAACCCATCAAGTCCTATAATGAGATTACTGAAAAAAAAAAAGGATGGAAAACCTTTGGATCACATGGGAATGGTAATGTGAAACAAATGCTCTTCTCATATATTCATTCATAACAAAATCCCACACTTGCTAATGGACTAACAAGAAAAATTGTGCTTTTATCTTACTGTCCTGGATAAGAGTATCTAAATAACCCTGATACTTATCCATGAAAACCCCACATGCATCTGTGAAAGCTAATTTCATGATTTTCTATTAGCAGCCTGCAGAGCCAAGTATATATGCCAAAATTCTAAACATTTTTGCAGTATTTCCTGTCAGTAATTGAATATCTTACTATGCAGACCTCAAATTGATCCTATAATGCCACTTTGAAAGAAAACCTCCCTGTGCCCCTTTTCTCCTTGTAATTCTGTAAATCTCTACTGCAATTTAAATGTTCCCTTCATTCCACCTGCCCTCCAAACTAATTTTTAGTTAATTCCATTTTCTCTCTCTTCATTTGTCTTTATTTTCCAATCCTCCACTTACTGATTGCTTCCTTTGTTGCAACAGTTTTTCCCCTTTTAGAAAGCACAGAGGTGTAGTGTAAGATTTCTGGAGCAATTAAAATTTCAGTATAGTCAAATGCCAAAATGTCTGGGCAAGTTTACAATGTACAGAAGGGAAAGGATCAGTGGAGATCCAAGCAGACAAGATTAACTGGACCTAAATCCTCAGAATCCAACCTGAAGCAAATTCCTCCAGCAGCACAAAGCCTGAAGATTGGGAGGAGGTAGTTTCCCAGAGCAAAACTGCCACACCAAACTCTTTTGTTAAAAAAAAAAAAGCAATCAATCTGAGCATGAAACCTCAATGCATAGCCCCAAATTCCTTCACAGAGCAATAGCCTCTCCTTTGTGACTCATGCCATATTTTGCCATTTACTCTTCTTCACTCTCAAATTCTAAATTTCTCCTTCCTATGGCTTGATCTAAAATGTTCCCTCAAAATGCACATTTGGAGGACATGCTGTTAGAAGAATTACTTGCATGTTGCCCATGCCCTGAGAATCTGTTGGAGGCTAAGTAAGATTAAGGGTGGCAGCCTAGTCCGGTGGAGAAAGTTTCAAAGCAGGCCATTGCGCAGCTGTGATGTGAATGTTCCTGGCTGCTCTCATTCAGATTTGCAGTGAGAACCACAATGAAAAAGCAGACTCCAATGATGCGTCCAGAGAGGGAGCCCGTGTGAAGGTGTAGCAAAGAGGAATGTGGTTGTTGTAAAAAGACAAGCATTAGAAAGATGCCAAGCATTTTACACCAAGACAAGAGCAGAGATGGATTGGGATGTCTAGAGGAATAACAAGGGCCCACCCCTTCACAGGTTTAAATGTGCAAAACGGTGAATTTCTCATTTGAGATGAGATAAGAGTCCTAGGATATCTGCTCATTCAAAACCTCCCAAGGATGTGTACCCTAGAGTTCAGAAAGCCAGGCACTGAGCAGCAGCTGCAGCCCTGTTCCAAGAGGGCCAGTTACTGCCCAAGTTGATGGGTGACCCAGAATCATCCACGTGGTGCTGGACGATATTTCAGGTATGGGGAATACAAGAGTTATAGGGCCACAGAAGCCAACACCCACATTTCAACAGAAGGCCTTGGATACTAGACAAAAATGTATGACAGGATCCACTCCTGCCAGGAACCCCTGAGAGAGCAGTGCAAGAATCTATGAGAGTGAAGCCAGTGGTACAGTGGAAACCTCAGGATGCTGGAGATGTTTGGAACTTGGAAAATCTGATGAGGAAAGCCACAAGAAGCAGAGCCAGCCCAAGAGAGAGCGTTTGTAGGCTGCAATCAGCAAGGCCCTAGGGGCAACGCCACCCTTACCCTTTGGAGTTCACTTCCCGCTACTGTCTGCCAGAGTGCAAGACAAGGAGCTGGAGAAGCTCACGTTTGCCCTGCCGGGCTTCAGTTTTGCCTTAGCCCAATTTCTGTCTGATCCCCTGTTCATCTCCTTTGGAACGGTTCTCCCTATATCAGTGTACGTTACAGGTGTTTAACTTTCAGATTTTTATTCTGCCTCACAGATAAGAATTTGCCTGCAGTCTCAGAGGAGAATTTGGACCCGGACTTTTCAGCAATGCTCTGTAAAGAATTTGGTAATACTTAGAGCTAGACTAAATATATGTTGCATAATGAGATGTGCATGAGCCTTCTAGGGGCCAACACAGAATGTTGTGGTTTAGATTAAAATGCCCCCAACAGCCTTGTATTCAGGGGGGTGATGTGGTTGGTGAGGTGGGCCACCCGGGCCAGGACTTGGAAGGATGTATCCCTGTCTCCTGCACTCTGCTGTGGGTTGAGCAGCTCTCCTCTCCTCCATTCTGCCGTTTTGTGTCTGACTTGGAGGCAGCCCAAACTTGTCTGAATCCTCTGAACCTGTGAGCTAATGTAAATTGTAAATTGTGGGTGTCAGACATTTTCTCCCAATCACAAGAAAGTGGACTAATGTACTCTCTGTCATCTGACTCATAAAATATGTTTTCCACAACCAAAATACGTGGACATCCACAGTGCAGTCTGTTCCTTGACAGGTCATCCTCCCGACTGTAGCAATCTGCACTGTGAAGGACCGTCATACCACCAGGCACAGCGGAGCAGGTCTGTCATCCTGTCACTGGGAGGCTGAGGAAAGAGGATTCCAGTCTGGAGCCCAGCCCAGGCAACGCAGCATCTTAGTCAGAGTCTTTCTCAAAAAATAAAATGAAAGAAAAGAAAAGAAAAGAAAAGAAAAGAAAAGAAAAGAAAAGAAAAGAAAAGAAAAGAAAAGAAAAGAAAAGAAAAGAAAAGGGCCAGCAATATGCCTCAGTGTGATGAGCCTGGGTTCAGTTGCTAGTACTAAAAACCCAAAGGAGAACAATCTCCCGTGACGGCTGACAGTGGACATCGTCACCATGGTGAGGGCTGCTCTGGCTGGAAGTGTTCGTCTTATCCTCTACCTCTGTGTGTAGCACTGAGTTCCAAACCCGCCCCTCCCAGGATGGTGTCTCCTAACCCGCCCCACTCCAACATGTCCCACTCCAGTGCAGTGACACAACGATTCCAGCTAGGTGTATTAAGTCCTCTTTTCAGCCTATGATGGGTTTGGGAAGCAATAATTATCACAAGTTCAGGAGCACATATATAGGAAAATACATACTCTCCTACTTTAGGACTTTAGCTTCTAGAAATCTTGTAGGTTTTTGACAGACCTACATATTTTAAACAACTACTAGCTAATGCCTTTAGTTTTGTTACACAGCACCTTAACAGCAATGGCGAGATCAAAGAATAAAACAGGTCTAGTTTTCCTGTGCTTTAATTCTTTTGTTGTATCGGAACCAAAATTTATAGTTAAGGCTGAAATGGCTCCTTGGGTCATTCCACTGTACCAGTGGACTGTTTATATGAGGATGTAGTAGCAATGAATCTAGTATCATCTTGATCATTTGAAAGTTACTTATGACCTCACTACAACAGTCAGAGGCTGTGACCTTACTGTTTCAGGAGTGTAAACCAACACAGACCGTCAAATGAAGGGCAGACCAACTCAGATCGTTAATTAATAAATCACATAAAGTTATCAAACACCAGTTCACTATAAAAAGAAAAAGAAAAACTGGTACTAAGGTAAATGCCAGTGGCTGACAGTTTTTCACAGAATTTTTTTGTTAGCCTCATCTGATTCTGGAGCTATCACCTAAAAACCTGCAAGATATTATCTAACCTTTTCCCCAACCTCCAAAGAAAACCACAAGTACACACATGAAGGCTGATTCTTTCCAACAAAAGAGTTTGCTTTTAGATAATCATAAAGAAACAATTATCTTGCTGATACAATAAATAATGTAAAATAGGTAGAAGGGAATGTAGAGCTTTAAAGTCTATGTGAAGAAAAAAACAAGAAATAAGTATATTCCTTTTCCAAAGACACTGTTGCACACTATAATGAGTTGTCTGGTGGCGCTAGTACTCACAATTCATGTACAAAGGCATCCTCTATGGATGGAATGTTACGTCCTTTCAGAATTGCTATGTGGAAATCCTGACTCCCAGTGTGATAGTTTTAGGAGATGGACTGTGAGAGGTGACTGGGTGTGGGTCATAGAGTGCAATTCACACACCTGGGGTTCATGTCCTTATAGGAGCCTCGCCCAGAGCTAATTCACCCCTTCCACATGGTGATGCCCCAGTGGTGAAACAGCACTCCATAAACCAGAGAACGGGCCTGCACCACGCAGCTCACCTGAAGGGCCTTGAGCTTGAAATCCCCAGCTTCCAGACCTTCAAGAAATAAGTATTTGTTAAGTCATGTTATTGTATTGTAGAATAGTGTAACGCAGCAGTCTGAATAGATCAAGATGGTGTTTTAATCTAGGCAAGATGTTTCCCCTACATATAGTATTACCAATCTTTACCTCTTTAACAAAGATTCTAAAATTAAGCTGTGTTTCGGTGTCTTAGAAACACTTGTGCAGCTCCCATAACGTTTATATTTAAAAAGTTAAAGAATATGTTTTACAATAGTGACCTCTATATTATGGATTTATCAACAGTGAAAATGGCATAATTAAATAACAAAATAGATATAAAGAAATTGATCAGTTTGGGTCAAAATTTATTATTAGAAATAATATTTTTCTAAGCAAAAAACGTACTTTGTGTGAGTCAAATGAAGAAGTCCCCATAGTAAGGTCATTTTCTGTGTGAGTGTTTGAAATTGATCCCTGGACTAAGTATTCAAAATCTTCTTAGGAGAGAGAATTGGGCTAAGGTTCATAAACAAACCAAACTTTGCAAAGGAACAGGGACATTTAGCCACTGTTCCAGTCACTTTAGGAATATCTTCACAGTCAGGCTCAGGGGCGAAACAGACTAAACTAAGATGTGGTGGAGTCCTCCATCCCCAGACAAACCCGTCTCCAGGTACACAGAGCAACTGCTGTAGACCTCACCACAAAAAAGACAGGGAATGCCAACACTCCCCGTGAAGGACAACCTGCTCACATTCTTGCTAGATTAAACAATATGTTTCTGCATCGGACCAGATGAATTTTTTTGATAACATCAAACCCCAAGTCCAGAAACTTTCAGCAGCCAGACATTTAGTTCAAAATCTTCCCTAATTGTTGCCAACACAGCAGCTGCCAGGAGCTCAGATCTGACTAAGAGAGCATTTTCCATTATCCTACTACAAAGGGGAGAGCAAGGGAAATCTTCCCTCTCCGTAACTATCTGATTTGGCTCAGACTTGGAGGAAAGTAGGGGGCAGGGGGGGAAAGGAAAAAACCTGAAATATTTTGGCCACTCTAGGATAATGGGAAAGTCCCTAAATAGTCCTGTGAGTTCTAAAAGGTTTCTCATGTTTGCTTGGGGTTAAGAGAGATGCCAGAATATATGCAATCTTATTTTTAGTCTAATCCTTTGAAAAGAATTGAATTTCATCAACTTCAACAAGTTCGTTGAAAGGTTAAAGAGTAAATATGTGGTTTATTAGCATACTGTTTTGCTTACTGAAAGAAAGGAGTGGGATGAAATGGATGGTTTATTTCCCACTTTTCTAAAAGAAAGAGAACCACACAAAGCATTGAAATTCACCTTGGCCAAAAACAGGCTACATTTGAAGCCATGGCTACGCAAACAATCCAGAATAGTGCGCGACATGCAAGATTTTGTAGCTTTGCTATTTTATTATCAAGAAGAAAGGGTGAATATTACGGAGGTCGAAACACGGGCAAGGAGTATTCTAGAGTTAAGATCTCCAGTTCCTGGGTTTGACCGCTACTCAGAATCTGCCCGAAAATTGTGCATGGCAGAGTGAAGGTCTACACCGCACATAGCCACAGCAAGCAGCCTCTTTCCAAAGGTCTCTCGAGCATCTGAAAACCCATGAGGGGCGCAAAGAGGTTTTCTCAAGACAGCACCATGGTTAAGGAGCCGAAGAAGAGAGCAAGACAACGATGCAGACAGACACCTTATTCAGCATTCGTGCCCAGGGCAGCCGGCACACCCTTGGAAATTTCCATCCGCTTGGAAATTGTTCTCTAGTGGAAGTTTGATGAGACACTGCAGGGTAACAAGCACTGTGGTAGAGTCAGACTATCTTGCAGGAATTCAGATGAAAAAGCAGTGCATGGCCCAGGATTTCCTCTAGAAATGGAGTTCTGAACTGTGAGAACAAGACGCCGTGGGCAGAAACAGTAACCCAGAAAAGAAAATAGCAAATCCGAAAATTGAAAGCCTGAAGGAGAGCACACTCCAGAGTGTGAGTCACATGAAATGAACAACATCAACAAAAGGAAAGCAGACTGCAGAACCGGCCGTGAACTCCTCCATTCCGTGTGTCCACCTGTCTGCAGTGTGACTGTAAGGTTGGACTGCATTTCTTTACGCACTCAATGGGAGCTCAGCCAAGTGACTGGTGCTGTCCCGGACAAGATGTTAGCAAGTATGACACAGGCACGGGTTTCAAATGTGCCTGCACTTTGCACCCAGGAATAAGCCCATGAAAGCCTCTTGTGGATACATGCCCGAGTCACCCCTCACACTGTCTAATAGTCAGTGTCAACTGCTCGGGGTAAGCATGAGGCCACCAGAGAACCCCCCAAGTTCCCAGCTGATCAGCCAGGTGGCTGCCCCTGTATGAATGAGCCCAGAGAAAGCTGGTAGAAGTGCCTGCTCCCGGGAGAGTGAGCTACACGTACTGTGCTCTGAAGACACTAAGTTTTGGGTGTAGATGGTTCCACCACAAAAACTGGTAGCTGTGATGATACAGGGCACACCATTCAGGGCTCTAGCATGCAAAAAAGGCATAACCAACAAGGAAATACCTCACTAAAAGAACGTATATTAAATGGTTCATAATCTCCAGGAGGGACAGGTCATTAGACGTGCAGTGCATGCTGCAAGGAATAAAGTCCAAGTTAACCTTTCGGAAAATTTTCTTGGATACCATACTGCCGCTACCACAGGGGCCAGCTGCAGAAATGGGTGCTTTCATGTTAGCACTAGACATTAATGGTAAAACTCCTGTGACTTTTGGACACACATGCTTCTTCCATCCCCCGCATTAGGATAGATTCCATATGTGCATCACTAGTTTCCAAGCTGAAGTCTCCAGCAGGGCTGCATGAGAAAGAGCGTGGTGGGGAGTGAATTGGTGGCTTTCCTCTTATGTGAGAATGAGCTACAAAGTAAGAAATGTTTTACTAGCAGAAAGGGAGTATAAAGGTGTAGGCAGCAAAAAAGAATTTGTACGGGTGCATAGAAGTCTATTCCTTCATGTCTACACTCATCTTTCTTACCTAGACATGCAAACAATGCATACATCCCTCCTACACAGATCAGTCAGCTTGCACAAATGCATGCACCTGTGCTGTCCTCAGTACAAGGCTTTTCAAAGTCCCATTAGGGCAGCAAATAACTGTTAAGTCCAAGGCCCTGGATAACGAATGCCACCACTCTTGTAGTTCTGTAGTGAATCGCTTTCATTGCTTCATAGTCCGTAAACTGTGGGTTAGGATTTAAAGTTCCCCACCATTGAAATAGCCTAAAAAGAAAAAAAGAATAAAGGGGGATTTGTTAGAACGCCTAAGCTCATACATGATGCATGAAACAAAACGTGCAGAGTCCACAAGTGGTTAGCAAGGCACTTTCACAACTGGTGACACTTCCCCTCCTTCATCCAAGCCAGGCTCGTCTGTCCTCATTTGGTTCCCGTTCTTTGCCCAAGCCAGGACCCGGACGTGCATCCTTCTGAGGTCCAAGCCTGATGATGTTTTTATTTTAATTTTTGCAAATCTCTTGAATTATCTGGCTTATAGACTCCTATTAATTTTTATAGGTGTACACAGCAGTCTCGTGGTACCTATGTTCCAAACATACTTCTTCCTTTCTTCACTGGATTGAAAACCCTTAACTACAGGTAAAAGAGCCTCTTTTGGCAGACATTCAGCGGGAAATAATTAGACAGAATAAAATAAAACCAATCCATCATTCTTATCTCTGTGAAAGTAAGGCCTTTTCTTCAAAGCCTAGATTAAGAATCAGCAAATTCTTTTCTTACAGGACAAAGATAGCAAGCATTCTAAATTAAAAGACAAAACTCAAAGATACAGTGTGTATATTTATATTACCATTTAAATTGACTCCATTAAAAAAAAATAAAGAATCTTTGCCTATAAATTGTAAAAAACTGCAAACCAAACCAAAACAAAGAAAAACAAAAATAGGCCAGCAATCAGAGTTGGCCCCGGTGGCATAATCTGCCAGCCCGTAGATCATAATAGGTGTTTTGAGCACGACCAAAAGCTAATATTATGGTGGCACTGGTCACTACTATGTCTAGATTTCAATCAACAGTAAATGCCAACGATGGGAACATCTTCCAGCCACCAGCATGGAGACATTTGCATATTAGCAAACTAGACCCAATCTAGGATTATGATCTGCCCTGCTTCTTGATGTAACACCCACAGAATCTACCCCTGCATGTTAATACTAGGATCTGGGCATATAAATGAGGGAAGCTGCACAACCTTTTAGGCCTGTGAGCCTTGTCCTTCTGGATTTTATTTTATACATAGCTCTCTGTCCACCTCAGGACACGAGTTCTAGGTGTAGACCTGGAGACACGGGGCAGTGCAGAACTTCCTCTCCTGTCAAGGTAATGAACCCAGGGATGGCAGTAACCAAGCAAGGTAGAAACAGGCTCATTAGACAGAGGAGGAATAATTATTTCAGCAGAAAAAGGATGTACATACTAAGAGCTATTACTTAGCTTGTTATTATTGTAGAAAATCTTAAAATCTTCGCAACCAAAGGCTTCAAATTCTCTCAAAACTGTTAAGTACCTTAGGACTCCTCTTTTTCCACCACAGACACTGATATAGGAAATGTGATTAAAAAATGTCTTTACATTAAAAAAAAAATCTATTACAGTAAAGGACATATTGCCGCTAATCCCCTTCAAAACACACCCCTCCTTTGAACACAGTTATACCCTTGTGCTTGCCACTTTCTCCAGCAGTTCTGGAGTCCTCTTTTGTCTTTAGCTATGTTCTGGTGGCTGCTCTGATGTTCTGAATCTGTTCCAAACATTCGCCATTCACAGTCACTTTGACTTTGGGTTAGAGCCGGAAGTTACACAGTGCCAGAGTCAGTGAATCAGGTTCTCTCAGCCTACCTTTCCGCTGGATGGCGCTCACGGCAGCACTCCTTGTGTTTTTAATCACACCTAAAGACACTCATTCCAGAGCTCTTCCGGAACTGCTTCAGGAGGGCACAAGAATGATGCAATACATATATTTGGCATATTTTCAGGGAGTTAATAGCAGTATGTCCTTTACCTTAATTTTTCAGACTTCCCTCACTATTGCTGCCCCAAATATTTCTGTGGCACCTCTGCAGAACCTGCTAGGGACTCTTGGTTTCCCTGACACCAATACCAAAGGATCCTGCTTCTCTGGGTGGTTAGTTCACAAATCCTTGCCATAGGAAATACACTTACTCCTAGACTTATGGTGGGATAAATTTTTAATATATTCATCCTAAAGCGAAAATATACACTGAAAATGCATTTAGTATAGTCTACCCTAGGGAGCATGAAAGGAACAGTGCAGCTTATCACCGCCTACACTGTAGGCTACTGATCACTTACCCTCACGGTCCCATGGTTTCCTGGAGCTGCCGCTTCCCAGTCCGTCCACAGAGTATCTCCCCACAGCCTGCTCACCCGGGAAGACATCAAACTTCAAAATTCAAGCTATAGTTTCTATCAGTGTATCACTTTCTCAAATTGTAAAAATTATTTTAAAATATAAATGGGAAATATGTTAAGCCAACCATTTAAGACTGGAACCACATGCAGATAGATTTAAAGAGGATTTAGTATGTCTCACACCTGTAGTTATTAGAATAAATTAGAAAAGTATTTGTCTCACATTCATCCTGAGTACATCGACCCAACTTGCACTGTTATACAGTGAAGGCAAATAAAATGATCTCATTCTGGTGATGTAAAGTTATTTGTTCGAAAACATTCATCAAGGAGCAGCAGCACCAACACCAAACGGCATCAGCTCTCTGGCCCCTGAGTTCCAGCTTTCACCTGTATCCCTGAAGCTATCATGCACAGATGGTGATCAGAGGTGAGTGTGCGGTAACAT
The DNA here is from genome assembly GCF_000276665.1 of Chinchilla lanigera. Classification (NCBI taxonomy): domain Eukaryota; kingdom Metazoa; phylum Chordata; class Mammalia; order Rodentia; family Chinchillidae; genus Chinchilla; species Chinchilla lanigera. The sequence continues at coordinate 10,621,149 of NW_004955471.1, read as the reverse complement.
TGCCAGGATGCCCTGAGAGTAAGAGAAGACAGCCGATAATGGGTCGCTAGGAATTTCATATTTTCTAATGTGGAGCAGAAGACACTAGCAGTAGAGACTAACGAATAGAAGAGGTTTAAAAAGCAAGTTAAAAGAGAGTAGATGTAAAGCTCCAAAGCAAAGGGAAAGACTGAAAAAAAATCATTGTGCAAGGGGACTAACGACAGTTGAGAAGTTAAGGCAGAAATGAACACACGGAAGTGTGCTCTATATAAGGGAATCAGCAGAAGACAGGCTGCTCTTGAGAGTCCTAGAAGAAGCCAGAGGCAGCTGGATGGGAAGAGAATGTGAAAGGAGCAGGTAGGGTGCAACTTGCCGTCCCACTGCTCTCCCGGGATAAAGTGAGAGTAAAGAACACGTGGAGATGGAGAGAAATTCCAGCAAGTGATTTTTTAAGCTGTTTTTAGGATGGAAGAAATTCGATTGAGTTTGTATGTCACGGGCGGGGCAGGACAGTGCGGCCTTTGGGTTTCTGGGGTAGGGAGAGAGTGAGCAAAGCTCCTGAAGAGCCACAGGAGGTGTGAAGTCAGTGCGCGGGGGCAGCTGCAGGGCCTCACCCAGGGCCAGGCGCAGGACTTTCCAGCCACGCTGAGGCTCCTGCCAGCGCTGACAACCAGACCAGACAGGAAGACGCTTTCGGGAGTCCTTGAATAAACCCAAAGGCAATGGTACAATAAAAAACTGGAGACTACAGCAGGAGCTAAACTAGGGAAGCAAAGAACGCTAAGGCGGGTCGGGGGCATCCTCAGTAGTGGCCTCAGATCTGCCCTGGTTGGTGACAATGCGATCTTGGAGGGTGAGCGATAAGGCGGTTCAAAGAGCCTGGAAGTTTCTGAGCAAAAAATGTTTTGTGTGCAAATAAAAGCTCTTAATCAAGGAGTAATAGAAGAGGGAGTTAAAGGCATTTGTTAGCAAAGAGACAAGGAGGGCGTAGAGGAGAGAGAAGAAAGGCAAGCGACCCTGAGGCGGGGTTTGGAAAGCAGCTTAGGAATCATGCAAGCAGAAGTCCCCTTCCACAGGGTCCTTCTCCTACGTGGACACGGATGCCAGACCCGGCCACTGCTTGTTCCAACGCTGCCTCCAATACTAATGCCTCAGTGCAAGCAGGTAAATGTCTCCTGTGTCTCATTTACATTAAGACAACGCTTAAACCAACTTCTACCAAGGCAAGGAGGCTCCTGAAAGCAGAACAGATGTGATGATTCCACCTTCCAGAACCTAGAAGGGAGAAGAAATGGGGTGTTATTTTTATTATGTAGCACCAAGTATATGTTTATAATTTCTAAATATACGTAATGTATTTCAGTTTGAAAAAAACTGAAAATCATTGGCTCAATTGACATAATTGGACCTTTTCAAAGCAGTCATAACTATGAGAGCCACACGCAAAATCATGGTTCATGCAGTGTAGCACAGCTCCTTGTGGCACTTACAGACAAGTGGGGTGATGACAGTAATAAAACTGTGGCACAGTTATGATCATACATGTGGTAAGGGCCAGGCAGGAGAAATAGAGAGCCCTACAAGGGTGCAGATAATACTCTCGCCACATCTGCAGGGTCAGCTGAGTCCCTGCTGCGGATTTGATGTTGGAACAGGTGTCTGCTAAGGAGCAGAGGAAGTGAAGAGTTGTGAAGAATGTTCGGTCCAGGTGGAAAGGAAGAGTGTGGTCCAAAGACCTGAGCACAAAGAACCTTGGCAAAGTCTGCTAAGTGGAGAAGAAGCCGGAGGGTAGAAGGTGAAGAGCAATTCATGGGAAAACTAGCGAGGGGCAAGAATTCCCGATGTTATTAGGGAAATAGGCTCTGCAACCATAAATGTGAAAAAAATCTTCTCTTCTCCTCCCACAAAGTTAATAATCCATCTGTGGTTTTCAGCAGGAAAGAGACATAATCAGATTTTCCAAAAAAGAAATCAGTGAGTCTGCAGAATGGACTGCAGGAAGGCTGGAAGGGGCTTCAGGAGTAGGTATTTGGACCAAGGGGACAGCAGTGTAGATGGAGAGAAGCAGGAGGTTTGTGAAAGGTGTACAAACACAGATTAGAAAGAAGCGAGAACAGCAGTTCAGCGCTAGGGACTAACTTGCTTATTTGGCTATAGGTTAGTAACGGGCACTAAGAAAGGAAATCCTGGGAGAGAACTGCTTTTTGAGGGAAAGACCATGATTTGAGTTCTAGAGAACTGCCTAAAACTGAGATAAGTGTTCCAATAGTCCAAAGGAAGTTCTATGCTACAGATACACATTTAGGAGCTTTTTGTTTTGTTTTGCTTTGTTTTGGTCTAAGGAGTATTTGAAGCCATTAACATAAATAAGATTTGTATATGGAAGATACAGAAATTTTTAAAGCTAGAAGCAAGCCTTAAAAATATAATATTTGAAGGACAGATGGAACCCTGAAAGCATGATGGAAAAGAACATCTGCAGAGAAAGAGGGAAGCAGGGTGGTGTGTCAGGGGAACAGAAGAGGATTCACGACGGGACCTCCGCGAGATTGCACGTGCAGTTCAGGTAAGACCTGGACAGAAATGTGGCCTTCCTGTCCAATGACTTGGAGTCCTGGGGATTTTTGTCACAGAGACCCTTCTCAGAGCATAAAGGAAAAAGAAGGCACATTGCAGTGCATGGCATGAGAGATGAAAAACAGAGACGACCAGGAATTCGAAGCAGACAGCATTTCTTTGAGAAGTTGAGCTGGGGAGACCAAGAACAAAAGTGGAGAAGTGCTTGGTTTGTCCTGAAGAATTCTCTTCCAATGTGTTTTGTTTTGTTTTGGCTTATATAAAATTAAAATATAAAATTTAATAGAGCATTTAAATTTGTATGATTTCATATAAAAATCTAGTTGTCCTTGAAATTTTCACCAAAACGGACAACAAAGATTTAGATCATTTCTCTAATTTCGTGAAAGAGAAAATACAGATGAAGAAGCTGCTACTTGTCCAATACTACCCCAGGCTGGGACTGAGAGCCTCAGCCCCTGCGATGAAGTGCTGCCTGGTGTCCTTCCTGTAATTCCATCCTCCTTCTCCCAAGCTTTCCAAAATACGAGTACACATTCCGGTGTAAGCCTGGAGTGATCAGAGACACCCAGTTCTGGCTATTCTCCGCACTTTGCTCCCCTGGAACCAATCTGTGTCCTTGAAATTACAGTGTGAAATAAGAGCCCTGTAGTGTGGGGTTCTCCATCCCTGTCTCAGTAGCTTCTAGGGCTGGAAAAATGCTCCTCCTTGATCAAAAGAGAGCTGTCAGGTGCCTGGAGAAATTTCTTTGAGAATCCATTACGGCAGAGGCACACAGGCACTCTCAGTCATGACACAGTAAATGATGAAAGTCAGAGGCAGTCACAAATCCAAGGAGAACTAAAGCAGCTGGCTGGGGCCACGTCTTCTGCTCCCAGGGGCAGCACTCCAAATGTCTGGTGTCTGGGTTGGAAATACCATTTGTTAATGCTGTTATGACTCTCTCTTCAGGGTGAGCTACTGTTCCAGAGATCAATAAAGCCCAAGGCTGGTCTGCCTGCCATTGTTAGGGAAATAGTTATTTCTTCTGTTGTTGTTGTGCAAGTGTTTTATTCACAGGGACCTATATTTTACTGTGATGTTTGTGTGATTCTTACCGGCTTGAGGGAAATGCAAAACTGATGTAATTAATTTGAAAAATGTTATTCATAGGCATCATGGCTTTTTTTTCAACATTATCTGTCCTGTAAGGTCTGTAATTACCTGGATATGTGGGGTAAAAATTTGAGACTACTGATTTTTAAGGATTGCCTTTATATCTTAAATGTGTGCAAGCACAATTCCTTTAAATCTATGGGAGCTATGTTTTAACATACAAATTCTTTTACATGGAAGTTTACCTGTAAAGTCTGTAATTTACCAATGTGACCACATGAATCTCATTTAAAGGAACTTCCCCATAACTTTATACAGTTAAAAAGTAGATTTAGAAGCTATGTGTATTAATCAGCCAACCTATTATAAGAAAGAATTGTAAAATGTTATTCTTCATAATTATTTGCTGCCTCTTTATTTTCTTCCTTTTTCCCACCTTGTGCACAAATACTTACAAGTCTGAGAATACAGAAAGAATATTACTTTGCTTTCTACTTGCAAGCCCTTAGAAAATATCTTAGCTATAGCAATCCTTTGTTTGCAGTACCACCAGTTTGAAATTTTCCATTATCATAGTAAGAAATTAAATGGTTTAAATGAGCAAATTATTCAGCAAACAAATAAATAAATCCAATGGACAGAAAGAGAAATTGTTTTTATCTAGAAATCAAGAGAAGATGTCTTTCAGCTTTGTAGTCTTCTCAAAAAATATCTAAATAGTACTGTCACGAGAATATGCTTCCTCCAAAATGAAAAATTACATTTAGAAGCATAACTTAGAATATGATGAATTATATGCTAACAATCAGTAAAACATTTTAATTAGTTTCACATTTTATCATTTCTTTTTCCAGGCAGTAAAAGTAAGAATAATTTTGTCACATGATTCTTAACTCAATTCCCTCTGAAACTTCCATGTAAAAGAATTTGTATGTTAAAGATAGCTCCCATGGATTTAAAGGAATTGTACTTGCACACATTCAAGATATAAAGGCAATCCTTAAAAATCAATCGTCTCAAATTTTTACCCTGCATATCCAAAAGTCAGTCAGGAGACCGTGACTCTGCTTGTGACCAGCTTAAACCAGATGGGCAGTCACTGTGGTCTCCGCTGCAGCCTGGACTCCTTGGGAAACCATCCTGTGGTGGGCTCAGAATACAGGAGACTTATGGGAGAATCCGCAAAATCACCAATGACAGGGAAGAGAAGGAAAAAAGGCACGGGCATGTGTGAAGAGAACATACGCTACTTGCTTTCCCTTGGAATTTCTGAACACCCCAAAGGTTCAAATTTGTCAAAGAATGACTTAGTTTCCGATGTCTTTGGCCACTCAAATCTGGCCATTCACTGTATTCTAAAAACCAGCGATGAGCACAGAGGTTCCAAATCTGTTCTCTTAAGCTCTTTGTTGAGTGCTGCACTCATGATCTAAGACAAGCATTTCGGAATGCGGTCCTATTTGCCACAGTGCTTCAGTTTGTGATCTTCAGGCCTCCTTTACTAATGTGGCCACGTGAATCTCATTTAAACAAACTTCCCCATAACTTTATATAGTCAAAAAGTAAATTTAGAAACTATGTGTATTAATTAGCCAGCCTATCATAAGAAAGAAGTTAAATATATTCTAACCAGTATAGGACCCCAAGAGAAACCTTTTGTTTGTTTTTTTTTTTTTTTTTTTTTGGTTTTTCTCCGGTACGGGGAACCGAACTCAGGACCTTGCGCTTGCCAGGCAGGCGCTTTTGCCGCTGAGCTAAATCCCCAGCCCCAGAGAAACCTTTTGTGAAGTCAGGAAAATTTACTTCACGGCTTATAGGAAGGTTCACACCAAGCCATAATGTGGCTTTCCCTTCGTAATATACACAAATCCCACTTTATTCACTCAGGATAAGAAACTCATTTTCAGGACCTGATTGTTATATAAGAGTTATGGGAATCAGAGATGTTGCTGATATTAAGCTTCACTAAAGAATTCTAAGGGTGTAGTCAAGAAAACATCTCGGACAAAACAAAGAGATATCTGGGACATCGATAACAGTTCTTCAGATACTGGTCCAGAATCAAGAGTTCTGTGAATGAGATTCCTTTAGAATATGAAATTTCAAGGAGTAGCATAGCTGAGGGGTCATTATGCAGGTAGCTGTACTTTACAGGTCCCAAGTTCTTTCATTTTTAAGCAACCTGTAGCTAGAGGTATCCAACTAAAGGAAGTTAAGAATTAAGATGTTTCTTCCTAGCAAATAGAATTAGATTATCACCCAGAAATCAAATTGATGAGGAGGTAGGAAAGGACCCACCTAATTTTCCCCCCGTCCAGAAAGAGTAGGAGCAGGATCCCGGGTTGTCTGCTTCGCTCTTTCCCATAGTCTGGATGTCCTAAGGGGACATAAAGTTAGCTTACCTGCAGGATGCAGCTTAGGAACTTGTATACAAAACGAGAGATCATGGGGATAATTACAAATGTAAATGACTCATAGCATGCTTAGAAGGCCTGTATCCAAACTACACCTGGGAGATGCTCCACAAAATGAACTAAAAAAATTATTGTTTCCAGTAATTTAAAGGCACCAGGCAGTTTCCCACTTTCCTTTCCCCTTTCTGCTCAGTCAGCTTCATTATTGGGTCTGAATGGCAACCGCCAGCAGCCACAGGTTTCCAGCGGGTCTGAAGATATAGCCTTCTAGAAGAGAGTCAACCTCCCAAACCCTCAAGCCACAGGCCAGATTAGATTTAACTGACTGTGAAGCTGTGGGTCAGGTCGTGAGCCCACAGCTGAACCCTGACTATAGCCAGAGGGACGGTCTTTGTAGTCTGCCTGTTTCCTGTCTGGAGTGCAGGAGCGGATATAGCATACTAAAAGCAAGGCCAAGACATCCTTCATCGAAGGCAAAAGAGGTGCCCTAGAAATTGGGGGAGAGGAGAAGACTGTAAAACAAAAGTGCCTGCTGCATCTTCAGAAAACAATTGGTGAAAAGGGCAAAGGTTAAGATCGACAAGTCTTTAAATGCATATCATCACTTTGCTGTAAACAGCAGAGTTCGCAGCATATGGACTTTGTGAGAAGCTTACAAAAAAAGGCAGTTCAAATCTTAAGCCTCCTTGGCAGTTTGGCAGGAAAGATAAAAAGAATAGTAAGACAACAGGAAATCCACATTTTTATGAGTCTGTCCCCAACCTTCATTTAATATTCATGCCTTGGAATTTCTACTTTTATTTCCTTTTTCCTTTTCTTTTTACTCCCCCGTCTACTGACAATGTCACCTACCTATTATTCACATCTTATAAACACCTGTAGACCCTTCAGGATTTTTAAAATTACTATGTAAATGTGCATTGGTCACTAGTCAGACCTTAAAGCTACATTCCCTCTCTATAGCTCTGAAGAGTTTCAAAGGAAATAAGGATAAAATATTATATTCTTGTCTCCAGTTACTTTTTTCTCTACTTCAGGGCAATCACAGAAACAGTTCTTGGAAATGTTAATCATGATCTTTTAAGTGAGTTTTCTGACGTAAGGTTAAATAGAGCTGCATGACAGATAAAAATTTGCTCAAGGATGAAATCTCACTCAATGTAAAACCTGTGAAAATATTTAATGGAAAGTCAGGTAGCTCATTCTTCAAAAGATTTGTTTTCTGCTGCATAAATAAAGAAGTAACAAGAAGGAAAGGAAAGAAAAAAGATTGAGTTAGAAGAAAGGACCACAGAGGAGTGGTAGTGATTCTAGTTTTGCTTTACCACAGTGAGGACACGCGTTTGCAAGTACAGAACATACATGGTCTGGTTGAGTGTGTGAGAAGCTGAGGACGCTGCACGTTGACATTTGCTTTGGTAATGACTTGCCCATTTAGATCTGAGCTCTGGGGCTGCTGACAAAATAAGAAAGCAGAGAATGGTCTCAGCAAACTGAAACCCTGAAATACTGGTGGATATGCTTCATGACTGCTATTCCCACCACCTCCTCTGTTCCACCCCATGCAAATTTTAATGCTGGACTAAGTACTTCTTTGCTTTCTCCCTAGGGGTCCACTCACACCAAATCCCGTGGTGTCGAAGTATATGCTAAGTGTCACAGGGGAGAGATAGAGGAGCAGGCTTTCCTTAGCACACCTGTAATAATTTGTATCAGAAGTCTCTAGGAAACATGCAGTTTCCCCCAAATTTCTCTTTACCACAACTGGTCAAGGACACTCCTCTTCACAGCCTTCTCTTCTCTGCATATCTGTAGCAGAGGCTGATAGTCAAGTCTTAGCAGTGTGCTGCCTCCTCACCCACTGAAGTCCAGAGGGCTGCAAAAGATGGAACAACCACTCTCCCTCCCTAATGTGCAAATAAAACTCTTGGCCAAGCAACCCGCCTTACACCTGACCAGCTGCGCTTCCTGCTTATCCTTGAGTGGCCACTGACTTCAGTTCCCCCCGATAGGCTGGTAAGGTTATGCAAACAAAGCCAACCACACCTTCCAGAGGACCCAGAAGGCAGTGCTTCCTCTGCACTCCAAAGCCTGCTTCTCATTTTCCATGCTGTCCTCACACACAACCCATGCAGCTCTGCATGGCTTGCTCCATCCTGCTCACTGCCCTCCGAGCACACACAACTGGACAGTGGCTGCTGAGCTCATCCTCCAGTGTCAGGCATTGCTTGCTTGGTCTCCCCCAACTGAAAGACAGGTGTACAAAAGGAGATGAAAGCACCCTTCTTTGACTCTGACTCTGTCAAGCAAACCAGAGCTCTCCCCTAACTTCCCAATGTACGTCCAACTATCCCACTTAAATGCCGCTTTAAGAATGAGAAGGATCTTTATCATGAAGAACACTGTGTCCACTTTGCAGCACTATTACAAAATACCTGGCACAATCAACTGATGAAGAGGAAAGGTGTGCTTTGGCTCACAGCTGAGAAGGGTTTAGTCCATAGTTCATTCACCCTCTTGCTTCGGGTGTGTGGCCACTCCATTCACAGCTGCTAGGAAGCAGTGAAAGATACATGAATCATGGGGTCCCCATGTCCCCATGAAGGGCCCCCCTTGTGTCCTAACTTCCTCCCACTATGTCTTGACTCCTAAATGTTCTATCAGCTCACATCATGGCCATAGGCTGGGGGCCAAGCCTTGAGTGCACAGATCCTGAAGACATTCAACAGCAAACAGCCTGCGAGAAGGATAGAAAGGTTCTCTCCAGCTAGCAGAATCCACCTTGCCTTAAACTCCAAGGAAGATGCTATATGTTTTATTGTTATATTGTTATCATTTTATAAAGCTGAAGTTCAATTTGCACTGTGTAATATAACTGCCAGGAGGCTTTGGCTAATATATTTTCCTCCCTCCTTATGCAGTTACCGAGAAAAACCAAATTATCTTCAGGTTTCTTTTTTTCTTTTTGGTAGTTGCAGAATCAGAAATGTGAATTAAATATTCAACAGAAATAGACACAAATTTCCTTCACAAAAGTTTTCTGAAGTTGTTTTTCTTTTGCTACCTTACCACACTGAATTTTCATGAAGACAGAAAATCAGGAAGAGTGACTGTCACTAGGGCACAGCTGAGAACACTGAGGTATAACATCAGGCAATCTGCCCTGTGCACGGTGGTAATGATGGAGGCAGAATTTGAAACTAGAAGAGAGCTTGAGAGAGTGTTTTGTTTTCCTCCTTTTTTCTTACTGTGACAGAAACTGGATAAAACCCTCTGGGCACCAAAACAGTTACCCTTGTTTCTAGTAAATTCCTATCTGATCCCTGCTTGCCCACCGAATGGCACTCCTTCGAAGATGCTAATGTGTCACTTAGAATGTGGCATGGGGTAGGTGTTTATTCACATTCGATAGAACATACGAATGACCGCACCAGTGAACGTTGAAAGACAGCCAGTTATCTCTACAGTCATTCTGCAAATATGGCACGAATTCAGTTCATCCGTCAGATGTGTGTATCACTGTCCTCTTGGAATCTATACTTGCTCGACAATGAAAATGTTGTTTGCTTTCCCCCTTCCCTACTAGGTTTTATTTGTGCTTCATAAGCTTTTGCAATCCCTCCTGTGAGGCACTGCAAAATGTACGATGTATGGCTCTTGACTTGATAGCATACTGTTGCTTTACCTCTTTTCATCCCATTTCCCCTCCCTGAGTATTTTCTAGAGAATTCTTCCTCATGAGTAACTTGAACATGAGGCTTAATTCCAAAACTTGTTTTGGGGGAATCCACCCTAAGATTCCATCGCTTCTCTATGGAATGCAGTCTGTCTTTAAATATTGTGGAACTCACTGCTCTTGACCAGTTTAAACAATCTAAATCAGGCAGACTCGTCTAGTTTATTGTTTCCAGCACCAGAAATCTTTCAAGTTTACACTGCGTTTTGTACAAGTCCAGTGTCTGACTTTATGAGATGTATGCTGACTTTATACTTGAACCTGGACTTTTGGAATTTCCTTTACCTTCTTCCTATCACATCTAGGGTTAACCTTCATCTTATCCATGTAAAATATTTGCACTCTTCTTAGAATACTTCTAACTGTTTTGTTCTGTCTTTTAATGTTCACAACAGCTAACACTTCAGCAAGACAATAATTACTCTTTTCAATTTGGGAAGGAGCTACATTAGGCTATGGGGTGGAGATCGAGTCAAACACACATGTCATTCAGACTTGGTGGAGCTGAGCCCAGGAACTCGGTTCTCCTGACTCCTACACTGGTGTTCACTCGTACATCAGTCATTCACTTCTCGAGACTATGTCTTCACCTACTGGAAGTCATTAAGATTGTTTTTATATGTTCTTAAAATCTCTTAACTCAGCCACTTTTTATAATCAAATACTGTACCAAGCAAAACAGATCCTATATGAACATCAGAGAAGTCTGGGACATTTAATCATATGCATATGCGGCAAATCATTACGTATGCATAATAAATCTCTCAACTGTCATTCGTACTCTGGATGAAGTCATGGCTAACTTGCCTAGCAATGGTTCCATCAGTCTATGAGGTCCACAGCATCCCTCAGTATGCACATAAAGATATCTTCAGGGGAATGTACCTTTTCTGAATTTGGACAAGAATATTTGAATTGGAATCTTTCAACTAATATCCTCTGTTGGACTGTTCATCCTCTGTCCTGATTAGGTCACTGTGACTTCACACCTCACAGTTCTTTCCTGCCTTTTTCTCAGAAATGTCCCATGGCAGAGAAATGACAAAAAAAAAAAACATACATATTAGGCTATAAAATATAAAACACTATTATTTTAGCCCTTATGATATTTCTGATGCTACATTCCTCTTCATTAAAGTTGTTTCTTTGTGGTCCTAATTTAATATAATTCACATGATAAAATAATCATGTTACTTTATATTAACAGAACACTAACTCAAGATCATGCAGTAATATGTTGATTCCTCGGTAATTTAGAATAGTTCCTCTGAATTATCCACTGGATATTTTAATTCAATTATTTGTATTCAAAAATTGTGTTTTGAAATTCATGGTTTTTTGCTCATGGGGAAGGAAGGAGAAATTCCTTGGGCTTATGTTCTGCATTAATTTGACACAGAAAGTTTTTCTTCATCAATGAGAACAGTGTCGATTGAATTATTGTCACCAGAAGGAAAATCCACATCTGTTCTATTGTAAAAAGAAGACAGAAAAGCTCTTTATTTCTTCATGTTCTAATAAAATCTGAATAAATTTAGTCCTTACTGATAGTAACTCTAAAGCAATGTGAAATCTACTATATCATGCTCTCACTCAGACAATGTAATCAAGTCAGCAGGTATTTGCTGAATGCTTACTATATGCCATATGGTCTTCTAGACTCTGAAGTTATAGTAGAAAACAAAACAAGTCTAAGTTTTTATGGAAAGTTTACTTTAGTGACAATATGTAGTACACAACACCAGAGGATAGTAAATGTTATTTAAAAACTAAATTATGGAAGAAGTTCAAGTGTGACAGTGGAGATGGGTATAATAGAGACGGAGTAGACCAAGACAATTTTGCTAAGTGAGGACCCCCAAAGCATAAGTAAGGGATTTCTGCATGCATTGGAGGAGGAAAAATCACCCCAGGCAGAAGGAAAAAAATGGAAAAAAATCCTGAGGAAGAGATATACTCAGCATGTCAGTGTGGCAAGAGAAGTTCTTGGAGACATCAGAGAAGATTGGAAAATGAGATTATGCTGAACTTCGGAGTTCTTAGTAAGAACTTTGGGGATAAATGAGACATTTTACATAGGTTCCTGGGCTGTTAAGAAGAGCAATGCCATGATCTGACCCAAGTTTTTTTTTTTTTTTTTTTTGGTTTTTTTCCAGTACCGGGAACCGAACTCACGACCTTGCGCTTGCCAGGCAGGCGCTTTTGCCGCTGAGCTAAATCCCCAGCCCCTTGACCCAAGTTTTAAGAGTCAAACTTAAAATACTCTGTCTGCCGTGCTGAGACACTATCAGAGGGTGGAAAGCAGGATTCCCATTAAAAGGCCATTGAAATACTTGAGGGGTGGATAACAGTAACGCACGTGTACAGGAGTGATTGGATGCAGGGTGGACTTCTATAGTAGGTTTTGCTGGCGAGGTGGACAGAACATGTGAAATAAAATGAAAAATCCCTCAAATTATTTTACCAAAGCAACCAGCTGAGTAGGGCTAACATTTTATTTCTTCAAGATAGGGAAGGTGATAGGAGTGGTGGGCGAAGCCATCAGCAGCGTGATGGTCTCCATTTCCGTGGCTAAGTGGACAGGGCTCTGGCAGCTGCATGAGAATTACTTCTGGGCTGGAGATCTGTATTTGAGTAATCAGCAGAGACACAGCAATTTCAGCTTCGGGATTGGATAAAACCACTAAAGGTAGCAGAATAGACAGAGGAGATAAAAGATAACTTTGACTAGCGTGGCATGTATTGCTGTGCGTGTTCCAAAGCCAGAATTCCACAAATATGACTTTCCTGTGGATGCAAATGTTCTATTTTCTTTTCACCTGAACAAGGCCACACAAGCCCAGCATCATCCTGCCATGAAGACTCCCTCCTCCCCATAAGTCACTGAAATGCAGGTTCAAAAAAATAATTCTAAGTGGTGCAGACTCACACTCATGAAAGGTTTCTCCAGAAATTAATATTTGATTGTGAGGATGTCAGGAAAAAGAACACAAGGAAAAGGGCAGAACTGTGCTGTGTCAAACCACATAATTACCTCCAATGAGCTTCCCTGGTAGGTAACTGTCTCAGAATTCCTCCTATCTTTGTAATCTTCTGCATTACCAAGAATTTGCTTTCACTTGAGGTGCTTTGTTAGTTCTAACCAGGTTGCATAAATCTGTTCATATACCTTGCAGGTACATGTATATGCATGTGCTAATACATTTCATTTTAATATCAACCCCAAAACTTTCTTTTTACTTCCTTCAAAATTATTTTATTTGTAGAAATAAAATAATACACAGCATATAAGAGACATAATATTGTAGGACAGAATTTTAGGGGAAATGGCATCATCTTACAGAGAGAGAGGCAGAAGGGGAAGATTACAAACAAGCAGTTAGGAGTCTTTTATACGACTCTAGAATTTTTAAAATGCCCTCAATTTGCTATAGTATTTTATGTATGTCATATTGCATATTACAGAAATATACAACATACAGTATTTGAATGTATATGTACATATTTAAATTACAACATATTTCACTCTTATTTTGCATTGGAGCCATAGAGGAGACAGCTCCTCTACTGAAACTGTTTTGGGGCACAGATTTGTCACTCCTGAAAAATTTTTGCAGTCTTGAACATTTGAATAATTAGAAATGATAGTTTTTAATTTGTAAGCGCATGTTGAGGCTCACAGAAGCGTCAGATACAAAGCACAAAAGATGCTGATAAAAATCTACTGTCAAAACTAATCAACTCAGCTTTAAATACTTTGGGCAATGATCACGTATATTCCATCCATCCCCCAGATATTCGAAATGATCTGTCAGCAACAGCTGTGGTGATGGGTGAGTGTGCACCCCTTGACATCCGTGTGGCAGGTGTACGGACTCACTACAGCTGCCAGGCTGGATGGCAAGGGGCAGCAAAATCCTGCCAAAGCTCTGTTCATAAGAAAACCCAAGTATCTTGTATTGTACACAGGTAGAGGAAAAAAATCCCACATTCAAGGCACAAAAATGCAGCAAGCTGCTCGCATTGCCATGCGGGGAATAAACCAATGAATAGCTCATTATAATGACACCATAAAGAATTGCTTCCCCACTACAAAGCAGAGACACACCCCGCTTCCCGCGTCTGCTCACTGGTTTTGCGCGACACCGGCTTCCAGACAAATAAGGAGAAATCAATTGCTCCTGCAAGAGCCATCAACTCCAGAACACGTATAAGTGATTCTGTGCCAAACACGCAAACACATCAGCAAGGGAAATGCCCTACGCTTTGCCGTAAAGGGCCTCTGTCATTTCCACTGAAATGTAATTGACAGATTTTTCCGAAAATAAAAATTTCTCTCCAGCAAAATTTGTCAGGGACTTTGATGATAAATAAGGCCATCACTTCGCCGTGATGGTGTTTGCTGTTTCTGTCTACTCAGGATTGCTTGAGTTTGTCATGTAGGCTTCAGGTGGTTCTTTTAAAGATGTGTTCAGGAAAACAAAACAAAATAGAACATATGCCCGGCTGAGCTGCCTTTCTTTGGTGATGTTTTCCACCCAGGCTGACGTTGTTGTTTGTGGCTGGAAGCCCAGTGTCGCCTTTCTTTTCCTAACGGGATCAGACGGCTGGCCGAAAACTCGGGGAAAACAGTTGGGAAGCGTATTTGAAGGCTTTCTTATTTCACCCTGGAAAGTATCACGCCCTAAGCAGAAGAACTCACAGAATGTGAAAACTTAATTAAGTAAAATTATATTTTAAAATATTTTCCCTGTAAAATAAATTAACTCTCCACTATAATTGCCAAAGTCTTTCCAACTTGAGGCAGCAGAATTCTAATAATTATGTAGAAATGAAAGTGTTTTACTTGTCCCCAAAGAAAATATTAATATTAACACTATATGGATCATAATTGGGACTCATTTAATGAAAACCAAAGATTTTTCCAACTTACATTAATCTGTACAAATGTAAAGAAATGAAAAACCTTAGAAGTAACTCCAGTCATTCCAGACATTTTTCACTGATAAAAATCAAAAAGGACAACTTCCAAGTTTATACAAATTGGCTGAGACTCTGCAACTGGCGATTGTCGGCAGATTTTCATCCTCTCCCTGGATGGAGAGTCTGGTTTCACGCAGCAGGCCCTTTGAAGGCCCTGGGAGCCCCACGCGCAGGAGAAAGGGTGTCTGGGAAGTCAGACGCTCGCTGCTCTCCACCCATGCTTTGGAAATGGTTAGTGCTGAACTGAATATGTGTTTGTGCTCTAACTTCTCTTTTGCTTAGTAATATTGTAAGAAGATGCATTAAGTTGTATAAACAACAACATGCTGTATAAACAACAAGCAAACAAACATTAACCAGTATGCTTTCCACAAAGAAAACAGTTACTCAACTGAAATTAAAATTTACATTTTGCAAATTAATCATAAGGCATATACAGAATTAGAAAATAAGCATACAGATACGTGTGAAAGGATCCAGAAAAATGTCCCAGTGACTTCATAAATTACTTTACCTCTCGCTGTGGAAAGACCACAGCCACTTAATTCCTTTCTTCTTTGTCCTCGCCGTGTCTTCTAGAAGCAAGAGTGACATGACCTCCAGTTTTCCACATTAGGGTCTGGTCTAAAGTGGAATTTCTTTTGAAGGTTTAAGCAAAATCTTGTGAGTCATGTGGAAATGGAATAAATATGTTTCTCCGGTTATAAAAAAATACCGCTAAGATTTTTCTTTTATATATATATATATATCAAGTAGGGCTGAAGTTATAAACTTCAGACATGGAAAGATTAGAATTCAATTGAAGAAATACAATGTAGCCAACTTCAATGAAAATCTTGCAAGTATTTTTTATTCATTAACTTGGAGAATTTGACGAAAAGTGGTTCATATATATGTGACTACCTGTGCAAGCAATCCTAGGGTCCTGTGTTCGGTACTCACAGTATACACCTCTCCTCCCTCCCCTCTCCTCTCTCCCTCCCCTGGCTCCACCACCCTCATAGCAATAATCACTTCAAATCAGGAAATGAGTGAGTAAGCAGTCCGCACATCATATTATGTGTAGCTTTTCTCTAAGGAACTTTAGGATTACTATATATCAAGCCTCCTTTTTTCTAATGTTTTTCCTGTGATTTTAGTTACTCACAGCCAGTCCCTTTGTGTCCTCTCCAAAGCTGTCACAGCAGGGTGAGTAAAGTACATTAAGGTATTTCAAGAGACAGAAAGAGGAGGTCACTGCCACTAACTTCCATTGCAGCATGTTATTACTGTTCCACTTCTTTTGAATCCATTTCTTGTTGCTGACCTCTTATTGTTCTTAATTTATAAATCACACCTTGTCATAAGTGTGCATGTATAAGAAGAAACACACACACTTATCTATAGATGATATGAAGAGAGTTGAAGTCTAGTATTATTTGTCTTCAGGCATCCACTCAAACTTGCTCTTCTTGGATATTAATATCTTTATTTTTGGATTTTTCTGTTATTATTCAACTTTATATACAACACAAATCTACATTAAGCAGGTCTTGAGTGTATGTTTTTAAGTTCTTGTTCTGTAAGTAGAGGAATATAAAATTATTATTTCTAAAGAGTGGAAGAAAATTATAAGGTATTCACATTATATTCTATACCTCTATAGTGAATTATTTATGAAAAGAAATAAAGACTTGATCATGACATTGAAATCAATGACTGCCCATTTTCTCAAAAAGATTAGCCATCTTATATTCCCATAACATTGCAAGGCATTTCAATTCCTTCTACCCTCATGCCCAGCACCTAATTTACTTTTCGGTATAACAGGGTCATTTTCTGACAGTCTCAGAACTCATCCCAAGCCCTGGCCGACTGATCACAGATACGACCTCAACACTCATGAGACGTATGATTTCCACAGGTGCAAACTCTGCCTCACAGTCCACAAAGAAGTTCTCGGGGATATCCTGACACTGTGGCGCCGTATGTGGTTCTTGGTCTCTTGCCCGAGCTCATCTGCTGGAGGGAAAGTCAGGCAGCCCCATCACTGGCTGAGGGCACTTCCAACCCCCCCACGGTGCCAGACTTCACTCCCGGCCGCCAGCGCCCCTCCAACCACACTCATTCCCACAGACAGCTTCTCTCCAGGAGCAGTAGCAGCCAGTCTGGCCAAAACAGCGCACTTCAGGGCAAACTTACACAAGCTAGAACTGAATGCGCCGCACATGTGTGCCTTCCAACTCCTCTAGGAGCTAGGTTGGGAAGTCAAAGTCAGAGCAAATTTGTTGCTTCATATAGAAGTGATTTAAACTGTAATCAGAGACAAAAAATCATTTTGAAAAGAAATAATACAGCAGGGTTCAAGCCTTGTCAGTATGTTTTCTCTTCACAATATTCTTTATCTTCATAAGAAATTGACACATTTATTTTTCGCCTAATTCAGCTATTTCAGCAGAGTTCTCATTTGGGGGATAATATTTTTCTTTTATTCCTTATCCCCCAGTTTAAGTAAAACAATGCTTTCTTTCACCATGTGTGTTTTTCAAAAGCAAACTTTCCATTTCATATTGGGGATGACAGTGGCCCGCCCAAGATCCAGGGTTTCCAGGCAGGGCTTGGCGTCTGGTGCCCCAAACAGAGCAGATGCAGTCAGCGCTCCGAGAGGCTGCAGGCCAGAAAGAGACTGCTGGAGCTGCTTCACAGAAGCAGCCAGGGAAAGCAGCCCACAGCCAAGGCAAGAGAAAACAATAATTTTAAGCATCTCAAAAATGTCTTGCTGACATTTAATGCAAAATGCATAGAAAAGATAGTCTCTAACACAGGGCAGAAGAAAAATGCGGATCAAGGAAACCTCACTTTCCATTTTAGCTACCTAAAAGATTTGTCTCCAACAGAATTTTCTCCTGCAAGTATAACTGCCCAGTTATTTCAGGAAAGTTCATCGTCTGTGACTTCAACACAATAAACCAGAAGTTCTTTCCAGGCAAAATATTCTTCCATGTAGCTATCAGCAAATCCTCTTATAATCCTTCCACTCCCCATCACAAGTCTGAAATATGATGCACGAATTTCACTTTAATTATCAGTGAACCTGCAGAGGGAGATTGAAAAGGTTTCTGCTTCCAGCTTCCTCCCCTCTGCTCTTCAGCTCACCTGTCTTTCCCCACAGAGCTCAGAATCCACTGTCCCTATCGCCTCAAAGCCTCCCACCTCCGGCCCAGTCGCTTCTCCAGCACTTCCGTGTTGAGTACAGCTCAGGCACCCACTGAGGGAGAAGCTGCTATACTCCCCACACTATTCTAAGCAGAGATCATGGGGTTCGGATTCCAGGAAACACAGGAATAGAAGCATGAAACAAATACTATAAAACATGCGAGACAAGGCAAGTACTATTCACGACATAAATCAGGATGAAGAGAAACGGAGTGCCAGGTGGCAGGAATGGCCTTCTGATGAAGTGTCTGACAGTACAGGTTCTGAAGGGAACATTTGGGGGAAGACCTGCAGCACCGAGGGGCCGGCTCCTGTGCGCCTGGGAACGTGCGCGCTCAGCTGAGCAACAGCAGCTGCAAAGAAGGAAGCACGCAGGGCGGGAGAGCGCTAACAGGGCCGCCTCTCCACTCAGATTCCGCTGTAAGGAAGATGAGGTTCTGAGGAGGTTCGGAGTTCAGCAGTGTCTGAACTCACTCTAAGTTTCACAGACTCTCTCCTGCTGTGTGCTGAGAGATTCTGAGGGAGGACGTTGGAAGTGGGGGCCATGCTTGAAAAGCTTTCCACGTCCCGTGTAAGATGACAGGGCACTGGGAGGGGCTGGTGGCGGGGCAGTGGCTGCACTGAGGCAAGGCGGGACCTACCAGAAGCAGCAGTGACGGCACTGACAGGGAGTGGGTGTGGGTGCCAACTTAAGAGTCACCCTCGAGAAAACCATGCTTCCTACGGGATGGGACCTCCTGGCAGACAACAAAAGGCCTAACACCCGTGCTTCAGGTACACCGAGCCCTTTCAGAATTTAGCATTATACTAGTTTTGTCTTTCTGGTAACCCCAGCTCCTAAAGCAGTGCTTTTCGTCCCTACCATAGATGACTAATAAATACTCTGTGATTAGGTACATGAGGAATTGGGGCATTTGTACATTTCTTTACTTCTACTTGGAATGCCGCACTCTTTGTAAGGCATTCAGTGGATGTGTCAGTTTCCTGTTGCTGGAACAGAAGTAAGAACACTGAAGGTGAGCTTGGTGTCCAGTTGAAGCCAGGGCCGGAGCCCCACCCAAACTTATCAAGACTGGCGCAAACACTCTGTGCGGTGCTACCCTGTCAAGTGAAACGTCTTCCCTAGAACAAACACAGGATATGAGACTCATGTTACATCTATTGTTCAGTAGGGATAGGAACTCAGACCCGCCAAAGTTAAAGAAAAAACTGACAACGTCAATGTGTATCACATAGAATTTTTTTTTAAAAAACATAAGACAGTAGATTTGCCATGGGATATGACCTCAGGTGCTTGCTTCCATTTAATATAACTTAATATAATTTCTTAAAGGTGGAATGTCCTGAAACACACATGGTGTACCTTTGTTTTCATGTGTACTTCTAACAGACTTCAGCTTTCCTGATGGAAACTCCCTGCCTTTTAAATTTAATAGCTCAGGAGGTTCTTGCAGCATAATGAAAAAAATATTATGAACTGGAAAGGAGTCATTCAAGTCCTCCATCGCTTACAGGTAAGTTATCTCAAAGCTGAAAAGACTGTATTGCTTACTAGGCAGTAAGCTTTTAGTAAATAAATCACAGGTCCCCTTTCTCCTACTATAATTCTTGACATCACCTACCATACCTTAGATAGTAAAACAGAGTTATATACAAAAAAATGAACCTAGAGGAGGCAAAGGAGGTGGACAGGTAGATGCTTTGCTCCTTTTCCTTTTATGATGCACTCAGAGGTGGGTTTAGTTAGCTGCACTTCCTACTTGGTGGAGAAGCTCATTACTGCACTGCAAAGCCTGTGTCAGGTACTGTATGATGTTACTTTGAACAGTTCCTTTTAATACGGCCTTTTTCTTGCCCATAAATTTTCTGCTTCAACTCTGGCATTGCTTTTGAACAATACAGTCATTTGTATTCCACTGGGTTTCTAATTCCTACCCTGTGACAGTCAGAATCTTCAACAGAAATGACTTCATAGTTCATGATTGAATATTTGGCAAAGCACCCGGCCTGAGGTTGATGTATTAGAAAAGCAGCCCCCAAACCATCAATAGCCAAGAAAGGAATCAACAATCAGCAAAGCAGATGCACATCATAAAATATAATGTTGTGAATTCAAGCAATTACTAATTGTCATGACTCTCAAGTGTGAAGGTTTTTCAACACAGAGTCTCAAGTGCTGGCAAATTCTCCTAAGGAATGTATCTCGTGAAGTAGGACCCCTTCCTCTCCAGTATCCTCTCACTCCATGAGTACAATCCCTCCAACACCCCTGCCCTCTCATCCCTACTGCCACCTGCCTCTTCACCCCAAGACCGTTGGGGTGACACATACTGGTGAAAGGATTTCCACTTATGTTTTCTAATTAACTGATTTTCAGTTGCATTACCCTCAACCTAATTCTTTGAAACAAGCTAGACATTTTCTGGAAATAGTCATAGTCTGAATTACTTAAACTTTATTTCAATATGCTCTCACATCAGTGAAGGCTTCTTGTCATGTCTGATCTATTGATGCTGCATTGAATGACTAATTTCCTTTTGCCTTCAGCTAACCTCTGAGATATTTTTTGCCTGCAGCTCAGGACTATTAATTTCAATGTTATATTACTTAGGCACTATGTTTCTGTCTTCCGGCCAGAATATCTGAGAAACAATCTTGAACAATTACCTTGCTGGATTCTTGATTTTTCTAAAGTTTGAGCTTCCTAGAAGGTAGGTCAGGCTTTGCTATGCTTCTACAGACTTAGTCCTAGGACTAAGACAGTGCCAGGTGCTTCTGAGAAGTGACCAAGAGTGCAGTGACTGCATCCTTTCCTTTCCTGGGCTGGTACTGCAGGGTTCTCCTGCTGTGGAAGAGGATGTATCTTCCAAGTCACTTCACCACAGCTCTGCGAGGCCTGCTGTCCCCTTATCATCTTCCTCCTCACCTCAAATACATGGTGAGTTCCAAATTAATTTCATCAGTTTGTCCAAACACAAAGCTCAGCAGCTTTTCAACACTGATGACGTTTGGAGTGGCATAAGGAGATCTGGCACCCACTACCGGATTCACAAACCCAGTAGACTGAACTGAGGACAAGAGACTTACTCTGTGATGAGTGTCCCATGCTATTGTGAGACAAGTGTCTTTGGATTATGATTCTGTGGAAACTGCATTATAATACTGCATTATCAACTGTTAGAAACCTTATGCATGCAATCATTGTCGTTAGGGTCACATTTTTCTTACAACAAATCGGTGCAAATCATTAGAGATATTCTCTGCAGAGACCCAGTGGAGCTTTCTTTTGCAAACAGGTGGAAAGGAATGTGAAGCAGAATTTCTTTCCAGGACATGTGAAGGCCATTAGTAAAATCAGCATATGTGCTGATGTTTACTTTCTAATTTTACAGTTACTGTCTAACCATGTGAATAACTGTAATATCCATCAGGTAAATTTTTAAAGGGCACTGGCTTCCATATGAAAGGTCAAGGAATTATTGTGATATAGAATAAGCCACAGCAATTCATGGTGGAAATATATTCATCAGGAAGGAAATTAAGTCTAAAGACATATGACATTGAAAAACAGTGAAATAGCAGTTTGATCTCTCCTTTAGATAATAACCTGACTTCCATTTTTCCTCTTTGATTAAAACTATGTCACTTCTTGAGAACTTAGCCTCTGTTCTCATATTTTAACCCAGTTTCTACATCAAGAGATAAATAGTGAAACAAAGAGGAACTGCCCCAATACCAAGATGCATGTCAGAACTTCCCCAAACCTTCAGAATTTATGGGGCATGCGGGGTAGCTTTTGTGATCTTTTTCTGTGAAACCCAGTACTGTGTCAGCTTCCTAGGGTCTAAAGTATGCCTTTCTTAAAAGACCCAAGATTTATTTCTGATAGCTTTAAATGAGTGAAAACGTGTTTTGTTGAAACTTCCTGAGAAGTAACTGCCTTTACCATGGAATCTTCCATTGTTTACGAGCCTGATGAAAGCATTTGGCCCTAATGACTCCCAGACTATTTTCACTTAAAAAATTCAAGGAAAGAAACCATGGTAGAAATTGAATGTTTTGAATGCTAAAAATAAAATACGTGGATACTTTAAAGCTTACAAATAAAGCAACGGCATGATTTGCCTCAGATGCTACGAACGCTTTGAATGACTGCTCTTGACCTGCTCAAATGAAGAAAATGAAATGTGAGAGAAAATGAGTGAGAACAACACATCCAGGTGGCCCCTCTGAAATTCAAGTCTGCTGCCGTGAACTCTGGTGTAATTACCCCCCACTCCCTCACAGTTAGTTTTCCCACAACTGTTAATACTCCCAGTGAAACCCCAGCCCTTGTTTCATCCTCACCATGTACCAGAACGTTAAGTCACACACTCCGCTCTGCCTATCAGAGCAAAATGTATGACTTAAATTCTATGAGAGGGACAAGCACACATATGGTGTGTGGGGATTTGTTATAATGACAGAAAAACTAACCTTTATTATTTTCACCAAATTAATTTGAGAGAAATAAGTGATGAGCTTTTCTTTTCTTAGCAGATGCCACAAATTTAAAATTAGGATCATAATATTTTATGAGTGATGACTTATATGAGTGTAATATTAAATCTTTGCTGAAATTGTTATATCCAATTGTTATATCTATGCAGAAAATATACACAATAACTCCTGCTCATATGTTAACACGTAGATATGTCTTTGAATGGAAGAATATCAGTAGGGATTTATTGCAACATTGGCAATTCCATTTTATTGAACAGGAAAGCAACTAGAACATACTTGTTAATACTGTTTAACTTTTTTTATTTTAAAGGGAATTAAAAAAAGAGCAATAGCAAAATACCAACAACATAGACAAAAATAAGACTAAGCAAAAATAATAGAAATGATGTGGGGATTCAGAGCAAAATGAAAGGAATTAACAGTGGCTGTTATATTACATATTGTTATCTTCAACAAAGTTGGTCAGATTACCAGATGTAAGAATGCAAGAGTGACCAAACCATTAAAGAGAATAAAAAATAAAAACAAAACAAAGAAAAACATTAGAAACAATAGAGTTTCACTAGACAAGATGGTAGGAATTCAACAGTGGTTGTTATATTGCATATTGTTGTCTTCAAATCAGTTATTCTAGTTACCAGATATAAACATGCAAAATTGGTCAAAAAGAAAAAAAAAGTTAGGCATTAACTGTTCCTTTCAATCTGGACCACTATGTTACACTCCAGGTTCCTTTTATTCTTTGTTTGTTTGTTTGTTTGTTTGTTTGTTTTTCCAATACCGGTAATTGAACTCATGACCTTGTACTTGCCAGGCAGGCACTGTGCTGCTGAGCTAAATCCCCAGCCCCTCTTTTTATTTTTGATTACTGTTTGTTATGGTTTGTCTGGATGTTCCCCCAAAGCCTCATGCAGTCATGGGGCTGTCTTTTAGAGTTTATGATTGATCCATGGTCCAATGCTGAGATTAATTATGGATATAGGTGCTACATCCACCCTGGGACCGGTGGTTTGCATATGTAAGGGAGAGAAAGAGGCTGCTTGCTGCCACTCCCCTCTTTTGCTGTTGTTGCTTTTGCTGTCTTCCACAGCCATGAACGGTGGCCCTCTGCCATGTGCCACTCTGCCTTGGAGCCAGCCAAGTATGGACTGAAACCTCCACAAACTGTGAGCTAAATAAGCCTTTCCTTCCTTAATTCTGGGTGTCAGGTATTTTGTCTTAGCAATGAAAGAAAAGTAACCAAGACACTGTTTACTGCTGAAATTCGAAGTACAAAGCCTAAAAGCAAAAGCTGTCAGGATTCATTTTCTAAATTCATTAAGTATCCAAAATGCAGTCAGAGAAAAGCATAAGATTTCCCTGAGGCTCTTTCTAGCAACATTAAGTAATGGGAAAGTTTGATTTTCACACTTTCTGATTTTTATTCTTTCTGCACTTTCCTTCTACCTTCTGTTACTTCATATCCAAGGTATCTGCAGATTCTACCCAAGTTTCTACAAGTTCCCCAATCCCATGACCTCCAAGAATTTTCCCTCTAACAACAGTGTATGCCCAGAAAGAACCTCTCCTTTTGGCTGTCCCCATCTTTTCAATTGCTAACAGTCTTCAGATTTGAGCTAGGTACTCAGGATAAAATATCTGTAGTAGTAAACTTTCTTTTGAAATGGAAAACTCCCCTGATCACCCAAGTTTATAAAATGGAGACTTTAATGAGAAAACCCAAGTAGGTATATAACCTTTACACACAGTGGAATCCAGAATTTTGAATGATGTCATTAGGAATATGTCTTTCACTCTCCTGTTTTTCATTTGTATCATTTACGTTTTAGCCATGTTCTCCCACGAGCAACAAAAATGGTCTGGAAAACTGAGCTTTATCTGGTATTCAGTGGTTGTAATCTCAGAGAGCAAGAGACCCATTTCTCCTTTAATATACACATGACCCCACCCTGTGCCTTCTTTGGATCTGCTTGGGTTATGCAGCCAAGCTGGATAATCACCAAGTCCGGTGGGGTGGAACAGTAGCTAGACTGTACAGGCAGATCCCCATCTGCTGGGGAGTAGGTATTGTGATTGACATCCCACATTTGAGTAAGGGGACATTCACACCAGGGAATAAGGACTATATTACTGTGTCCCATGGAGAATTCAATGACACGTTCACCATATTGGAGTAATGTTCATATCTTAGAGTGTTTGATGCTCAAATTATTCCCTAATGGTAATACAGCTGAGTAGATGGTTGTGATATTGGAAAGAAATATTTTTCAAAGGGCATCTTCAAGAATCCTTTTGAGGACTGCTCATTTTTTGCTATATATTTTATCTGTAAAATGATAAAATTCCCAAGGTTTACTATTTTCTGTAAATATATATGCATTTATCCCTTTCCAAAAGACACTTGAGAAGTGAATCCAAATTCAAAGAACCAAAATGTGTCTTATTTCCAATCAAAATTGAAATCCAGCAAACAAACTGAGTTGGTCTTCATTTTCTTTCTGAAGCATTGTTACAAATAAAAACTCTGTAAATGCAGCTCTCAGCATCTCATCATTATGAAATTTAATACTATGGCGGGTACATACATTTTCCCAAAATGTCATTGTTCACCATCCTATTCCACATTCCATCCATGATAAAAGATTATTCTCAGTTACTTTGTTGTAAATTAGAAGAAATGTTGAAATTACCTCTCATACTAGCATAAATGCCCTTTGAATTGCACAGAGATTATAATGTATTTATCTTTCTTTTTATGCATTTATTTATTTGGAAACCTATTTCTTTTCTAAAATTAATGAATTAATATAAGTATGCAAAGAAAGAAAAAATGTTACGCAGTCACAATGCAGTGGTCCAGGTGAAGAAGGGAAAAGTGGAGTGGAGGACTAAGAACAGACTTTAGAAGGTATATGAAAAAGAAAAACACAAAATGTAAGGGTCAACCAAATCAAAACAAATGATAAAAGTGTACATACAATTAAGGATGAGGTCATTAATAGTAGATCTGGTAAAAATGCAAGAGACACAAAATTCTGTGCTAACTTCTTTAAATTCCTAATGAAACATATGTTTTCTAAGAAAGCATAAATTACCAGAAGTTTGAGTTTCCCAAACATTGAACCTCAGAACAAGCAGTGTGAATTAAGCTAATTTTGCCAGCAGAGCAGAAGAGCACACATCAGGAATTCTTGGCTAACTTCTGCTAAGCGAACTCTTCACTGACTATCCCTTCTCCACCACAGAATAAGAACTTCCAGTGTCGTGATCGTTGAAGTCTCGGTTAATATTAAATTCTACAATTCTCCTACATGTTTTGCAATCAGGAATGAATGTAGGTAACAATATGTAGAATAGTGTTGTGTAACACAAAACAAGGCCTCAAAGGGCAACAATTATATTTTAGAAGTTAGTATCTACCTCAAGTTAATATCTACTGTCCTTAGTCCAAATGCCATAGCTGAACAAAGAAAAGAATGCAGTTCCACATTAATTCATTTCTTAGCTTCTCCCAGAACTACTGCCTTTCTTCTGTTTCTTAGGAATATGTTTCTTTTCTCAAGTAATCATACATCATCTGTGGTCTTTACTTCTCAAGTTCCTGGTGTTGGTTTCCCACACCTAAGTCTCCTTCAAATCCAAACTCAAATCTTGGCTTCTTTTTACATTATTTTATGGAAAACATTCAAACTGGGCACCTGTGCTCTTGCCCTTCAGAACCTGCATATTTGGCTTCCCCTGAAATCTCTTTGTAGTTTCATACCAATTGGTGTCTCTCTGCTTTAGTGAGGACGACACTCCAAATCTTCTGTAATGGCTCCGGAATTCAGATATCTTTTACTCTACTCTTCCTTTCAATGTTTCAAGTTGGTCAGATTTTAAAATAGCGTCTGCTTATGATGTATAACAAGGCTTATAAACAGATATACTCATCATTTTTATTTCACATTATTATTTTAACTAATTGCAGGATACCATAGCATTGATGAGCTGCTCCAGAACAAAGTAGTTTTTTGGCAATGAAGCCTGTGCAGCCAGGGTGGCTGGAGAAAGAAGAGAACAGGGTTAATCTAACTCTATCGAAGGCCTGTGTCTAATGACTTTAAAGTTTTCACTCTCCTGGTTTTCCCAATTTTGTAATTGGGAAATATAATTTAGTGAGTATGTCTAACATTTACTAGACACCTAAGTGATATTGTTTTCTCTAATAAACTGAAACTAAACCTCCGTAAGAGCAAATTCATCACCACATCATAAAGAATAGAACATCCCTAGGCACAAGTAAACCCTCAGTGCATAGTACTGCACAAGTAAATGAAAACATCATTCCATGAAAGCTTTATGATACACAGCAGTGAGCCCTGAAATCTCCATTCTTCCAGTTTATTTGTGGATAGCCACATTGTTAGTGAGTAACTAAGTTAGAATGTAAATCCCAGTCTCATCCCAAACCATTTATAATACTTTCTAGGCATCTCGTTGTGTATTTAGTACACATCCAAAATTTTCCTGAGCAATCTTGGGCATGTTTCAGGTCTATGTGAATAGGAGAAATCTAAGAGTCACAAAAAGAGCAATTACACAAATTTTGCAGTTTTCAACTATGTGTTCTGCCCACTATTTAACATTCTTACATAATTGTAAATTACCTAGATGGTCTAAGGATTTTAGTCCATTTCTCATGTCCTACTTAGAAACAATCACCTTTCCTACCCCACCTCCAAAACTGTCTAAACATGAGTGAAGTTAGTATTTTTATTGAAAACATTTGGTATTTTAACACCAGTAGTTATCAGTGAAAAAAATCAACTATATGTAAAAATCTTCAAACATTATTTTAAAATCTACCAAACTTTTGTTTATTTGTGTTTTTTTTTTCTTTTTTATCTTGTTTTGCAAAGCACACATACATGTACATAAAAAGGAAAAGCCAGAAGAGAAAATAAAGCATGGTTCACCTGGTGAAAGAGATGACAGGAATGGTCTACAAAAATATGCTCCCATTGTTAAAATCTACTCAAATGTTAGCTACTGAAATAATGATGCCATATATATAAAACCAACTATAGCTTTTCTGAACTAAGTAATATGCTATTTCTCCATAAGCAAAAAAATTTTGTCTTACTAGTCACACTATTAAGGATTTTTAAAAATCACTGTTTACTCCTAATTACTCCACAGTCTATCCAAAAATACTTTTGTGGGAATAGTTGTTATGTTTTTTTAAAAAAAGGTCAAACAAATTAAATGGAAGAGAATTTATCTAAGCAAAGAATGATGCGTGAATCAGCAACACTCAAAATCAGAAAAG
This sequence comes from Chinchilla lanigera, assembly GCF_000276665.1. Taxonomy (NCBI): domain Eukaryota; kingdom Metazoa; phylum Chordata; class Mammalia; order Rodentia; family Chinchillidae; genus Chinchilla; species Chinchilla lanigera. The sequence goes on along the minus strand of NW_004955471.1, from coordinate 10,593,353 downwards.
TCTTGACAGCTTCCTCAGCACGTGAGCACCAAGCTTGGAAAGATGGGATGAAGATGAAACAAAGAAGTCACCGATTGGCTAGCATTAGGCAGTTTGCCTCCCTGGGCACGGGCTTACTGGATCACTGCCTGCAACTGGCTGAACCATTGTTATTTCCCAAGAGCTGCAGCTCAGCTACTTGTTATAAGAAATATTCTCCTACACTATGTTTCATTTGGCTTCGATTTTCACTAATGTTGCCATAATTCCTAAGTTTGTGACACAGGAACTCAAGATGCAGATAGACTCACATAATAGCCAATTTCTTTTAATTTGTCCTATTATTATTGCTATAATAAACGTATGACTATCTTTTCTTTCAAATGGTCAATCCATTCTCATCTGTGTATCATTCTACAGCTTGTGCTCCCAAGTCATGCCTTAACAGCATAGATGTATTAATTTTACAATTATGCAGTAGGCATTTTTTAAACATATCAGTGCAGGAGACATATTATTGTCCATTAAACTGGGTAGTAAAATAAAGAGTTGAGTATACCTCAGAAGTGAAAGTAAATATCTTTATTCAGGATTTCAAACCCAGTGAATCCTAAATTTTGTTTTATATTTGTAATTTCTCAATTGCTTGGTTTATGATCTTGATATTCACTAAATCAATAAGCAATTAACAAATCTGACCCTCAATTTTCGATAGAAGAAAATGATAAAACCTCAGGTCAACTCTATTTAATTGGTAAAGATTGAAACTAATACTGTAATTTTTTTTTCTAATTTTTGTTTGTTTTAAAAGCTACCCTCCCTGTAACATAAATGAGGTTTTCTTAGATCCCAAGAAAACCTGATTCTTTAATCTTTGGGTATCTTTACTGAGTAAACATTACTGTAAAACTTTTAAAAGTCCATGCTGAGCCTTTTGGGGAATAGGCTTTGATATCATCCACACACACAGAGCTAATGTATGTCCTGCTGAAATTACTGTGGCTTTAGCACATCACAGGCCTATACCTCTCAAGACTGGTATTTTTGGAAGAATCAGCACCAGACAACCCAAAGCATTTGGTGACAACATTCTGGCTGTGTCTGCTCACCACGGAGAAGTGCCAGAATTCCATTCTCTAAAAACTAGCAAACAAAAACCAATGGCACAATTAAATTACCATGCGATGCCAGTTTTCCATAGACAAATTTGTCAATCGCTACAAGAGTTGTTCATTTTTATTTTGAGCCTATGAAGTCAAATTATATTTGACACATATTTGTTTGAATGCAAGCACTGGAAAGAATAAAATATTACAGAATTCAGAACTTTGTGGTCAGATGCAAACGCTCTGGAGTTGAATAAACTGGGGTACAGTTTCTGACTCTGCATCCTGCTGGCCATGTGATCTTAAACTATCTAAGCCTCAGGCTGTTCATCTGTAATTCAAAAGGTTATCTGTACGTTTCAAATGAGAAAATGGAACTGAAGAAAGGATTTCACATAGAACTGGTTGCTACAATTTTGTTCTTAAAAGTCACCAAAGATTTCTGTGTTGAAGGTTTGGGTCCCAACTTTTCGGGTGACTGAAAGATGGAGGGCCCTTTAAGAGGCGGGACCTGTTGGGAGCAGGTTAGGTCATTGGGTTGTGTCCCGGAAGGAGATAAGGATACTGACCCCTTCTGCTCCTGGCCCTCATGAAGTGAGCAGCTCTTGTACCACACAACCCCACTATGATGTACCAGCTACTAAACACCTGATACAGCAGGACCAGGCAACCACAGACCAAACGTCCAAAGCCATGAGTTACAATAAACCTTTCCTTCTTGTTAATGCTGGTTAGCTCAGGTGTTTCATCATAGTGAAAAAACACTGACTAACACACTGGTGGACACATGGTACCTGGCACATATGAATAATGTTGTGTCTCATCTTTTCTACTCCAACACAAGTGAAAGTATTGCTTTGATTTCAACAAATATTGAGAATCACTTATGTTCGAACACCATCCTAAGCATGAAATACATCAGGAAATCCAACAGAGAAAGACCTCTGTTTTTTCTGATGGGGGAAGACTTCGAGTAAACAATGAATATAATAAATTAACTATATTCTGGAGAATTTTAGAAGTTGAAAAGCACAAACAAAAGGGATGGTTAGTCTGGAGTTTTAAGCAGAGCTGTCACAGTGAGCCAATAAACAGATATGATTTGTTGAAATCACTGGAGAACTTATGTGTTATTAAAACTCTTATTTTTCCTTTGTAAACAGTACTCATAAAAATAAAAAATATCTTTGCCAGTGTTATTCAGCAGGGCTTAGTTTTAAAAATCACAAAACTCATCATCTGTCATCATTCCTACTCCTGAAAATGTGCTCAGTTTGCAGTAGAAACATCAATTGTTGCCAACAGATTATATAATCACCTCTAAGATTATGTATAAATCATCGTTCTCCCAGAAAGCCCCTCTTTGGTTTCACCATAACTTTTCACTGCACTGCTCATAACCAAATCTAAACCTGCTTTCCATCAGAGCTGTGAGAGTTCTGAAATATTCACCTGGCAAAGAAAGCCCTTCTGCTTTCACATAAAAAGAACATGTCTACATTCCAAAAAGTCTGTGGAAATCTACATGGTCAACCAATGAGAATCATAAGTAGCAAATGAAATGTTTTTCCAATTATTTCTCAGCTATGAAATTACTTTCTGCATGTTGAGTCTTAGGTGTTTCGGATATTGCAAATTTGATAGGTCTTTAAACTTTAAATTGATTCACAGCTCTATTCACATTAAATAACATGCTCGAGAGACACTTAACTGACAGTTTTCAAAATAAATTTTTTGTGGGGAGGCAAAGATTCCTTAGTAATACAACTTACTCCTTTGGATTCTGAAATCAAACAAATCAAAAAAGACTCTAACAGGATATTATTTTGAGACTGGTTATTTGTTTCAGTTGAACATAGAGAAATCCTGGAGGTTACACAATTACCTCTTTGCAAGTGAAGAAAAAATTCATATACTCACTGTATTTTTTCTCTTGTATTTAATCACTCGCTTCTCTTATACCTCCTCCAGAAAGCTCGATAGTTCTGAGGAGTAGAATTTAAACAACTTTCCATGGGAAACATTAGTGTCTCTCATCAAAGCAAATGTTGTAGAAACCTGATCTTAAAGTTCAGCTTCAGAAACTAACCTGTTACTTCACTTTTTAGTTGTTTTTACCTACATGCTTGTCCATATTTTTGCTTTATTTTTATTTGCATTTTAAATATAGATTATTTTCTACAGAATTATGCAAGAGTGAAAATATGTGACTATCCCAACACACTGAATTGCTGTTGGAAACACTTTCTTCTGAGTGTGATGTTTTATAGAGAAATACTAATCCAAGGTTTTATTCATTTGCATATGCTCTAAAATTTTGAATTTTCAAAGGTAGATTTACTAAGGATGACTATGGTGGAAGAATGATTCTTTAGGTTTTATACCACATTCTCCAGCAGCTGTTCCAATTATTCCTTAATCTTTCTCCTATATCCACCTTATTTTAGCTTCAACCAATTTACAAAGCAATATGCAGAAGAAATATAAACACACACACATATGCACACACACACACACACACACACACACACATCTTGATTCTGTGACTAACAACCTTTGGAACAGTAGTGATACATAGAATGAAAAATGAAAGAGTACTATTTTAGTTTTAAAGGCATGCATTGGCAAAAATGATTGAATACATATTAATCAAAGGACAGAATAGCAAGTGCAATGGGAGGAGATCTTGGTAATGGACCTCAGGGCCACCATACAGTTCTCAAAGTTTCTGTAGCTCCAGTACACATAATCTCTTTGGAATTTTCTCTGGTTCTCTAGAGACCTACAAATACCAGTGTAAGAAGTATTGTTCCTAAACATTCCATATAGAGAATAAAGTCAGAAGTATCAGAATAACTTTCTAGAAATAAGCTTTCCAATCTAAATTCCACAAATCTCTCAAGAGAACATTGGTTCAATTTTAACTCTTGGGTTTGAAAGTAGATTATATTTCCTTTTGAAAATGCCTACTTCTCGGGCAATCTGTAGCCTGCCATTACGAATGGGCTTTTCAAACACAGTGGATTATTTAGAAAAGCCAGATGTCTGGCTGCAAGTGTTGTCACAAAGCAGCTAGTCACTGCTTGCACCTCTGTTTTAGCCTTTTAGCAGCAGTCTCTGTAAATGTGGCAAGTATCTGAAGTCCACAGACTGTATGAGGGTCCAAATTGTTAGGATAGACAGCAGTAGTGACAGAACATGATGTGTTTTCTGACCCCATAAAGGCAGATATGCTGCTACCCTTCAACATCAGATAAGAATAAAGTGCTAGTATTCTGTTCAACATTGACCCTCAGGTAATTGTATTAGAAAATTCCACTAATGAGGAGCCAACATGTCTCTAATTTTATCAGCAAGCCCTTGCCTAAAGGAAAATTCTCACGAAGTTATATGAAATAAACCTATAGGATAACGTATGTTCTTATGTGTACACATAAAGTTGTCCAATCCCTGATATAGAGCTTCCTGTTCTCCTGCTCTTCAAAACTGTGCAGTGCTAAGCATCTAACAGAAACAGTCTCTGCTGAGATCCTTCATAAACTGACTTTTTCCTTGAAATCAGCTAGTGAATTTAGATAGCCTAAACACTAGCTATAAACTTAGTTTTTAATTCTTAGGGACATTATGGACTCTTGTGCAAAAGTACAAAAGAGAAAGACAACAATGTTTTGGATAATTCAGCTTAAGAAACAAGACCATCTTTTCCCACAATTTCTTCTCTTTGCTGACTGCATGTTTATTGAACTGTAGCACACAAATAAGACAAAATGAAGATTTAAAAGGATAACTGCATGAATTTTTAGGAGGTTGTCACCCACGTACTTGGGATAGAGCTCTGTATAGACACTTTGCACACCCAAAGTCTTGCTCATGCTTCATCGAACCATGGTTGTTTTCTCAAGTGCAATGAAAGTATTTACTTTAGCAGACAGGTCTTAGTCGTGCCTGTTTTTGAACTATATATGAAAGATGTATTAAAAGAAAACTTTGGATGAGTCACATTTTATTATATTTGAGAAAAAAAAGACTCATGGGTTAAGCAGCAGCTTCAACCAATAGTGATTCGGGGAGATCCATCCAGCCAGTGTGCAGGCAGCCGGTATTAGAGACAGGAAAGGAAATGACAAGCAGACATAGCTGGCCACGGCCTCACACTGGCCTCAGAATGACACAGTCTGATCACCTGGCAACCATAACTGACTGAAGCACAGTTACTGATAAGCTGAGATGCTGCTATTTATTACGAAAATACAGGGTACTCTTTAGGTTAGAATGCAGTTTGCAGTTAGTTTGATGGATACACATTTCATACTGCTAGTATTCAGCCTTTTTTCCTCATTGTGTCTGTGAGATTCATCAGTTTTACTGTGTGTAGCAGTAGTTTTCTTTCATTGCTCTATGGTATTGCATTATATGAGTAGTCAAAATTTTGGTTCAATTTTTTAAAAAAATAGATACAAAAATAGCGAGATTTTATTTTGCCTATGTTTTGGTGTTTTTTCTTTTTTTTTTTTTTTCCTGTACCAGGAATCGAACTCATGACCTCATGCTTGCCAGGCAGGCACTGTGCCACTGAGCTAAATCCCCAGCCCCTATTTTGTCTATTTTTAATGGTTGTATTCTTCATTTATCATTTAAACTTAATTAAGCTTAATAGTACTGGCTTACTATTTTTTTAAAATGTGATTTAAAGTGCTATTGAATGTGTTCTTTATATTGGTAACTATTTTTCTGTCTTTTTTCATGATTTGTATCACTAGGGGATTCATCAATGCTATTATCTTTTCAAATAAAAGTTTGGTTTGTTGGGTTTGGCTATTTATTTGCTTTTGTGTTGTATCAGATTATGTTATCATCTCTTTTCTCCTAGGATTTTGGCTGTAATTTATCATGGTTTCTGTTGGACCTGAGCAGTGAAATTTAAGTAACTATTTTTAACATTTATGATTTATAAATATCTGCAATTTATGCTGTAATTTCCCTCCAAGTACTTCTATAATTGTATTCCATAAGTTTTGATAGTTTTAACCAAATAAAAATAAGAACTTTATTCAACTGCTGCTGTGATTTCCTCTTTCATGTATGAATAACTTAAGAGAATGCAGTGTAATTTTCACAGTTCTGCAGACTGTCTCTTCTTACCTTCTTTACAGATTTCTAAGTTACTCTGTGGGCAGAAAAGCTCCCCTTACTCCCACACCTTGTGTTGTGCATGACTTGTTTCATAGCCTGACATGGGGTCTTCTGCGGGTGATACCATGGGCAGATGATTTTCCATGGGCCTCTCTTCTTCCTTCGCATTTGAAAGTGCAAACACTGGCTTCATGTATCACCCTCCTCAACATTATTCTTTGCTGGAATGTTTTGTTTGTGTTTTGTTGTTGCTGTTGTGTTTTTCTTCCAGTACCAGAAATCGAACTCACAACCCTGCGCTTGCTAGGCAGGCGCTGTGCCGCTGAGCTAAAATCCCCAGCCCCCTTGCGAGAATGTTGTAAAGAGCTTTTGAAGATGGAGACAGTGCTTCCCTCCAGAACCAGTACAGGTTTTTTTATAGATTTACAAGGCTACTTCCTTCTGAAGCAGCTGTTAGGCCTGCTTATTACTTAATATGAAAGATTTCATTCTTCTGAGTTACCTATTCTCTTCTGTGACACGATTGACTCATGTGCAGGCATTGGCTGGCCTCTTCAAGCTCTCTCCTGAGCTGCCAGTTGGGGAACTGATGCTTGAGAGAATTATATTTTTAAAAATTAAGTTTATTGGGGGGGCTAGATTTTTTTATTGGTGCAGGTTTGCCGTACATAATGATTGCATTCATCCCCGAGAATTTGTGCATGTCCTAATATGTCTTAGTTTTTCTTTTTCCCTTCCCCTCCCTTTCCTTAACCCTTCTTCCTGTCCCAATTTGCAAAAAGCACTCTTTCCATTATTTCCTTCAATTCTGTCTCTTTTTTAAAAAATCCTTTTTCTCCTTCTTTCTCTGCTTCTTTCTCCCCTCTCCCTTGTTTCCCTGCCCATGTGGAAGTAATAGGAGCTTTTCTGGCCAGAGGGGAGCTTAGAAATCAGTGGCAAAGGTAAAAAGGGATAGTCCTCGAAATTGTGAAAAATCAATTCTTCCTGCTTCCCAGTATCTATCCTGTATTTACCTCCTTCTTTAGAAGGTGGGTTTTTCACACAAGAGAAACAATCTGATATTTAAACTTGTGCGTATGATTTCTCTTAAGATTATGGTCTGGAGATGTGTCCATGACACTCACTGTCCCCGTTCCCGGAGTCTCATACCTTCTGCCAGTGTTTGCACAGTTATGAAGCATGAACTTTCAGGCTTCGACCGACAAGAGGGGTGTCATCAGCATGACAGGGGTGCCGCCTGCCTTTGGTCCTTCCATCAACACACAGGAAGGGGTCACAGTGTGGGTGAAGAGCTGTCCTCCAGAGTCTGCGGAAGCACACTGAGAGTGGTGCGGAGGCAGCGGGAAGTGGTGAGACCTCTGCAGATCAAGAAAAGTATGACGGTCAGGCAGAGAAGAGAAAAAGACCTTCTGCATCTCCTGCACTACCTCCATCCAGGCAGGCTCACAGCCAAAAGAGACTTCTCCACAGGAGAAAGAGACAGAGTACCAGGGCTGCTATAGGTGACTGCGGAGGGGCCTCCCACACCTCAGAGGCCCTGAGTACACTTTGAGAAGTTGCTTGGACACAGCTGTGTTCCCACCAAGGAAGAGTCCACAGCATATACCACACCTCAAAGGGTGGACCATACCTGACCCCGCCACCCCTTGCTAAGCAGCTGTGGACTGGTACCTGCAGTTGAACCCACTTCTAGACTGCACCCTGTCAGAGGGCGTAGAAGCCACGGTGGATATCCATTCTGCAGGCTTTGCCATCGTTTAACCATGGCTCACATGAGCGTCTGCAACACCAGAACCCTGATGCTCAGAGCACAGAACAGGGAGAAGAGCTGGGATTCTGGTGTCCAAACTCTGGTGGCGCCATGTCCTCCAGGGTGGAGTGTCCTTGTGCAGAGGGAAAGCTGACACAAAGCCAGCTAGACCACATTGCCTACAGCCAGGCAAGCAGATCGCTGTCCCCCGAGAGCTCCCAGCACAGCCAGTGGCTCTCAGTGGCTCTGGGGTCCAACTTGGCCCAAGAGCCAGCCAGACCGTGGCCTCATGCCCAGCAAAACTGTACCACACTGCCAGTCCCAAACTCCCAAACCCACAAGCTGCGCTGCTTCTTGAACCTCAGACAAAGATAATGCAGATGACAGCTAAAGAAACTAGAGACCACACTACCGAGTCCTTCCACGATCAAAGCTAACACACCACATGGAACTGAAATCAAAGCAAACATTCTTAAACACATGAAACTGCAAACAGTGTGCGATAAACTATGGGATATGGCTAAAGCCGTCCTAAGAGGGATGTTTAAAGCAATAAATAACCATATCAAAAAGGAGAAAGGCTGCACATAAACCAACAATGCAGTTCGGTGAACTAGAAAAGCAACAGGTACGTGAGAGTATAAAAAGACAGCACAGGCACCCTTGGATGATGGTACTGTTCAGTACTGTGACCAACGAGCTAAGTATACAGACCCACTCTTGTGAGTAGTCAGCCTAGGCCACACACATGCACACACACACATGGTTGGGTTCAAGAAAAACTGGGGAAATCTAAATAAGATGAAACTGTATACATTTAAATATCCTCGTTATATCATACTATAATTTTGTAAAATATTACCGTTGGAGGGACTGAGCAAAGTGTGAAAAGAACTTCTCTTATTTCTTACAATTACATGTGAAACTCCAATTATACTAACCAAATACTTAAACTAGAAAAAATGAAAATAGGATAAAATTTCATATTCTGCACAGCTTTTAACAATGTTCTGTAAAAATGATATTATACAATAGTTGGGTTCATTATTTTATAAATGATTTTTAGATTAAGCATGTTAGATAATGTCTTCCATATTGCTATTGATTTTAATGGTTTGTTCTAACAGTACTAATCTGATTTTTCTATTATGTCAGTTTTGCTATTGTTCCTTTTAGTTCAGTTTTTGCTTTCTATATTTTGGGGCATTGTTAATAGCTACATATAGTCTTAAAGTTGCTATATTTTCTGTTAAGTTAACTTTTTATTGTTATGAAACACTGCCCTGTATATTCAGAAATATTTTGAGTCTTAAGTCCATATTAGCATACTAGACTAATTTTCATATGGATCAGCAAAGCACGAGGTCTTAGTCCAGGCTGCTTTTACAAAGTAAAATAAACTGCATGACTTGTAAACAACAAAAATGATTTTACCCCTAGTCCTGAGGGCTGTGAGGCCTGAGATTGAAGCCCCAGCACTGCAGGACTCAGTGAGGGCCAGAGGACCAGCGCCTCCTCGGTCTGAAGACGACGGGTCCATGCTCAGGTGGTGGAAGAGCAGTGCGCTCTCCCTTCACACTCCTGCTGGAATAGCACTGATCCCTTGGTGATCAGCGCTCGTGACTCCATCCCTCCCACAGGCTTCCCCCCCACAGCCTGTCACACTGAGGATTAGATGTAAAACTCAAGTTCGGGGCCACTCAGACGTTCAGTCTGAAACACACAAACCACTTCAGTCTGATTTTGTACAGCCCGGGAGCCAAGAATGGTTTTGTATTTTTAAAAGAATGCAACAATGAAAGAATAATGTGCAACAGACACCTCGCATATCTGAGGCATTTCCAGAAACTTCCCAACTGCTGTTAGACGGTGTTTCCATGACACACTCGGCTCTAGCATGGCAGTTTCAGCTTTTCCATGTTCTTAGAGGTGAGAAAGGCAAGCTTAAAATCCTAAATATTTATGCAGTAATTTATCCCTAATTAATGTATTCAAATTACTTATTTCTAATGTGAATATGATACATTTGGGTTTAAATATATTATTATTTCTGTATCTTTCAAACTGTTTTATCTGTGTCTTGGTCCATTTTCTCACTTGTTTTTGACAGTAATAAAGTTTTAGTATTTTTATCCTAACTAATTTAGCACTGCTGTCTGTTTATGTATTCCTTACCTGGGATTTATACATGCATTTTTAGTCTAGCAGCATCTGTTCTTGTTAGTACTTTTACCCGTTCCCATGTAATGTAAGAGCTATCAGTTAGTCAGCGCAGGATGCTCTGAAAGAATACCAACAGGCAGCCTGGCCTGCGCAATGAAATGTGTTTCTTCTCCTCCCCAAGATCAGTGGCACAAAGTCTCTTTCTGGTGGTTGTAGAAGGCCTCCTTCTTGTGTGCCCTCGCATGGCCTGTCTTGGGCATGTTCAAGGAGAGCCGCCTGCTCTACAGAGTCTTCTTCTCCTAACTCCCTCCCCGTGGGCAGGATGAAGACCTCACCCCTGGGCTTCATTCAGTTCCCTTCCTTCAGACCGTCCCTCGAGGTGTTGATGTCCGCCATCAGCTGAGGAAGGAGGGAAGGAGGCTGCCAGTCTCCTTTGCACCCCAGAAGACTCGGTCACGTGTCACCCGCTGTGGCCGGCTAGCTCATGGTGCACCGGCCATTGGGTCTTAACTGCAGTACGGAGTGGATATTTATTTTGCATTCTTCCCTTACTCTTATCCTTGTCCTTCCTTGAAATTCACTCAAGCTTCCATCTGCAGTTCCTTTTCTCCTGCCGAGGTCTTCCTGTAGTATTTCTTCTAGCGACGAGCCATCAGCAGCAAAACATCTAGGGTTGGGTGGGTAAGATCAGCAGAAAAAACAGAGGAGATGCCCTAGTATTGTTTAAAATTCCAGCACATAGCATAATTTTTATAGTCAAACAATAGAATCCTATAATCAGAATCTACCTTTCTTTAAAAGAAATATTTTTGCTGAGCATAGAATTCTAAGCACTTTTTTCTGCCTTTGAATGTCTTCTGGACTTTATTATGGTGTTGAAAGTAAGCTGCCAGTTGTTTTGTTGCTCCTTTGAAGACAATGCCTTTTTAATCTGTGTGCTTTTAAAAGGTTTTATTTCGTTTTTTATATTCATCAGTTTAAATAGGCTGAGGACTGATTTTCTTTGTCTTTATTTACTGGAGTTATGAAATGCTCCTTGAACACATAGGTGGATACTTTTCTCAAAGTTGAAAATTTCATGGCCAATTTTTTTTTTTATAATTCCGCTTCCTTCCCTTGTATCCCACATTCTGGTGACATAAAGATATAAACATGAGGACTAATACACATGTATAAATCTATAGATACATCAGGTTTTCACCATGTCACATTTCTTCTCTCTTACAATTCTCTGAATAGCCTTTTTGCCTTTTTGGTCTGTAGTCCATTTACATTTATTTTAGTTGGTTTTTTTTTTTTTTGAGGTCATTAGTTTACTGTTCAGCTCTGTATATAGTTTTCAATCTGTAAACTTTGTATTTATCTTATTCTTTATTCTGAGTATTTCCTACGAAACTATCTTCTAATCGACTGCTTCTCTTCTGTTCATTCATATGTAGGCTGATCTTCTTTAAAAATAATTCTCTGAAATCTTTCTGGTACTTTACTTATACAAAAATAAAATTTCATAACTGAGTCATCCCAGAATAACAGTAGTTCATACCCTGTGTATCATAATCTTAAAAGTAGATATTTTGATTAAAAGACACAAAAAAACTTTTATAAACTTATCAGAATTCCTATTCAAAATTTATGCACTCATATAAACTTGTAAGCTTCTTTATCCCCTAATTCATTTTGAATGTATCATTTAGCTTACATGAATGTCTCCTGTTTAAGTTTCTAAGTGTGCAGATCACACACCTCATTGATAAATGAAAAGAAAGACGTCACATTCTTCTCCACATCCTCATGCCATCTCAGCATCAAAATAAATGACAATTTCAGAATAAAACTCACTGAATAAAATAAGAATTCATATGCTCATGCTTTATTAATCAATCAGTGTTTAAATGGGTGAGACAAGAATGTTTGGAATTCTGAGAGTAGAATGACAACTAGAAAATATAGAAGGAGCTGTGAGGCTATAGATGATCTTGATTTTTGCAAAAGTCGTAGTCATTTTTACTCAGTCCCTAGATGCTAAGTCCAATTAGTAAAACTTGAACAAAGAACTTAAGGTTCACCCAGTCTCAGTCTATGTCTCCACAATACATGTACCAATCAGAATTGCCAATAAATTTGCTGAGAAGAAAACATTTTAATCAAATGGTCAAACTTTAGTTGTCCAGTACTAGATCCTATGAGCCACTTCCACAGTCCGCCCCAAATGCGTAAGCTGAATCTCACTGGGAGGAAACATCAGATATCCCCAGAATGATTCTTGGGGCAATAGATGAGAAAATGTGAGAAGTGATCCCATGGCTTATGTATCTGGGAGTAGTTTACAAAGTTGCATCTGCAGTGAGTGTAGACATTGAAAACAAGAGACGATAAAGACAACACCAAGATCGAGGCAAATAAACCAGGCCATCTAAGGAGGTATCAACTAACCTGGAGAGGGTGAAGGAATAATAGGTTTTCTGAGAAAGAAAACACAAATAAAGAGTATGAGAATAGATGTATTATTTTCATAATAGTCCTTTGCTATTGCTGAATTTAAGCACTTCAATGACTTTTTCATTTTATCTCCTAAAAGTAAGGGTCATAAGCCACATGGAATTGTTCATCATTCAAATTTATTTTTTTCCACATTTAGGGCATTTTAAACAAACTTCATAGACCTTACCATACCTAGCAACCCACAGTTGAATTCCAGAATCTTGATTTTATCTTTTTTTGAGATTCACTATATTCTTTCAAAAATTACTTTCACAAAACACAAAGAAAAAGAAACTTAGAATACAAAGAAGGTAGTCGTAGTCCTAAATGTGTTGTTTATATTACAATTATATTTTTATTTTTATTTTTTGTTTTTTTTTTCCGGTACCAGGAATCGAACTCACAGCCTTACAGTTATATTTTTATTTTTATTTTTATTTTGGTTTTTCTCCGGTACCAGGAACCGAACTCACGACCTTGCGCTTGCCAGGCAGGCACTTTGCCGCTGAGCTAAATCCCCAGCCCCAGCAGTTATATTTTTAAATGTTTTCCTATGTCTGCAAAATGTTTGGTCGTCTGCACTTGAATTTAAAATGGAATCTCCAAGGCAGCTCTTGAATGAAAATACAGTGGAGAGCCCAGGAGATGCACGGCAGGATTGCCAATACAAACAGCGCTATTTTGCGTATAAAAGTGTGTCTGCTATTAAAGTCTCAGGCAGATAGACAACATAGAGTCTTAATAAATCAAAGGAGAGGCTAAGGCACGTTCCCTTTCTCCCGCATAGCCATGCCATGAGGGAAAGGCCAGCAAAGATGCGCTTTCTTATTTCATTTCCGGAAGTTCTTCTGTTCACCGGAAATTCATGTTAATGGCTAGAAGGAGGGACTACCAACGAGCACCAGGACAACACGTCATGGTTTATTTAACTACCAAATTTAGCCAATTAGTCTGACTCAGGCACCCCCATGATACAGGACTGTAAGTACTCACAATCTTAAGTGCATTTTGCTTGGGGGAGTTATACTTAAAGAAGATAATCAAAGGCTTTATTCTGAACCAGGGAAAATAGAATCTAAAAAGTCACACAGCTTAACTCTTGGAAACCTCTCAAATCAGAAACAGAAAATATATGTTTGCAGTTTTAAGGGATGATTTATTGCTCATTGAAATTTGCAAATTTGCTTCCTATTTCAAGTTTTTGCTTTAATTTCCTCTACTGTTTCTGGGTTTTTATTCTGTTTTGTTTTGTCTTTTGAGACAGGGTCTCACTTTAGTGTTGGCTGGCCTTGAACTCAGTCTTCTGAGTGCTGGGATTACAGGTGTGCACCAACACGCCTGGCTTTGCTTAATTTTCCAGTGTACTTTTATGTAGGCAAACTCTCTTCACATCAAATGAATAATTTTTGTTCCACTTTGGTCATCTTACTTTTATGTTTACCTTCTATTAAAGAATTCTTCTTGCTAGGAACTTGATAATTTTAGTGAATCTAAGAAGATTAGTAGGTCAATTTTCCAGAAAAAAAAATATATTTATATATATTTCCCTAAGGTTAAGCACTTCATGTTTCACTTTTCAGTAAGCTTTTTTCCATGCAAGGTTTGCACTGCACAGAAAGAAATACTGGGAAAATACTAGAAATGGTAGGAACTTTAGAATGCCTTTTGCCAAGGCCCCTTGAGCTTCATTAAATTGCTTTAGGCCACATTTTGGCTGATGTCTAAGACAGAAGCTTGCTGCTAGCGCCGATGCATCTGAGTGTGAAGGAATAAGGTCCTGCAGAGCTGGTCCATGCCCTCTCTAGCGGGAACCCCAGCCAGCATGATGCAGCAAGTTCATGCATCAGCAGGACAAACTGGAAACTGGTGCAATGACTGCTCCTCAAACCAAACGCGGAGGGCAGAGTCACTGTTACAGAGAGAAATCCGCAGGGAGCCTTCCCTTCCCCTCCCAGTCTCCCTGTCGGTCCTCTATGCACAGAAGGCATGCAGCCCACTGACAAAAGAAACCGTGGTTTGCTGAATACCAGACCCAATATCACAGAGTATAGAGGGTTGGCTTCGACCGTAAGACTATACCTGACAACCAGCACTCTGAGAAAGACAGGTAATCAACTTTCCAGACAACCTGGCAGATAGAGACCTGAATAATACCTGTGTTAATGAAGCCGAAGTGGATTATGACCTTGGGCTTGCAAGCAAAACTGTCCACAGTAAATAAAATCAAGGCAGGTTAGTCATGGAGCTGTGACACAAACAGCTACAGCTCAAGAGCCAAGAGCGATGAAAGGGGAATTTCCTTCCACGACCTCTTCCACGACATTAAAGTGAGTGCAAATAAAACATCTTCAGAAACACCCATTAAAGTGGCCTTTGTTTCCATCACACATCCTCACAGGTTTCTTTCCCCTCTATGCTCTTTCACCACCCAAAAAGGAAAAAAGATCTTTCTCCACTTGTAGTCTGCGAGGATTTTGTTGTCATGGATTAATGTTAGCATTCACTCTCATTTCTAATTAATTACTAACTAGCATGTCGTCCTGTAACAACTGCAGTGCCTCACTGTGATCACGTGGCCGCCTTCATCACACTTGTCCATCGATTCTGTCCGCCTCGATCATCTGGCATGGAAGTTTACATCTCCCACCTACGTTAACACAGCATTCACCCACGTAATTTGCTTCAGACACAGAAATTTTGCACGAAAAAAAGAGACCCAAACAGAGATTTGAGAAAGGCCTTCTGAACTCTGCTTGCCCAGTTAGGTTTGTTCTGGTGCTTTTTTATATTTTTTTTCAGGACGAGTGATTGAGCCCAGGGCTTTTGCAATACCCTGAGTCCATTTTTGTTTTTGTTTTATTTTTTATTTTGTGACAGAGTGTTACTAAGTTATCCAGGTTAGGCTATAACCTCCGATCATCCTGCCTCAGCTTCCCAGAGTTCTGGGTTTACAGGCCTTTGCTACCATGCCTGCTTCATCCTTGCTCTTTGACAGCACCCTAAGAACATGCTCAGTGTAGCCTGCTAGAGCAAGGTTGTTTGATCTTAACATTGTGGGATCCTGACCAGCAGCAAATCTCCAGAAGACCTGTACAAAAGCCCACTTGGGAGATCAGAAGAATACCAGCCTCGAGCCTAGCCCAAGTAGCTGACCCCAGTTTGGTAAGATCTGTAGACTCACACTACCTTAAGTCCCTGAGATCTGAGGTATGGATTGCACAAAACAATCATGGCGAAGAGCAGCTAATAAACTTTAACAGGAGCAAATCTGGGGCGTGGATGATAATGTTTCATAGGCTGAAAGAAGAAGAAATTCTGTGAACATTTATCTGCTAATAAATTCTTGCATCATATTTTGGTTAGGCTAAAACAAACATACAAAAGTAAAGGTAAATTACAAGGAGGGAGATGGATGATTAACGGTCTGTTTATAAAGAAAATAAGATTATTATCAGTCCTGCTAGTTGATTCAGAAAGATTTCCCCCTTTGAAATCCTAAAATATGATAGTCAACTTCTTCAAGGGAACTTCCTCAAAAACTTTATTATTCAAAATTACAAAGAAATAATAAAAAACGACTTTCCTTTTTAGAATTTAGCTTCATTTTGAAAGCCCTGTCCAGCTTTTTTATGCTCTTATCCAGGTTTGCCTACTCTTCTCACAGAACCTCTTACATTTTAAGTATCCAAAATAATAAGAGATGTAAATCATGCCACAAAACTATGGGGCTATAATTGTACCCTGCTTGGTTGCCAAGAATAAGCCAGAAAAATAAAATATATAGATTGCTATGAGTTCTCTGCAATCTTCCTGGACTACAAATGCGTTCTAAAATATGTTATTCTGAGAAGAATAAATAGATCACTATCCACTTTCACTCCTAACTTACAAGGGCTGGCTTAACAAATGGTTATTCATGATAAACACGAGGAAGAGGAAGATGTAGAAAGATGTGCCCGCCACTGTCCCTAATGAGTCAGGGCTCTATAGCACTCAGCTCCATAGCCCAAGGCATAAACTAAAAGAAAGAAATAGCTAAGATCACAGCCCATAGGTTGGTATTAAAGAATGCAGTGATCCCCAGAAACCTCCTGCTTCCATGCCACTGCCTATCGTCCTGCTTTCCTCATCTGCCAGGCGTGGCCAGGACGGCCACAGGGTGCTTGGCATCGGTGAGAATGAGCATCCAGGGACAAGAGGAAGTACATGGCAGCGATGGCCGCGGAAGCTATACTGACATAAACCCAGGACTGAATGCTCGGGCACACAAACCAGGAGACAGACCGATATAACAGCGGTGTGAGTTTAGTAACAATCCAAGAACACAGGATACAGTTGCTTTACAAATCAGCGAGGAAAGTATTGAACAGAATTGAGACAACTGGGAAGCTGTCTGAAAAAGAATTAAACTAGAATAACTTTTCATTAGAAAACTAATGGAAATATACAGGATAAAGTAAGGAGAAGTATACCAAATTTAAAGGATACCAAAATGTGAAGGACAAAGTGAGAAAATGATTAGCAACACATATCACAAAAGTAAAGTCTCATAACTTATAATGATTTCCTAAAGCAAAAGACATAAAGAATCATGTGCATGTACCAGCCACCCATGAAGAATGTAATCATTATGTGTCACAAATATGTACTAATAAAAATTTTTTAAATCAAAAAGAATATATATATGTATATATAAGTGGTGATCAAAATGTATAGTTATTGATTAAAATGTTATTATGATAAAAGACACATTGTCATTAATTCTCTTCAAAATAACCCCTCATTTCAAACACACATATCCCACTATTCTTGCCCTTTCTGAAGCAGTTCTGGAGGTGCTCTGTTGTTAATGTCTTTACTTACAATGTGCGATCTGCAATACTTGGAGTATTGATGCCCATGCCTTCAGGGTCAGAAAGGCAGGGTCATAAAAAATTATGCTGTACCCTCCACCTTATTCAGCAGATCTTGGGCCATGAGACTTCTGGCCCATCCCCAAAGTCAGCATGACCATGAAAGGTAAAGGTTTTGAATCACTTCAGGACATCCAGGCAGCCAGGATAGAATAACTAATGATGCTCATAAAAAAAGACTTCCAGAATTGTCTCAGCAGGTGACATGAAGGATGGGAAAATTACGTTTGATATGAGGGCAGCACTTTCAGGAGGATGAATGACAATGTGTCTTTCACTGTAATAGAGTTTCCAATTTAGTCATTCACTGTATTTTTTATCACACCTCATAGTATGCTTCCCCTTGTGTTAACAGGAGGTGAATATAATACATGAATTTGTTCATGTGTAAGTGGAATTTCTCTGGAAATGTATATGAGAAATTATTAATATTGTCTCTCCTGAGAGGGAAAGTAGGCAACTGGAGTTCAGAAAGGGGAAAATGTTTGCAATCAATATTCCACTGTACTTTTTGATTATGAACTCTATGAGTATAGTATCTGTTTTACACTGATAAGTAAAAGTAAAATTAGAATTTTAAAATTCATTTATAAAAATATGGTGCTCTCATATTTTAATTCTTCTTGCTTGTAACACATAGACAAACCCCACCATCTCAGTGCTTAATAATTAAAGGCTTATTTCTCACTCAGGAAAGTCGTGAATGCAGTGAATGACCTTTAACCCTCCAGTGCTCCTCAATCTGGAACCGGTGGTCTGCAGACCTGGCTACGGTGGATGCAGGGGGGCCACTGGCTCTAAACAATCCTGCCCCGACACTGACTGGCACCACACTGCCCACAGCCCATGGGCCAGAGCTACTTATTTCACCTCCACCTGCCTGCAGAGAAGGTGCTGACAGAAAGAACACACACGCAGTATACCTCCTGTGTTTCCATACCACAATCAACTAAATTTTCACTAAAAGTCTTGACTATATAGCCTCTCATAGGATATAACCTGTTTTGTATGCTTTAGATTTTATCTTCTTTTTAAAAAATCATATTAATATTCCAAATGAAGATACAAGTGGTTGAGACCCTCAGGGTCTCTTAGATTATTCAAGCATGTGCCCTTGTAAACGTAAGAGTTTGCTTTCACCTTGAATAGCAATGTGGGTAAGTATACTACTGGCCAATCAAAATTTGGATGTGCTTTGAAATGTCTGAGTTCAGAAAAATAAAGAAAGAAAGAAGGGGAAAAATATATATGCATATGTATATAGAAGGATAACTGGGGTGACTGCACTGCTGATGTCTACCGTTTTATTGAAAGGGAGAGTTAATGCTTAAGTTTTTTTGACAAACTTTGCATGCTTATGTTTGGTAATCTGAACAACTAATATGAAGACAACAATATGCAATATAAGAAACATTATTGAATTCCTACCTTCTTATTTAGTGAGGTTCTGTATAATTTCTAGTGTTTTTTTAATATTCATTTTACTCATTTGATCCATCTTGCATTCTTACATCCGGTAACCTGAGCGACTTTGTTGAAGATAACAATATGTAATATAGCAACCACTGTTAATGCCTGTGATTTTGTGTTGAAACTCTGTATCATTTTTATTGTTTTTGTGGGGGTTTTTTTTGTCTATTTTGTTATTTTTTTAAAATTCTCTTTAAAATACAAAAAACAAAAGGAAATGTCTGAGTTCACACCTTTCCCACTGTGTCAGGGACAATTAGCTGTCCTAGTCTGCACAGCCACCAACCAAACAGTGTGTGGAGCCAGGAGACCTCACACTGTCCACTGTCAATTTCCTTCACCCCAGCTTTTACGTGTGCAGCTAACAAAGGCCGTTAGGTGTTACCCCCACAAATTAGCAATAGCTAAAAAGGAAAGCCAGTGTGAGTTCTGCGGATTACTTTTAACCTGGCAAGGACAATCGATATTCATTCTTAATCACTGTCTCTCAGCTCTACTCTTGAGTCCATTTTGCCAAACTCTCTCTTTTCATTTGCAGCCGAAGAACTGAAGCTTGCTTCTTGAAAAGTCGAAGCAGTAAGCTAGCTTGCTGGGCGGCTTTGAGGTTATTATCTGAGGTACACTGGATGAAACTGTAGACATGCTTTAGCAGCATCATTTAGTTTCTCTTCACTGCGTGGAAGTATTTGTTTACCAGGCAGGTCCCTTCAGGTGGTGCTGAAGAATGCCAGCTGTCTGAAAGGAGGACTGCGCAGTCAAAATGGTTTTGGTGACTGGCACCTCCATTGAGGAACTGCTCGCTGGCAGAGGGGAACAAAAGAACAGAGAAGAGATTGACCAACGTTTCAGCGGAAGAGCCAAAGCAAGTGAATAATCTCCTAACACGTCATCCTAATGACCCACGACACCAACTACAAGAGTGATGTGTGAACTGAGTGTTTTGTCTCTTAAAATTTATGCTATTTTTGTTTACTTTAGTAACCCAGAGTCCAGCGGGCTGTCACAATAGAAAGTTGAGTTATGAGCACAGCATACTGGCTTGGTGGGAGGTGACAGTAAAAGCCAATAGGAGATCTCAAAGAGCTTTTGTGTTTGCTTTGGATTAAGGACCTATGAAACATTGAGTGTTCACATGTTAATATTATAAGAAAAGTAAAGTAACATATATCAGATAGTTATAATATACATATACTTGAGCAGAATCGGGTCTTTTCTAAAACTTTGGGGTACCGGCTATGTCTTCTCTTTCTCTTTTCCTAGGCATAATGTTCCTTTAACTCTTCATCTCTAGCTTGTTTTAGAAAACCCCACGAGGGCTCTTTGGAGAGCCTCAGTCTGATGCTCCACGCACAAAGCCACCTGCAGTTGCAGACACACCACCTGTTTCCCCTTTTCTCCCTCTGTTTGCGCTTTCATCAAACAAATGCTTCAAACAGCTGCACAGCGCCAGCACATGGAGCCCCTGGACGCACACTCTCCTTCCACACTAGAAAGCAAATTTGATGGACAGGGTCCCGTGTAGGGAACTTGCTCTACTTCAAGGCTATTCTCATTGTGGGAGCAGCACTTGAACTGGAAGATGGCACTGTTTTCTGCCACAGGTGCTGAACACAGATTTATATTTAAATCAAACATTAGAGAAAGGCTAACAAATAATCATGTGGTCAATCCTTCCTCCAGAGGCAAGACAGGAAGCAAAAGTGCCATGGGCTCTACAGTTCTATCAGATTAGCAGATGTCAAATAGGATGGGAGGATGCAAAGAGGAGTCAAGGCCAATTAAGTGAGTCTGGGGCTAATCCTACTGTCCTGTTCTCTTTTTCACCCAATAAGAGTGACAAGGACCATATGACCACTTTTATGTAATACTTTTACTACATCTTCACAGCAACAGAATGGAAATCTTGATATTCCTTGGTTCTCAAAGTCCAGACAACAAGGGTCGAGGAACTAGTCCTTAGAATTTTATAAGTAGAAGAAAAAGGAAGCAAATTTATCAATCTACTTGTATGTAGTCTAACTATTTGTTCTAGAAAATAGAATGCTATATGGATGCTATGATATAAAAGAAATTTCATTCTCTTATATCTCTCAAACATAAAAATAATGTCATGAATAAATATTACGCTTTTCTAGCCTAATGAAATAAAATACAAACAAGCTTCTATAAGCACCAAATATAATAAACAATGTGGCAGCACTTGCCTTCCATTTGTTTTTGGCTCAGAAGTAATTCTGATCCAGAGAGGTTCCAATCGGATTACTCATTTCTCAATGGCAGCATTCCTTAGTTTGAAGTTTTCTCCTTCAGAATCTTGACTCATGTTACATTTATAAAATTGAAATCTGATGGACAGTTGCATGAGTATAACAAAGTGTGCTCCATGGCTACAAGTTTTACTGCCAGCTGCCCCAATGAAATCTAACACGCAGCCTGCTGTTGGATTAACCTATAAAGCAGAGTCCAAATCTTATCACTCAAAAGCCATTGCCTTCACTTAAAATTTAAATTCTGAAGCCGTGCCCTAATTTGAAAGGTCTTTTTACTGTATTTCCCTATCACTAGCTTCTGCTATTCCCCTTTGGATATCCCCGTGTTCTGATCTAACTGAATGGTTTCCGGTTCCTTAAATATATCCTACACCTTTTCCTACGGGGACCCACGTTAGCCACACCAAAAACCACCTCTGAGACATCAAATTTCCTGTGATCACTGTCATAATAGTGGTGATTACAGGAGCCACCATTAATTTGGGCTCATAATGTGCCAGGTATCAAGCTAATCACTTTCTACACATAGTAGTTCTTTCAGCCCTTTTAACAACTTGAGGTGATAGGTTCTACTGTTATTAAGAAACTGAGTTTTAATGATAAGTAATCTATCTCAGGTTCTATAACTTATAATTGGAAAAGCTCAGATGACAAACACCTTTTTAAATGAGGATTTTCTCATTTTTCCAACTGTTACCCAGATTTTCCTTTATCTGGAACTGTCTTTCTCCAGATGGTTAAGGATAGCTCTCAGGTTGCTTTACATAGAGACTGTAGCCTTAGAATGTACAGCGCATAAGCGCCAAGCGCTCCATGCTACTGTTCCGTAAGCCCAGGGCAGGTTCGCGTGTTTTTAGAGGTCCGGCCACCACCAGGCACGAAAGTGTCACTTTACCTGGAGCAGAAGGCTGTGTTTACATTAATGCCAGGAAAGGGTAGCTTGAAATTTCTGTTCCTTGTTGGGTGGATGACTTTTTCTCAAAATTCAGCTTGAACAGGAGGTTTTACCATGCGATCCCTGAGGCTCTTATGAGAAATCTATGTTGTCAGAATGCTTCTGAAGTAAGACTAAAGGGTTAGTTGCTTTTTTTCGGTGCCTCAACATTTTCATTCAGGTACACAAATGGTCAGTAGAACTGTCCATCGTTTGGTCCTCACTGCTGCTGGCTTGGCGGGGAAGACATTTTAGTTAAGAATGTTCCCGTGCAGTGTATGCTTAGCATGTGTAAGGCCCTGGGTTTAAACCCTGGCACGAAGGTGAGGAGGAGGAAGGGAGAGGAGAGGAGTGGGAGGAGGAGGAAGGAGGGAGAGGGGAGGGAGGAGGAAGGGGAGGAAAAATAGGAGGAAGAGGACAGGAGGAGAAGGAAAAAGAAGTAGGAAAGACAATGCTCTTGAGAAAGCAGTGGCATTTAAAATTTTATTAAACCCAAGCCCTCGAGCATGTTTATTCATATTCTGAAGGCAGGGTGAACATTTGTATAAAGCACTTTTACCCCATTCGTTCTGAAGTGCAGTTTTAGAAGAAAGCGGAGGTTTGATTTGAGTTAGAGCAGAACTAAATGTCTTTATCGTGGAACATTACTTTCTACTTGAAGGAAGCGAAAGGCAAAGGCAGTTGTTCAATCTCTCGTGTTTACCAGGCCACTTTCCGGAAGTCAGTGAAGTGAATCTGCTATCTAAAAATAACAACCAGCAATATTTGTTCCTGTGATCAAATTTGAGCTTTCAGATAAAATTTAGAATTTTCAAAACCTTCTTTTCTTCACCATATTGACCATATCCTAGCATTTTTGAAATTTTTGGTAAAAGCATGATAATAATGACTAAAACTTTATTTACATAATATAATAAAGTGTGTTATGATCTGCATAAGCCACTGAACTAATACTCCAAATGACCACTGCTTGCTATTAGAAAATCATTCACAGATATAAGATCAATTCAAAGTACAAGAAGTGCTAGTAGATTTTAATAAATATCAAAGTGCTTGTGGATATATTTCTGATTCTGCATTGTACCTAATCTTTCATGAAGTGGAGCTTGTTATATTGTGATATAGCAAAGGATGTCAGCTATGCAAGTCAGCTAAGGCATAGGGTTGGATTTTCTTATACCTCAACCAAAACAGCCTATCTCAATAGGTTATAAGAATCTGGCTCTTTTGATAACTCAGACACTAAGCAGGTTTTCAAAAATATAAAATAATACCATTCTTTTTTAAAGAATAAAATTGCTTTACATAATTTTATGTTTAACATGGTTTTTCTTATCCCTGTTGTTTATTATTATTTATTACTACTTATTCACTTTGTTATATATGTTTTCTGAAGAATTCTAATAAATTTTAGAGCGTATGTACATTCTAAAACTGGAAAGATTATTATCATTGAGCCAGATCTGCTCTCTAAGGAGAAAAATCTATGAACCTTAATGATGTCTTACACGCTATATTCAAAACATCGGAGCATGTCTCAGAAACAAAATGATTCACTGATTTTAAATAACTTTTATTTCATCAGTGAGAGACCTTTTAACATTTTTGTTGCAAATAAAAAATACCTAATGCTGAAATACAGACCATATCTGACCTGTACTTGTACAGAGAAACCTGGCGTGTGGACCAAAGTGCAGATGAAGACATGAGTGTAATCTGGAAATTGGCTGTCTCATTACAATACAAACTGATAATAGCTGGAGTTTTAAATTCTTCTCTTCCCAGGGAAATAATAGCTTCCTAGTAGGGATAGGAAAAGACTTTTTGATATGATTTTATATAGCTAAGGATAGTACAAAGGGGTATTAGTTATTAATCAGGAAAAAGAGATCATTGATTTTTGACTACCATTTTTAGAAAAAAGGCTGTTGTCACAATTTCTCAGCAGTTTTCGTGCCAATACAGCAAATAAAGATAAATAAATAAATGTCAAGTGGAAGTGTGGAAACAGGGACATCCAATCATAGTATAAAAATAACATGTTTCTCCTTACAAATGTGCTCAGGAGTTCTGTTCCAATGCAGCAAGAATTTCAAAGAGATAGAAAATGTGGAGCCACCAAAATTCAGACGTAGATCCATCTCTGAATGGAAGTAGAGATTTCAGAGTGTTATTTAGTCAGAAAATAAGAATGCTGGTACGAGATATGTTCAAAATAAAAAGCATAGTAAAGCGAAATGGCTTTACTGACCGGCTTTTCACACATGGAATCTATAATAATCTATTGTTGAAGTTAAAGATTTTCCAGGATCTTCTCTATTATTTCCACTTGGAATAATGCATAAAGCATTGAAAAAATGTTATTTATTACTTTACAGACTAAATGTATTATTAAACATTTTTTACATAATGCTAACCTGAGTGTCAAAAATTTCTGTACTAGGACACTATAAAAATGTGTAATTTCACGACCATAATATCTTTACAAAAACAGCTGTTATTATTGTAGCTCCTTCTACCATCTCAGACTTTTCTGCATATCGGTGGCAGAAATAAAAACCATCTAAACTCTCCTTATTATCACACCGGTAATTATCTAACCTTCGTTACAGAAGAAAAGTCCTTCATGGTAAGTTAATATGCACTAAATCAGTTCACTTAGAATTTTGATATGCATATACCTAGTCTAGATAATGAAAGACGTTCAGAATTTCAGCTTCCATATTTTTAAACTCTCAGGTGTATACTCACCACCACTCCACAGTGCTGGGGATTGAACTCAGAGCCCCGAGTGCTCTACGGCTAGCTGATCCCCTCCCAGTCTGTGTGAAACTATTTTAATTCCATGCTCCTGAAAATACACTTCAGGTCTAAGTACAACAGGTTCTTTCCCATATCCCTTTTGAGATTATTCTGTGCCTGTAACAAATTTACTAGTGCATTCATCCAGCGAGGAAAATTTCTGGAAAGTCAGATGCATAAAAATATTAATGCTGATGCTATGAAAGGAAATGAATGATGAGTAATAATATTATTAGTTAGATCATTTCCCATTCTTTGCCTTGAACAAAACTGTAAAAATATAACCTAGCCAGCTGGACTTGGTGGTGCACACTTGTAATTCCGGCACCCGCGAGTTTGAGGCAGGAAGATCCCTGTGAGTTTGAGGCCAGCCTGAGCTACATAAGTGAATTCAAGGCCAGGCTACACTATATAGTGAGGCCCTACCTCAAAAAATCTAGCTGCTATTGATACATTAGTCAACTGTTTTTTGAGACAGAATCTTGCTATGCCATTCAGGATGACCTTGAACTTCCTATGTAGTCCAGGGTGGCCTGGAGCTCACAGCAATCTTCCTGCTTCAGCCTCCTGAGTGCTGAGATTACAGGCATGTACCACCACATCCAGCTAGTCAAATTAGTTTTAATTAGTTTTAACATGATTTTGGATAATAACTGGGTAAAATGTCAAAGAACTGTGCTGCATTCTAATAGTAATAATTTCATTCCTATCTGCTTCTGGGCCATATATGTCTAAGAAAAGAAAAACTAATGGAGTTATATTTGATCACTGTCTAAATCTAGCTACCTGTAATATTTAAATATATAAATTATTTTTTAAAAATCTTATTTATCACATCAAAAACAGTACCAAAACATTTACTTTTATATTTACTGATTTTTCAGAATTATTATACATTTAAGTAGTTTATTATAATGTACGTAAGTTCAATTTTAATGAAAATTCAATCCAAAAAATGTCTTTTTTTTTCAGATAGTTGCAGTCACAGGAAATTTAAACTTGTTTTTCTTATCATGTACAAACATGGTAGGGTGCTCCATAGAAGGTATGCAAAAGCAAATATATTTAATATTTTTGAACTACATTTAATTTTAGATGATACAGAAGTTGTACACATTCATGGGGTCCCTGTAATATCTCAATTCACATATACACTGCGTTAGACTCACTGTGGTGTACATCAGGTTGCCATGCATTTAAACTCCATATGGTATATTTTAAGTGGTGAAGGAGCAGCTTTAACCACAGTGAAATTATCACCATTTTCAATATGGAGATTTTTCAGTTGCAATACTAACATTTATGATGAACCTTTAAAGTACTTAAACATGTGAAGCACTCTACAGTTTTACAATAAGCAAAATTTGCAGCCCAGAGATCTAAATGATAGAGCCCGGAATGTACTCTATTGAGTCTGGGCAGAGAAGGAAGAAAAAAAAGCAAAAGAAAACATTTTCAGTTCAGTGACCGTATCTGGTCACTGTTAACTCACCGCACAAGATTTATGATTTTCCATGATTAATCAGCAGTGACCGTGATTTATTTTTAAAGAATTTCTCTTTGAAATGTACCTTGATCTTGATATATTACTTCAGGTTGATCTACACACACACACACACACACACACACACACACACACACACACAAGCTGCAGCAGCTTTAACAGGAACTCTGTGTGATTATTAGATTTCAAAGCCACTAAGCTTGCCCTAATCCTCTACATGAGAGATATAAACATGACTATTTATGAAAGTTTCCCTTTCCCTCTAAGGGTTCCTTTCTATTCACCTCTCATTTTCTCAAATATCACTTTCAAAATATGCATTGATTTTCTTTGTGCTAGAAAATTTTACCAACCCAATATCTATTAATTTGAAGCAATTCATACAACTACAAGGCAAACTACTAGGTAGTACCACTGCTAAGCACAGCAAAGCATATCTCTTCTAGGTATTTAAAAATCAGACTTTCTATAAAAGTCACATCAGGTCTTTAATAAAATTTTCCATAGTTTTGACTATTTCTAGAACACAGTAAGAAACATAATATTTTCCTTTGAGAAGCACTGACATTTATTACTCTGTGCAAATTGAGAGTTTGAGAACCAGAAGACTACTGCAGATATGACAGAAAAAAATCTACTGCTTTTCTTACTGCTTTAATAAAAGCTTTAGAAATTCTTCATATTTAACATCTGTATAACCAGAGAGAATGGTGTGTGTGTGTGTGTGTGTGCGTGTGTGTGTAAATGGACGCTCCAGCTGCTCTTAGACTGAAGGAATCTCCATGGCATCAGCAGACAGGAATTATATTTCATTCACCCTTTTGCCATGCTAAAGCAGTCAACAAGATCCAGATGGTTGTTCTGGGTGTTAAAGTGTGTCTGCTTTGTAATCGTTGTCTGAGACCCAAACCCTTACTTTATAGCGCTTAAATAATTGATTTCACCCAGCCTTCAGTCAGGGCTAGAAAACTCCAAATATTTGATCATTAATCTTTAGAGTGGTGAACTGCGGATGGGACTCAGTAGTTTCAAAATTCCTGGATTCATGGGAAATCGTAGAGTTTACAAAGAAATCCATTCTGGCTGGAAGTGAAAATAGAGCCTCGTGTTGATGATTTCATAATGTGTTAAACCAGGGATACAGGGTGACATGGTAAAATAAAAAATATTATTAAACTCTTGAAAGTAGAGGTTTATGAAGATATACCAACTGAACAGATTATTCTCATATACATCAATGTCACTTTTTAAAAGTGAAAGATCAAAAATTCTATAATAAATAACTCAGGAGTGTAAAAACAGTCTGAATTTTGTCACCAAAGGAAAGAAGTTGCATGAAAATATATTTCCACAAAGAAAGCATTCAGAATGTTCTACTACTATTTTGTCAAATGAAATCCAAATGTTATTCTCTGTTAGAGCTAAAGGTACACACATGTATATTCCCTACGGTGTTCGAAATTTACTTTTCTTGATTGCACTTTCTAAAGAAGCAAATGTAAAACTACAGTTGAGATAAATCACGTAACAATAAATACAATGAAATTTCCTGAAGGAAATTGGAATAACTGTTCTGAAACAGCTCAGTTGAGTGGATTACCATATTCGAGCAATAAATTTGGCTTTAAGGTTTTAACAAAGCAAAGAATGGAAAAATTGGGTGGGACCGGTTTCATATTTTGGCACTAGAAAGCATTGCATTTCATCTACTGTCACTCAGCTTAGCGGGAAAATTGTATGTCTTAAAAGACTCCAACCAGTGTGGATGCTAACAGCAGTGCTTGTGCAGGTAGGTGAGGAAATATAACTCGGACAGTGCCCTGCCAAGTTGTGGGGAATGCGGGGTGGACCCCAGTTTAGTTCCTCTCATCCATAAATGCCATGTTAATACTCACAAAACACAAGCACATGGGTGCAATGTTGTGTAGAACACAGAATCTGCGGCATCTCCTATGCCTGAATCTAACAGAAGGTGGGTAGAAAAGTTTTGTTCTTCTGTAGATGTACCTTGGGAACTTGAAAGACCTTGTTTAATCAAGTGCTTCTCCTGAAAATTACTGCACACATACGTGAAAAACTTCCGGGACAGCTTTAAGAAAAATGTATTTTAGCGCTTACCTAGTGAGTACAATTATCTGTCCTATGCAAGTGGTCAGGGGGTAAGCTTGGATATACGCATTGTCAATTGTACATATTTAAAAGCAACAATTCGAAAGGCTGTCATGTACTCTATGGAAGTTCTTCACCATCAGCTCCTTCAGTTCTCTCCAGAGTGATGGAGGTAATTCCACCCCTCAGTGTAGACAGGCAGAGCAGAACGTGGTGGAAGAGGGATCTTCATGTGGATTCTAAATGACCAGGCTTTGCATTACTTTATGGTACAAATATATCGTTTGTTTGCCACCTTACATGTCTATAATTTTCTCTAATTTAGCAAGGAAAGGGTGGTCTGTATTTAGCTTCATGGAATTTTCTGCATGGCAGAATTTATGTACTGAAGAATGAAGAGAAATACATATTTGTTTTTGGCAGTACTTTGGTGAGAGAAGGCAGAAACCAGTTACTCTACTAAAATAAAAAGATTTCATGTCCAGAGACACTGACACGTTGTAAGCAGAGATCAGACCAGTGCCACTGACTCTGTGGGTGACAGCTGATCCAGGAAGGAGCGGGGGCTGTGTGCAGGCGGGAAGCTGAGAAGCAGTGTCTCCGGGGACCCCAGTCTGACCTCTCTGCTCTGCGGCCCCCACGGCCCCGAGGCAATGGCTCCACCTCCAGAGTCCTCTCAAGGAAATGAGGCCCTCAGGACTTCCTGAGATGGAAAGAGAAAGCCTGGCACTGGAGCACTGCATCTCTACACATTGAAGGAGAGAAGAACCCTCTACGTGTTCAGGATTTTCATTGATAAAACATTACAGAGGTTGTCATCGTCTCTGGAGTGACTGACAGAAGCGCAGTGAAAAGGAGCCCTCTGTTGAGCTCTCACACCACTAAAGACTCGGGAGGCAGCAGGGAGCAGGCAACAGCTCTCCTGGAGGGAGAGTGATCTCTCCGGAGTGACACAGTCAGGATGGGACGGGCAGGACCTTAGACGGAGGTGCTTGGTCCAGGGGGGAAAGCGGAAGTGGCCAGGCAGGAACTCCTGCTTTTGAATCCTCGCGGGCTGGGGAGAGGGAGCAGCCGGGCTCCTTCCAGGACCAGCAAACAGGCCAGTGTGGACCTAAGCCGTGACTGCAAAGTTGGGATCCTTTCACTTGAGAGTCCCTAAATCTTTATTTAAAGAGTGGATGAAAACTGACTTTGTTTCAAAACAGTTATTGATGTGGGGGCAACACTTTTTACTGGTAGCAAACAGTGTGTTGCTGAAATAGGTCTCTTCGTGTGAAAAACTAGAGCGGCAGAGGAAACTCACACTGTCTTCTCCTGCACCTCAGTAGTGTTTTCGGATAAACCGGGAGTAAATGGAGCTAGCATATTTCAACACCTACCATGATGCATTCTCATTACTGTGGGTGTTTTGTACTTTTCTTCTGTTATGTTTTGTTTTAGGGCTCTGTTTGGTTTGAGTTGGGTATTTCTGCTGGTAGGGATTGAACCAGAGCTCCGCCATGCTAGGCAAACACCCTACCCACAGCCACATGTCTAAGCTAGTGTGTGTGTGTGTGTGTGTGTGTGTGTGTGTGTGTTTTAACAAAAGCGACCATCCCTACAAACTTTGCAAACCAGTTAGATGAAAAAATTATTTTAAAATGACTGAATGTATTAAAGCTCAGTAGTTGAGAGAAAATTTTACTCTAACTTCTGAGCATAAATACGCTACAGTCCAGTTTCAACCATGTTACCTCCATGATGGACAAAATGTCAAGAACTTTTCTATAATAAAGTACATAATCCAGAGATCCTGGATTTTCCACAGAAAAGGTGGTGGATCACAATGACACTGGTCTTCTTACCTTTGAAAAAAGATGTATTACTTCCCCACTGCTCTTGAGTCCTGCTCCCTCCTGGAAAAGGAAATTCTCAGACCGATTTTTTAAATACCTGGGATTAAATAAAAGTCACATGTAGAAGCTAATTGAAAATTAAAAAAAATAGGCGAATTTAACAATAAGCCACATGCACTGAACATTCACTGAACCACACTATAAAAGCAGGGAGAAATAAGCAGAGAATGGGGGGGGGAAACCACTGGCTTGTCATTACTGCGTGCACCGAGCATCTATTCATGATGAGACCAGAGTTCTGAGACATAAAAATCAAAATGGTGGGAGATGCACAATGAAGAGTTAAAGGATGAAAAGATTCTTCTCACTTTTCTCTTTGGTGTGTTACTTAAAACATATACAGATATTCTTTTTTCATAAGCCCCTTTTGTCTTTTCTTCATAGAGCAGCATGCATTTGTGGTGCATATTCTTGGGAGAGCGGTTAATTCACAGCGATCTTGGCTCTACACAACAAAAACATTTTACCAGATGTTCAACAACTCTGATAGTATTTTCTTTTTCAGTCAAATATTAACATGTAATTGTGCACTTAATATTAACAGCCATAAAAGAATCAGACTCTTCTATCTCTAATTATACACATATTTCAGTTGCAATTCTTAGAGATACTTCATTTTCTGTTCTGTGTATTTGCAATCCAAAGCTTACCATTTAAGCCCATTTTCTCTAAAATGGCTCATAAAAAAGAACTCAATCATTAAAATTCTATTATAGAGCTCCATTATTTAGTACTATATCCAGTAAAGAAGACAGTTCAAATTTCAAGTCAATACTGCTGAGAACAACCAAATCTTTAAATATTATTTTTATCATTTTTCTGTTAGACAACTCACAATATGCTTTTATTTCACTTATTTAAAAGACTTTCCAAGTGTGTTCTTTCTTCTAAAATGCTGTCAAGTACTTCTAAAATATTATCTTTGAACTGAGGCTACCATTTCGAAAGGTTTTTTTGGTACAGAAAGATTTGTTTGAAGTAAATCTCATTAAGTTGACTGTGGCATGCAACTAATTTTACTTCCACTGAAGCTTTATATACCAAAGAAAGTGGTAGCTGGAAAGAAATTTTAGCTTTATTTTGGTTGCATTTTAGATGATCATAAACACAAAATCATCTATCATACTCATCTCGTCAGTGTCCTTTTCTCTCTGTGTAACTTCCAATAGCTTGAACTCTACTTAGACAATGTCGACTTTGAGATTCTGCCCTTTAACTGACTTTGCTGGTGTGTAAGCCTGCCAGTGTTTGGTGGAGGGGACTGACAGAAGACACAAGACTCCCAGAGCAGAAGCAACCAAGTACCCCAAGCATCCAGTGTAGACTCGGCGTACCGCCAAGTCCCATGGGGGTGCCCAGGGCTAGACCGATGCTGAGCACACAGTAAGTGCACACTGCAACTGACAGACATGAAGTCTGAGCGAACCAAACTTCTGGGTTTCTTTATAGGAAGCATGAAGCAAGCCTGAGAGACCAACGCAACCTGAAGAAAAGATGTGAAATAAAATGGTCAGGACTGTGTATTCTTGGCAAGCCCAGAAAATATGTTCAGAGGCATTCAGGGGCCATGAAGATCTCTTTGTCCAGTGCATACTCGAATGGATCATCACTCAAAAGATTTCTGGCTGAAATTACTTTTAATTCATCCACTGAAATCTATTTATTTCTCTTCTTCTTTTTGTACACACACACAACACATGCATAGGTGGTCCCACCTTCTGTGCTGTCTTACACTGATACTGTAAAGGTCAATAATAATTCCACACACCACTTGTTCCCAGGTCCGCCAGAAAAGGTATGGTAATAAAGGTAAACTTTTTTCATATTTGTCTATTTCATTATTTGTCAATAAAACAGTGTCACAAGAATCAGACATTTTTGCCATGTTGCCAGCTGTTCATTAGCAATAATCTGAGTTCATCTCATTTCCTCTAAGATTACAGAAAAACAGGAACGGTCCAATTTCCATCATTATGAATGTAACCATATAAAAAATGATCAAAGCTGCTAACCCTTATAATACTCGTTATCCTTTTACTGTACTATTCTGAAAATACTTTTACAAATTATAAAGTCCTGAATTATTTCACTGTATAGAAGTTTGCACATTTATCACAGTAAAAAGGTGCATGCTTTTCTGTGATATTTGCCCTAAAATACTTGTTCACTCCTGCTTTTCTATGCCAGCTGGGGCTCTATAATTCATGGTTTGTATTTTAAAATGTGGAAGGTATGAATGTAGTTCAACCTATGCAAGGAACATCATCCTATTTGAAGATGACTTATTTTCACTCTTTAAAAATGTGAGGGGCTGGGGATTTAGCTCAGCGGCAAAGCACCTGCCTGGCAAGCGCAAGGTCGTGAGTTCGGTTCCCGGTACCGGAGAAAAACCAAAAAAGAAAAAGAAAAAAAAAAAAAATGGGACACATAAAGCAGAACAGAAAGGATAAAATTATACATTAAATGTGAATCTTTAACTTTAATATGTCTATGTCTAAATGTCTACTGCAGACTTTAGAGCCTGAATCACATATTTAACAAGTATAACTGTAGCCAAGCATTTTCAAATCTCTAACTAAAGCAATTACTGAAAAGGTTTGGAAAATAACCAAGAAAAATGTATTCCTTTAATATACATTATTCTAAAATTTTCTTTTAATCCTAAGAAAGTATAGATAGTGCTACATTTTGGATCAGAAATGTCACCTAAGGCCCATGCACCAAAGCCTCGGCTCCCAGCCCAGTGGGTAGAATGACCTGCAGGGAGTACGGCTGCACAGGAGGAAGTCAGATCACCAGGCTGTGACCCTGAAGGGACAATGAGGCCCCCACCCCTCCTTCTCCATCTCTCTCTCTCCCTTGTGACCTTAAAGTGAGAAACTCTGCTCCACCGTGCTCCCCCTTCCATGATGTCCTCTGCTGCCACAGGTCCCAAATCCATAAAGCCAACAGCCCATGGACTGCACCGCCTAAAGCCATGAGTCAAAATTAACCTCTCCTCCTTACAAATTGAGTGATCTCAGGTAAATTTTACAGTCAAGCAAACCTGACTAATAGAATTCCATTAAAATGAGAAAATGAGACTTTAAGAACATGCTTTGCATATTTACTGTAGCCAGCACTTCATATAGTAGAATATTATTGTTTTTAGATTAGAGAACTGCAATACTAACACCATCTTTCAAATGATATTGCCTCTTTGCTAATGGCGAGGCTCTATTTACGCAGTAAGCAATAATTACACCACTGGGTGTTGAGAAGAGAGAGAAAAGTAAGAACAAAATAAGGTCTCTCACTTCAAGTAGCTCACATTTCAGGGGCCAAAATAAACTCGGAAACCAGTTATGGTGTCAGATGTGATAAGACACCCACAAGTGCTGTCAGCAACCACAACGTACAGTGGGTTCTCTGACCCTGACCTCTACACGGCCTTAAGAGAGGCACCTTTAATGGCATGTGAATGTTTTAATGTTGCAATTAAGTTGGAGTAGTCCATGCTTTCTGATACTCAGACTTTTATAGCAGTAAGCCACAGCTTTTTAGAAGGATGTTATAAGAATCCCCCAACAACCCCCCAAAAGTACAATCTGAACAGTTACAGTCTTCACAGTGTTGGCATGAATATGACATCATCACACGTACTCTGAAAATGAAACAGTAAGAAGTATTGATAATAATGATAACATAAGCTGCAGCTTGTCTGGCGCTTGCCCTGTGTTGGCACGATGCCAGTCCAGTCCCTTTATGGGATTCCTCCCAGCCTATTCTTTAAAGCATGGCTATGAGATTGATGCAGCTGTGATTCATACTTAGCAGTGATACCTAGATTAAAACCAATTAAGTGATACAGCCCTCAATCCATTCCTGTGCGAAGTAGAATTCAAGCCTTGGCTTGTCTTTTAACTGAGCACTTCCTAATTGTTGCACATACTATTTTAGGCATCTTTTGTTTTTCATGTTTTATGATTAGTCGTTACTAGGGGGTGGGGCAGAGTCCTATGTGTTATGGTCTTAACCAAAAACTGTCTCGGGGAAGAGTATTTTTCCATTATATTTGTTAAGGTTGCCCCAGTGAAGTGCCACAAATATAGTGTCACAAACAGAAATCTATTGGCTCCCAGTGCTGGAGGCTGGAAATTAAAGATTAATGCCTTGGCAGGGTTGGTCCCTTCTGAAGGCTGGGGGTTATGTGCAGGCCCTTTGGTGTTTGTCATGGTTTGGGATTTTTGCATGGGGAATAATAGAATACAGGACACATATTTTATAAGATTATTTGTTATTAGTCGCCCAAAGAATGATATAAAAGAAGAGTGCAGGAAATCTGTCCACAGACTAAAGACGAAAGAATCCAGCCAAGGGCCTGGATCCCATGGAAATGTCCTGCATGAGTCCAGCTGAAGACCTAGAGCCCATAACAGTGCCTCCCATGAGTCCAACTTGAGGCCCAGAGCCCATGACAATGTCCCATGCAGGCCTGTTTCACGGATCTGTGCTGCGAGGCCCAAAGGTCGGTGGTGGAAGCTAGAAGGTCTGTGCCAGCAGGCTGAGGGATCTGCACTGGACCCAGGAATAGATGCTCAAAGAACCAGAGCTCTCCTGAAAAGTACCACAGCCATCCTCAGCAACAGTGAGGTCCCAAGTTCCTCTGATGATCAGGACAGCCCACTTCCCATCAGGAAACCAACATGACAAGCTTCTCCAGGAGCCTGAGCAGTGCACCACCTTCCCCTCCAGGGCCAGGAAGTGATGCTCAAAGTAAAGACCAGAGCTCCCCCACAGTGAATTGAAGCCATTCTCAGTGACAACAAGGTCCTGAGCTCCTTGGAGGATGAGAACAGCCGAGTTCATCAGGAAAGTCAGTATGACAAACTTCTCCAAGAGAACCAACAGCTCCTTACAGCTTCTAACAGCACCCAGCAGCTTCAACCAGCTCCCAACAGCCTCAGTTTCTTCTCCAGTTCTGCCTCTTACATCTCTGGCAACAATCCTCAGGTGGGCCTTCCACACCCAGCACCACACTGGTTCATTTCAGCTGGGTGTTACAAGTTGACCACCACTTGTCAGTCCACCATAGTGTTCCTTGCTTGCAATCGCTGCCTTTAGCATCACATAACATGTTTCTTGTGTGTGTGTGTCCGTATCTATACTTCCTCTTTCTTAAAGGAATGTGGGTTCATTGCCTTAGGGACCTCTCTTCCACCATGACCCCATCTTCACTGGGTTATCCTTCAACATGTGTATTTGAGGAGACACAATGCAGTCTGTAATGCATCCAAAGAGAAATAATTGTTCACCAAACATAGGTGTAACATAAGGAGGTAGGGCTAAAATTTAGCAACACCACTCATCATAAAATTCTTCTGCTTGACCCAGTGGTCCATAGGTTGCAAATTCAAAACACAAAAGTGGCCAGCAGCAGGCACAGAATCCTGGGGTAGAGGTGTGCAAACTTAGATTGTGTGAGTCAGTCTACAATTAAGCGTGGCAAGGCCCACCAC
Source organism: Chinchilla lanigera (assembly GCF_000276665.1). Taxonomy (NCBI): domain Eukaryota; kingdom Metazoa; phylum Chordata; class Mammalia; order Rodentia; family Chinchillidae; genus Chinchilla; species Chinchilla lanigera. The sequence goes on along the minus strand of NW_004955471.1, from coordinate 10,557,346 downwards.
AAGAACACATGCCTCATCCTAAGGAAAGGCTCCACTCAGGTCTAACAAACTGATACCATAAAAAGTCCTCCAAGGGTGTGTGAAGATTAAGTTTTTACCCATCACTCACACATAAACTACACTGTGTGAACCCTTGCATCAATTCCCAGGGTCCAGCCAGTGATCCTGGATTTCTGGGTCCCACAAATACCTCTCCACTCTGAGCCCAGTCTCACCCTGCAGTCCACGTGAGCAGTGTTGTGAGAGATCTATTCTCAGCACACTCCACAGAGACAATCTCACCGCTTCAACACCACCTCCAAAAAACTGAGTTTAAATCTTCTTCGTCATTCCAGCCTTTGTCTTGTGCTTCGCTTCGGTATTTCATATCACCAACAAATTGCAATTGCAGATGCAATATACTCCAAATAGACTAACTACCCCCCACATCCTTCAGTATTTTTTGTCTTTCATAGAATGTTATCACTCCCCACATTATCCAGCTTGGAAAACTGTGGGGAAAACTCTAAATCCATTTTTTTAGCCTCTATATCTAAAAATGTGACACATTTTCTCAAGGACATGTTGAAAGGATAAAATAATCTAGAAGTCACATACTAGAACTTACTAGATTTTACTTTTGCTGGATCATTGTGGGGTTATTATGACATCCTTCTAAAAAGCTGTGGCTTACTGCTATAAAAGTCTGAGTATCAGGAAACATGGACCACTCCAACCTAATTGCAGTTGGATGCCCTGAAAACATTCACGTGCCATTAAAGGTGCTTCTCTTAAGGTCGTGTAGAGGTCAGGGTCACAGAACCCACTGGACGTTGCGGCTGCTGACAGCACTTGTGGGTGTCTTATCACATTCGACACCATAACTGGTTTCTGAGTTTATTTTGGCCCCTGAAATATGAGCTGCTTGAAATGACTAGAACATCCAGCAACCTAGGGAGGAAATTCATATTCCAAACAATCTTCGCAGAATCTCTGTGCAACATGCACATGTACTTGCAGTGAGCAGTCAGGTGGAATCCTAGAAGCCAGTATTATGCTCTGTAGTACGGGAAAAACTGGGGATTTAAATGTTCATTTCACATTTAAGCCCTCTGAAATGCTTTGCAAGAAGTTGTCCATAAAATAGCACACATACAAAAACCTCACAACCCTAATAAACAGACATAGTCAAAGTACATATACAAATATAAAATGTTTTGATGCATACATATAGATTATTTTGTCTCTAGTGAAATAGATCACTGAGTGACTGTTCATGTATATAAATCTTAATTTCTTACCAATTCTACTAAATACTGAACAAATACACTATTGTGTTTGAGTAGAAATCAAATTATTTACATTTCAGGACACTAACAATTATCACTTTAATAATTCTGCATTATTACCCAATCTCTGCTGTTATCATAAACCCTTAGGTGAAATATTCACACTACCCTTAATTATAGATGTAAACTTTTACGTTGCTGGTGAGGTTAACTGTTTATACATAAAAGTTATACAAAATGATTTTGTATTTTAAAGAAAGAGTTAATTTATTAAAATTACAATGAATTCAAGAACCAAGTTCCTTTGGAAATTTTAAGTTCAACTTGTGAACATTACTGTACTTTATAGGGATTTTTAACCTTTGATCAATTAAATGCCCTAAGTTGTCTCAATATGCATTCATAAAATTAATCAAATCATTTTTATTTACAAATATTGCAACTGTCTATTACAATCAAGAAAAATTTTCTGAACACCTAAAAAATCTTATAATACAATAAATGAATTCATTTATTATTCATATAACTGTAAATCTCGGGCTCTCTTAAATATACATTATAAGTTGTAAATTTATTTTAACGTAGTCATACATTTAAATTAATTATTCAAATGGATATTTGAGTAGATAAAGGACACTCTAGTGTACATCACAAGAACATCTCACCCAGGCTGCTAATCAAAGCAGTCAACAGAACTGGGGACTAGTGAATGGGGAAGACCTGGAAAGTCCCAATAAATAGCTCAGGGCTAGGGTGTTGCTCATTGTTAGAATAAGGATTACTGTGCACAAGGCTCTAGATTCAATCCTGAGTACCAAAACCAGAAATAAAGCTCACATCTAGTCAATGAGCAAGAAGTACACTGAAAGTACACTGAAGAACATTCGTGAAATGGAGCCATTATTTTAATTTACTAAAAGTGATTCCAGGAGAACACTTAGTGGAAAGTATTCATTAAAATTTTAAAAATCTAGAGTTTACTTATGTCACAAAGTGAATACTAAAAGTGTCATTGCCTATATGTTTATGATTGTTATCTGTTTCTGTTGGAGTTCTCTCTTAATAAGTATGGAGGGACCTTCTTTGTCTCTTCTAATTTGTCTTAGCTTGAAGATCACTCTGCCTGCAAACACAGTAGCTATCTCTGCTTTTCTTTGGGTTCCAGTCACTTGGAGTATTGTTTTCCATCCTTTGACTTTCAGTCAATGAATTTTTTTTTTCTGTTAAATGTGATTCCTGTATGCAGCATATTGTTGGATTTTGTTTCTTTATCCATTCTGTCAGTCTGTTTCTTTTGATTGGGGAATTGAGACTATTTACATTGACAGTTATAACTGATGTGTATTGGCTTATCCTTGTCATATTATTCTCTGGTTGTTGGTCTCCCTGTATTTTCCCTCTTTTTAATTGCTTAGTATATTCTTTCTATTGGGGTTCTTGGGATTGCAGTCATGTTTATCTCTTTCTATGTTATCCTTCTGAAAAATTTAGAGAGCTGTTTGTTGGTCATGAATTTCTTCAGTTGTTCTTTGTTATGGAAATATCTTAACTGTCCATTGATTTTGAAAGATACTTTTATAGCGTACATCAACCTGCGCTGGAGGTTTTTTTCCTTTAAGGACTTGAAATACTTTACTCCAAGCGTTCCTTGGTTTAAGGGTTTGGGTTGAAAGTCTGCTGTGACTCTGATGGACTTTCCTTTATAGGTGATTTGTTTCTTTTCTCTCATAGCTTTTAATATTCTGTTCTTGTGATGAATTTCTGGAACCTTGACTATTATGTGCCTTGATGTAGATTTATTTTGGTGGTGGCTAATTGGAGTTATATATGCCTCACTTATCTGTATGTTAGATACTTTTCTTATGGTTGGGAAGTTTTCTGCCATTACTTCTGTGATGGCAGGTTTTTAATGTCATTTGTACTGACTCCTGCTTTTCCATTGACTCTAATCAATTATATTATTCTTCATGGCATCATCTTGCAGCTGTTGTATTGATTTTTCATGGTCCCTTGCTATGTACAAGTCTTTCTTTCTGTGATTGTTAACCACAATCCCATCTTCTCCATCTGATGTTCTGTCTTCACCTTGGTTCACTTGACTGTGTATATGTTCAATGGAATTTTTAATCTCTTGGGTGTCTGTTTGATTCTGTTTCATGGATTCAATTTCTTTCCTATGTTGGACATTCATAGTTCCCGTCACTTTCCTAAGCTCCTCTATTTTTTTAAATCTATGTATACTCTAGATAGACTGAGCAAGTGCTTCCTTATGATCACCTCATTTTTCTTTTCCTGAGAGATTATTTCTGTTTGTTTGTTTTTTCTTCTACTGCTATCATTTCAGAAAAATCAGGTGGGTGGCTGCTGACTTACTCCTTCTCATTTTTCTGAGACTTGTCCTGTGTGTGCTGGAGTTCTAGATTGCAAATATTCAACATCACTGGTCACTTGAGAGATATAAATTAAAACAACCCTAAGGTTCAATTTCACCCCAGAAAGAATGGCTATAATCAACCAATCAACCAATAACAAATGCTGGAGGAGCTCTGGGGAAAAAGGAAACCTCTTCACTATTGGTGGGAGCATGGACTGGTGCAACCACCATAGAAACCAGTGTGGTGATTCCTTACAAAATTATGACTAGGGGTTTCTTTTGACCCAGCTTTTCCTCTTCTGGGTATCTTCCCAGAAGAATTAGAAACATCATACCACAGTGATGTAGGCACACCCATGTTTGTAACAGCATAGTTTGTAATAGCTAAACCTTGGAAACAGCTCAAATTCCCATTAACTGATGAAGGGATAAATAAGATGTGCTTTTTTTTTTTTTTTTACAATGGAGTACTACCTTCCCTTAACAAAGGACAAATTTGAGACCTTTCTAGGTAAATGGATAGAGTTTGAGATCATACACTTGAATAAAATAAATTTGACACAGATGCATAAGTATCATGCTGTTTCTCTGGTATGAGAAAATGAAAGTGTAAGAAAAAAATGAATAATAGATATTGTGAGATTAGAAGAAAATGCTCAAATGGGAAGGGGAACTATGAAGGGTAGAGGGAGAAAAGGAAAAAAGAACAAAAGAACAGAAAAATAAAATAGAAATAAAATTCTCATAAATGAAAAGGAAAAGAGAGGTTGAAGAGAGGGTAGGAGAATAGGTAAAACAAGAATAAAGGTATATCATGTACAGGTACAAATTCCCTATGATGAATTTGATCATCATGTAAATTTAAAATGTACCAATAAATTTAATTAATTAAAAATAAACAGTTCGGTTCCCGGTACCGGAAAAAAACCAAAAAATAAAAAAATAAAAAAAAAAATAAACAGCATTAAAAAGGCCATTGGCTCAAAAAATCTCATTCTTATATAATTCTGCATCTATTTCCTTAAGGTAGAAGTTACAATATGTTCATCTTACAAATTTTTATGAAAATAAATAAAAATTTGCTTTTAAAGCATGCAATATTTACAATTTTTTTTTTCAAAAAATGTTTGTTAGGATAATTTTAAGTGAAATTCTGGGCAGCCAGTATAAGTTTTATATAAATTCAGGATTTTTTTTTCTTTTTTTAAGGATAGTTTATAACTGACAAAGATCCTATAGCTTCCATTTCAATAAAGACTACAGAGAATATCAATGATTAATCAATCAGATTATTTAAAATTTTATGAAGGGGGCAACTTTTCAAAATAATGTCATGGAAAAAAGAAGATGACATTCTACCTTCTTAATGTTCAGAAGTCTTAAAAGAGTTGCTCCAGAAATTAATACAAAACTCTCATTTTAGGTCTTGTTAAATTAACTTAATAATGAAGTGGAAAATGCAGAGTAGGAAAGATTTGATTTGGACAGATCAATAATCATGTATTTGATCATCTCTGTAATTAAGAAATGGTATTCACTTTATCATATTACATGATTTTGGTTAGTAGTGCAGTAAGTGTCAAAGCAAGCAAATATAATAATTGTTTCTTTTGCCATTTAAATATATCAGAACTTTTGAATCATATTTTAAAATATCAGGGGTTTTCATTAAATTTAAGTAATTTCACTACTTTAAGTATCTCTAGAACTTGAAATTCACCGAGAAGGTAGACACCAGCATTGTTACCTCATGAATACACACACCACACACAAGGGGATTGTGTGAGGGTAATGAATATGTTAATTAGCTCAGAGTGGTCATTGCACTTCAAACAAATGCAAATAGCAGTATCAGAGAAGATGCATTTTGAATGCTTGAAGGAATCTACAATCACCAGGAGAAATTAAATTTTAAGACCAGAACACAGTGAATTAAAAGCATCAAAGACACACACATACATCTCCACATACATACTTTGAGACATAAAATATCAGCCCCAAAGGGCTCCTGGGTGGTGACCACGAGTTGAAATGGGTATAGTTTCATGAACAAGTGCTAAGCAGGGACCCCAGCTCCACATCAGCAGCAGCATGAACTCTGCGTGGTGTTTATGAACACCTGCAACGTACACATGCACTTTCATCTGAAATGCTTTAGTAAATCTGTAAAATTATTACAGTATGGTCCCACGCCCTGGTACCCCATGATTTGTTACTTTGATCCTGGTCCGTGGGGAGCCCTTATTCATGTGAGAGCAACAACAGCTGTAGCAAAGCTAAAACTATCAGCATGTTGAATTTCTCTTCATGTTCCAGTTGAAATCAAGAAGTTTATCTCAACTACGCATCCCGCTTCTTCTGCTTCCATGTTTCTGACATTTCAAAGAAATCAGCTAAAGGCCTTTACTTAAAAATTACGACCATCAGGTTGCACTAGAATAAGACATACAATTTTCCTGTTTCACTGTGGATAAGGGAACCACCTGTCACCAGTAAATCTCAATCTTCATATATGGCTTTTTGTTCCTGCCCAGCAGCTGTAATTCAGAGTCGTATATTGTTTGTGTTTAATGAAGCGTGAAAGTGGCCCAAGCACACTATGCCATCCCCACCTGAGAAAATGAAGACACAAGAAGCAGGATGAGGAGGCAGAAAATTCATGAATGTGCACAACAGTCGGTACAGGGAGTCACCCCAGACCGCACCCCATGATTTGGTGCTGTACTTTCTATTCCTTCTCCTTTCACACTCTAACCACTACCCCACCTGCATGTCCTCCAGCATCCAAGCCACGCCTAGTTAACTCCATCCTCTGGGCTCCCCTGCAGCCTTCCTGCCTGGGATCCTATGGCCTCAGGAGGAGATTACAACAGCGATGTCCAACGGGAATTTCTGCCCTAACCTGGCCTTCCTCCGGTCCACGTGCCATACTCCGCAGAAGAATTCTGGTGCTGTCACCCTGCTCAAAACTGTTTGCTTACTGGGTACCATGGGCCTCAACATGAAGATCAGTTACTTCACATTTCACTTTGTGAGAAGCCTGTGGAGCAAAAAGGAGAGGAGGTAAAGGCCCAGGATTCGTATACGTGTCCAGCAGTGCTATGAGCAGAAGACAGTTCCTTCCCTCCCTCTTCCGGTCAGCTCTCCTAAGACTGGTTAGCCTTGCTGCTCCAAGCATGGCTCCTGGACAGCTGACAACAGCGCGAGCATCACCTGGAGCTTCCTAGTCACGAGGAACCTGAAGCCGGGCATGGTGGCACAGGTCTGTAATCCCAGGACTGGGAAGGCTGAGGCAGGTGGATAGAAACAAGTTTGAGACCAGCCTGGGCTACAAAGTGAGCTCAAGGCCAGCCTGAACTGCATATGGAGACCCTGTCTCAAAAAGACCACACACACAAAAAAGAAGAACCTGAGTCCACACCGAGGAAGCAGGAGGCCCTCTGTCACTGGATCCTCCTGTGCTTTGTACTACCTCTCTGAGAAGCCTGGATTCTTAATCTTAGGCGCCAGTCTTGCGCCCTTGCCCTGCTGGTTTCTTATTTTACAGCTATCTGTCCAGATTTTCTGCATTCCCTGAAGCAAACCTCCTGAATCATCTACTCGGTGACTTTCACCCAATTCTCTCTCACCTGAATCCCTGTCTGGCCATCACCGATCCCACACCCACATGCAGAAGGCCAGAGTGCTTCCCCGAGAGCCCCGGCCCCTGCAGAAGCGCACTCCGCTGATCAGCTCTGGTTTCTCCCTTACCAGAAAGCTATAGGTCTCCAGGAATAATCTGCAGAAAAGGTAACGTGGGAACCTGAGCATTCAAAGACAAAAGCATGCTTTATTTTCCCACTGCACAGCCCTTTATCCTGCTTTGAGCTCGCTGTCACGGTGCTGTCATAGTTTTAATTTGCTGCCGTTTCCACAAGGTGTTCTCTGTCTTTTCTAAACTAAGTACATGACTTCAGTAAGGGACCCTCACATCATCCCTTATTCATCCAGCACGGAAATTACCAAGTTAAAGCATGCATTTGTTTAAATTGTCCAGCGAGGTAGTAAAGAATGACAATTAAACTTAAGGGGTTTTTTTCTAAAACATTTCTAGAAGGAAGAAATTTTTTTTTTAAGGGTAAAAAGAATTTATTGAGAGAAAGAAAGCTTCTAAGAAGGGCAGAAGAAGTCCCAGAAAGCAGATTGTCCAAATATAAATTCTTAAGTCACAATACTAAAATGAGTATCGGAATATACTGTATAATCCCTATTGATGACTTCCAGGATAAAAGAAACCCATGTTAGAATGAGTTGGGTCACAAAATTAGGTACTGCTGGTACATTCACTGTTGTGAAAACATCATGCAGACAGACCACCCCAGTTCTTCACAGGGACATTGCTTTCTGACAAAACCTAGAAGACTAATATAGAACATCTCAGAAAAAGGTTTTACCAACAAAGAAAATTTTTAAAAATTTATAGAGAGAGATTACATTATACAACTTCTGGTACCAGAGGAAGACATTCAAGTCTTCATACACAATTTGTGTGTGAAATATTATCAGCTAGTTTACATCTTTTCTTTCTTTCTTATGTCAGTAGCATCTAAACTTCATGTAACTTTGAGTCACTCAGAGTTTTTGAGAAAGATCTTTGAACCCAAGCCTGACCCTCACTTTCTGAATCAGAATCTTTATGACCTCAAGCATTTATTTACAAAACACTTAAAATAATTATTAAAATATCAAAATTTGGAACCCTAGAAAGTTGTAAAGTATTGGCTAAGATAACATAGCTAGGTTTTGTGTGTGTGTGTGTGTGTGTGTGTGTGTGTGTGTGTGTGTGTGAGAAAGAGAGAGAGAGGGAGAAAGAGAGAGATATAAAATTTTTTTAATAAGCAAAACTTCCTATTTTTTTTCAGTAACAGTTTAACTTACAGTTTTTTAAAAATAGAATGTCAAACATCTTGGTGTTCTAAGATCTAAATGATGTTAGTCAATGTAATAGAATGTATTTTATGTCAACTTAAGTAGGATATATTCAGAATTTAAAAGTAAGACTTCCCCTCACCCCAAAAACTTTTAAAAGTGAAATAAGACATTCTAATGGATTTAGCCAGATCAAACAGAAACTGTAGACGTTATGTGAATAACAGAGAGGATATGGTCCTCATGCACCAGTTCAGAATTCCCATGCAAAAGCACATTTATAGCACATAATTATCATCACAGCACTATATTACTTTATGACACATATGATGTTACCAGAAAGAATTTACTACAAGAATGAGTTGTAATTTAAGCCACAGATACACATTTGATAATGATATTTTTCTTTTGGGTGAAGGGTTGTTAAAAAATTGTATGGGTTGAAGCTATGCATTTTGGAGAAGTGGAACTAATGTGATTTTGTGTTAAAAAGTTTTAAAGTTTGAGATTAAGAAAAAATTGCATAAAAGAAGAACGTTTTATGTAAATTGAGCCAATGATTCATCAGTTAAAGCAAATAATTATGTATCAAGTATATATTCAGTCTTATTCTGTAAGATAAATAATCATAAGTCTCTACTCTCATGGTGATGAGTGGTTGATGAGAATAATTAAAGTAATAATGGTAATACAATATTCTTTTATATTTGAAATTATGTAGTATCATCAATCAGCATCAGTAGAGAGAAATTAGAAAACTGAGAAAATAAACTTTCAAATTATTCATGTGATGTTTATTTTTAAAATTACACTAACTCAGTGTAGCATAAAACATATGCTACCTTGTTCAAATTGCCAATGAATTTATTTAAGAATAGGTGAGGGATTAAAGAAAGGATTCTCCTTTTAGTACTCAAAATATGTGACTCTGAAGTTATTAGTGAAAACATCCCCCAAGTTACTCTGGTTTAGTGTTGCTAAATGGCATGAATGTTATCTCCATCTGTCTTAGACTGGGTCCCATGCAATTAGATCCTGAGAACGGGGACAGGCAGAAAGCTTACTGAGAAATGGTCTCAGAGAAATACGTGTAAAACAGTCTGGAGAGAGAGACTGGACAGAGGGAATACCTGAGTATCTCAGTGTTAACTGAGACCTCTGACAGTTCTACCAGAAGCTCTGGAACTTAATGATCCCTTTTCTTGACCCAGGAGAAGTAAGGAGCTAGGCTTTGTCTGCCGACACCAAGCAGTCAGACAATTTGGAGAGGGAATGCTCTCTGCAGTTGGGGAAAGAATTCGGTTGTGAAAGGCCAGCAGTAACTCTGTTTATGAGCACGTTAGCTCTGAAGAATTCTTCCAGACCACTGTGTTCTCTACAGTCCAGTCCCTGTAATTCGCAGTTCCACGTAGTTTTTACATAAGGTTTGGCCCACCTGAGCAGAGTTGCCTGAAGTTGGAAGGGTCCATGGAATGAACAATAGCCTAAGGCTCGAGTTGATCTGATGATCATAGCTATTATTCCCTATCCCTCTGTTCTGCCACACTTCTGAAGTTCTTTCCTGTTTAGCTTGAAATTTCAGTGGCCTTGCCTGGAGAGATGACTCATAACCTCATTCCTAAAAAGTCTTAGCCTTTTCTCTGGCCAGACCTTCCTTATTGTCCATTTACCATCAAAATGGACATGGAATCCTACAGATGCCCTAGATGATCACCAAACATCAAATATGCTTTTCCATGTCCCACTGGACTAAAAATACAATTATATCTCATAATCAAGTTCAATTACCACTATCAGTAAGCTCATTCAACTCTTCACCTACCAATCTCCTGATGAGAGAGATAGAAATAATTAGGATACTTATCCCTTGTATCTCTACATCCTTAAAGCCTAAGGCTTCAAATTAGAAAGTACAAAACAGGTAAGTAGGAATAATGGTTCTATCCATTGCGATCAGAATGTGTGGTGAATGTTTAAATTTTTAAAAATTATTACAGCAAAGGAGACATTGCTACTATTTCCCATCCAAATAGTCCCTTATTCCATCATTCTTGTCAAGTTGTGAAGCAATTCAGGAAGCCTTCTTTTGTGAATGTCTTTACTTGCAAGATGTGATTAAAAATACTGGTGTCCAGTGCCATGCAAAAGAAAAGAAAAAAGGCAGGATGGTAAGAACATTAGGATGTGTAATTATCCAACTTGTTCATTGGCTTTTGGATCTGCTACCACAAGACTTCTGGTTTGTCTCCAAAGTCAAAATGATCATGAAAGGTGTGAAAGGTATGATGGTTAATGGTGGTATCAACTGGAATGAGAAAGCCTGTCAGACTGGTTTAGCACAATTCTGGGTGTATTTGGATGACTAACTTACTGAAGACGGAAGACTCACCCTAGGTGTGGATGGCACCAACCAATAGCTTTGTAGCCTGGATGGAATTAAAAAGGAAAGGAGAAAGTCTTCTTCTGCTTCTTTAGAGGAGCTCCAGTCTTTGTGATCACCTTTGGACATCTGTGTCCTGGTCTCCAGCACAGAATCTTCTGTCTTCCAGCTTAGACTGTTCCACTTCCACATATGTACTCATATGGGAATCCACATCAAGCTCCAGTTCTTTGACTTTGGACTGGATCCTTATATATATATATATATAATTCTGTTAAGTCTGTTCCTCTAGTGAACCTAAAATGACACAAAAGGTAAACATTTTGAATTAATTCAGCATATAGAGGCAGCCATGACAGTCCAATTAAAGACACTCATGAAAGAAGACTTCCAGAACTACTTCAGACAGTGGCAGGAAAAATGGGATCAGTATGTTTGAAGCAAGCGGAAGCATTTGGAAGGAGATTAATGGCAGTGTGCCTTTGACTGTCATAAATTTTTAAAAATAATTTAGTATTCATCATATTTTTTGATCACACCTTATATTAATACTCCTAGGTTTTATCTCCATGGTTGTGAACTGATAACTTAAGTGCATTTTCAATAGACATGGCTGTTTCTCTATCAGGTGAGTAGGTTATAGATGGTGTGGTATGCATTAGGTTCGCCTGCCCACTGTTGTGCTTTCTTCAAAAGAAACAGAGTCTACTCCAAAGTAGAGTCTTCTATTTTACAGACACAATTATGCCTCTAACAGACCCATAAATTGGAGCTCTAACCCCCTACTACCTTAGAGTGTGACTGTGTGTAAAGACAAGGCCTTTATGGAGGGACTACATTAAAACAGGCTTATTCTCATGGCCTTCAATCTGATTTGACTGGCTTTTTATAAAAGCAGGAAATTTCCACACCCAAAAGTCACCAGTGGCCTGCGTGTAGACAAAAGGCTGCATGAGGGTGAGAAGATGGTCATCCGTAAGCCAAGGAGCAAGGCCTCGAAAACTGGAAGTGCCCATCCTCTGATCTTGGGCTTCCAGAATCCAGAGCTGTGGGAAAATAAATACCACCATTTAACCCACTCCATTTGTGGTGTTTTTGTTGTAGTGTCTTAGAAAGCCAATGCACCTTAAAGTACAGTGTGATCTTGGATTGTATGACTGTGGGTTAAATAACCTGCAAGCCCTCTAACACTGCTCTTGCCCAAGGCTCTATGTCCAAACGATGAATTCATAGCACATAGGTGTGAACTTTGCTCAAGATGGCACATGTCCTCTTCAAAATATCCAATAAGTGAGTTTGTCCTGCCTGGCACACTTTCAGGTGATTCTGAGAAGTGGATCAATGTGGGTCTCTATTGCTAGGAAGCTGGACAGACACTCAACATGGCAATTGCTGGAGGATACTTGATGATGGAGCGCCTGCCCGTACTGTCAGGCCCATTTCCACACCTCGTCTCTATTTTGATACTGCTCCACGTACTTGGTATACCAGCATCAAGCTGGCCACTGGCACAGGCTGATTGCAACCTATGGACCAAGTGACTGACTACGTAATGTCTCTTTAGTGATGGGTGGTTTCTAGTGAGTGTTTGTCTGGTTACTTTTGTGTCACTGCAGAGACAAAACAACCAACACTGAAATTTAAGGAAGGAAAGGTTTATTTAGCTCACAGTGTGGAGGTCTCAGTCCATACTCAGCTGGCTCCAAGGCAGGGTGGCGTGGCACAGGGGCAACACTTCATGGTGGCAGAAGACAGCAAAAAAATCAAAAGCAAAAGATGGGGGAGAACAAGCTTCTTTTCCTCCTTGTATTGTAAGCAGGCTATGTCCCCAGGGCAGGTGTGGCTCTCACACCATCTCCAGGCCTTCCTCTTGAGCAGGATGGGGATGTTTACAAGATGAAGACCCTGGCTCCTGCTGAGATAAACGTCTAAACTTCTCAAGTTGACACAATGTATCAACCATTACAGCGTTTATACCTGATACCAGTAAAACACCAGGATGCTTCACCTGCATATTGAAGCCCATAGAGTCATTCTCATTCCATTTCCCCAGAACTTCTTAGCTCAAATCCTCCAATGTTTTTTGTTCAACTGGTACCAGTGCCCGCGAGTTTATGTCTATCCTCTTGTTGTTTTATTTTTCAAACGCTCACACACCAGCAAGAATTCTGCACAGTGGGAATCAATCCAATCACCACTTTTTCTCATAGCCAGCCTTGAATGCAACTGTAGTGCCCGGAAGTTCATCTTCAGCTGTCGTTGGTATACTGATAAACTCAGCAGTGAATCAAGCTGGCTTTTTCCTACACAGATGGTCATAAAGTATCCCAACATTTACTGAAAGCCAGAGGTGGGAGAGGAAGTGGTAAGCAGGATCTACAACACCACTGATGGATCTCCATTTTGCCATCTGGAGTTGCTTTGGCCTGGAACTTGGAATCACTTCTATCTTATATTGGATTACTGCTGGGCTGGTGGAACTTTACTCAAATGGGCATCTCTGGTCATATGAGGCTAATCACCAGGTATTCAATGGTTACCTGGCTACAAAGGGCCAATGACATTCCAGTCCTGCTTTCTAGGTGTCACATAGTTTACTTCTGTTGCTACCTGGGTTTACTGCCAAGTTCTTTCCTATACAGACCAAGTTCTGAAGTGGCAGCCATTTCACACACCTAGAATATAGGCTGGAAGACTCTTTCCAAATACTTTCCCTACAGCATGAAACATCTACCAAGATTTGTATTTGTGCTGTAGTGGGAGGGATAAGGTATGCTGGAACATATCATCACTCTGGAGGGATGTCCTGACATTCCCCAGGCCATGGTATCTTTAAGTATGTCATTGGTACACTAGGCTCTGAGGAGGGTTTTTGTCCCATCCTATTCTTTTGTTTTTTAGGTACTGGGACTCAAACTCGGGATGTTGTGCTTGCCAGGCAGGTGCTTGTACCACTGAGCTATATCCCTGGTATGTCCCATCCTATTCAACACATGCATCCTAACATAGTGTGCACCTTGCACACATCTACCTATAGGAGCATGGTATCTTCAATATTTTGGACATATGCAATATACTGAAGTGTCCAGTTCAGGTCCCTTTTGACTATACAGTGACAGAAAGTAGGAGTCATCACTGACCTTAGACAATAAGTTTGTTTGTCTCAAATAAATGAGATCAATTTCACTCCTGTCTACTGATAGGCAAGGCAGAAAGAATGTTCATTGGAGCAGTGAAGCAAACCTATGTCAGAAGAACTTTTGTTAATTTGTATTAGCAAAAGTCAGACCTAGTGCAAGAGCTGCAATTGTGACTCCTATCTGCTTAAGTTTGTGGAATTCTGTTGTCATCCGTTGTGGTCTACCACATTTTGCAAAGGTCAGACTGTTAATTAAATATGCATTTAATTGAGTTCACCCTACATTCTGTGAGCATGGCATTTATCTCTGCTGTTCACTGCATTCCAAGATACATTATTGATCTACTGTTTTAGGAAGAAGGAGGCAGTTTCAGATGTTTCCCATTACAATAGCTCTTACCTCAAGAATCAATGATCCAATTGGTCCTATCAGCCACCAAATATGTCCATTTTACCTCACAGAAACAACCATATGGTGGGTTTGCGACTGCCCCAGGGAACACTGGACTTGTTCCAAAATTCTGTTTATTACCCAGCAGTCATATACCTACATTCTAACAAGACGGCTACCTTTGTACCTTAGGTACTTAAGTTCCAATATTAATTTAGACCTTTGGTCCAATTATCCTCCAAGGGTGTGGTAGTGCCCTTTTCCCAATGTACAGTCACTTTAGGAAAAGACAGAAATTTCTACTGGGTACACTCAGGCAGGACAGCAGTGTACTTTCTGAGAGGTGTCTGGCTTCTCCTTCAGTTGATGAAACTCAGGTCTGACTGCTGGTTCAAAAGTGGAAATTTGGTAAGGATTCATGAGTTTTTAAATTTGTTTTTATTGGAGCAGCTGCCTTTCATCTCTTGCTTAGCAATCCTTGACTTCTTTTGATTGCACAGATTTAGTAGTCCACTTGTTGAATGCCCTTCACTCATCCTTTCTAGGAATTCTCTGCCTATACATCTCTGAAAGGTGAGCTCCCTTAGATGTCACTGTAATGTCACCTCTGTGATAACTATACGCATTGGCTTTCATTAGTTTAGAATTCTATCATCAGGATTCCTGCCAGGTAGCCCAGTTCTGTGACAGCTCATGCTATCATCAATCTTGGCCCAGATAAAGACAGGCATTACTGAACATCTCCGTGATGGTGGATGCCATTCTGTGGTGAATCTATTTATTTAAAAAATAAAGACAACAGTATCTGTTACCCATATATGTCTCTATATCTGACTTTCTCTCCTCCTGTTGACAGATGAGGGCTTTGAATCTTACAGATCAGACTTATGACTTATTAGTAACCAGAAGAAAAGATATTTTCATATTCAGTTGATGAGAAAGTAAATTAGTACAAACATGGGAAAGAATAAGTAGATTGCTAAAAAAAATTGACTAAAAATTCTCCTACCATATGATCTAACTCTCTGACATCTGTACACCCACTATTACAACATTAGGCATAATAGGTAAGACATGGAAACTAGGAGCCCATTGGGGTAGGAGTGGATTAAGAGAATGTAACCCACACACCAAATGCAAAATGATTCAGTGATAGAGAATAATGGAATATTGTCACTTTCAGCAAAATTGCTGTAACTAGAGGACAATGTGTTAAGTGACATAAGTCAAGCACAAAAATGCAAGCACTGCATGACACTTTCTATGTGTGGAAGTTAAATAGACAGGAATGTAGAATAGTGATTCTTAGAGGATGAGGAGAGGAAGGGTGAAGAAGGACTGAATTTAATCAGTACCAGCTATATGAATGTATAGAAATGTCTCATGAATGCCATTGATATGTGCAATTAATACACGTTCACCAAAATTATTTTAATGATGAGTTCCAGAGAATTAATTCCAAAACTAGGTCAAAAATCAAGATTGATCACTGCAACACTTATGCTTGGAGACATGACTAGCCAGAATGAACACTGGCTACTGTCAGTCTTTCCTGCTGTTAAGAAGTTAAGCCAAGGGCAACCCACGTGGGCCCATCCTATCTCTCAGGAGCTATTCTTATTTCCCAGTAAACCTTTCTGACCCTGAAAAAAGAAGTTGAGCTAAGACAAATATCCATCCGTGGGTGTCCTACAGTTTCTAAGTCTCAAGTCATGTCTGTTCCATCTTCAGATATGTGAGTCAGCGAGCTCTCCTCTAAGTCAAATTAGCAACTATTGAAATATTTCCAGCCTTTAATTCTTCTTATCTGATGACCCAAACATCATGGTTCAGTGACAAGAAAACCTCTCTCATTAAGCACTATAAAGTGGTCATTTAAGTCACTGACAATGCATTGCTGAGCACGAATAATCAGAACTGAAATCTGGCCCCGTAAGTGGAACGTTTCCATAAGAAAACCTAAAACACAGAGCACTGACAAAGTAGTAACTGAACCACCCTCTCCCAGCAAAATTCTTCATCCCTTTGGAAAATGGAGCATTCTGCGGCCTCTTCCAGGCAGTGAAGTCGGCTGGCAGGTGTCTGAGCTCTACACAGTCCATCTGCACTAGCATCCCCACTTCCTCAAGAACTTTAATCCATTTCTCCACTCTCTATTATACAGTCTGGGCTACGGTTGATTTCCAGTTGTCTGAGTCATCCTACCACTATGCAAAAACATCTCCAAATTCTCACCAGATTTTAAGTCCTGTGTGGAATACACCTTGTATATCCTCCCAGCTTTCTGTCCCACATACTTTTGTCAATACTCTCAGAACCCAAAACCACGCAGTCTCTAGTGGGCAGCTAGTAGGAATCTAGTAGCCAGCTTTTGTTTTTTTCTGTTTTTTTCTGTTTGTTTTTTTTTTTTTTTTTGTACCAGGAATTGAACTCAGGACCTAGTAGGAATCTAGTAGCCAGCTTTGTTTCATTTGGTAACAGGACCTTGTGCTTCCCAGGCAGACACCATGCTGCTGAGTTATATCCATGGCTAATAGCCAGCTCTTGCAGTCTCTTTGGTGGAAAGTGTACTGTGTTCCTTAGCAAGACCTTTACTTCCACAGTTTGCTACATTTAAATCTGCCCCTTATATTCTCTTGGTGGTCAAGTAGGGAAGAGAATGAGCAGAGCAGGTACTATTTTATAAGACAATTGCTTCACAAGAGACTTCTTCCTGGTCACAGAGCAAGGAAAATGGAGGGTATCTCTAAGTCAGGGAAAAGAGACCATTTCTATAGAGCCAGAGAGTCCACAAGAAGCTAGAAACTGAAGGTTTTCAAATGTGTCTATACAGGTATCTCCAGCTCAAGGGCAGAGTCTAAAAATAACTTACAAGAAAAGTAAAGCGCACATGAAAATCAAATGCATAAGGTGAATTATGAACAACCACTGCTAATAATAAAAAGGGAAAGTGAGGGCTAGAATCCAGATCTTAAAATACTGTCTGATTAAAGATTTTAACATTAAAGGTGCGAGGTCAAAGGCATTTAATAATAAACACAAAAACGTCTAAATGATTTAATATTATTATACAGATTTAATAAACTGAAAGATGAACACTGGACTCATCCTCTCTATAGGCAACTTCACCAAAAACTCTTGGACCCAGGAAGATAGAAAAGTAGAGGCCCAGCTACAGCCACTTTTCTTCCTACTGACAGTGAGGCCTCAGGGAAACTCATTTACTTCTGCAGGTTGAAACTTGCTATGGTTTTGATAAGTGTCTGCTGAAGGTCCCCATGTTCAAAGATTGGAAGATACTAGAACTTTAAGACATGAGGGCTAGCGGGAACTCTCACGTTCATACAAGGGTGTACCCTTGTGAGAAATAATAGAACACTGGCTCCTTCTCTTTCTTTCCTTGCTTCCTGGTCTTCATAAGCTAAGCAGTATTTTTCCTGCCAATTGTACCTGTCATGACTTACTACCCCAAGACCGTGACATGTTACCCAAAGATAAACAGATTCAAGTGACCATGGACTGAAACCTCTGAAGCTGAGTCAAGATAATCTCTTCGTCTTTCTAATTTGATTGCCTCAAGTATTTTGTCACAGTGTGAAAGCTGACTGATATAAACCTCTCTGTCCTTCGAAGTGTGTATGTACTTGACTTTTAACACATTATTTAGAAAAATGTTTTACTTCATATGAATCTATGTGTATTTGATATAGTTTTCTTTAAATCAAAAAATGAGGATGTAGTCTCATTTAGAAAAGTATTTTATTCTATTATTTCTAGAATAAAATAATTATAAGTTTAAAAATTTAAAATATATGAGTTCTCAAACTCTATCAGATTAAATACCCCCTTTCATAGTAAATTTTATATAATATTCTTTTAATTTTACTACACTGAAAAAAATTTTTAAATAGCATGATCTTTCTATCAAATATAGTTTACTTTAAAATCTATAAAAATCTATGCCTAGTATAAAGTGGAAAAATAAAAGATTTTATAATAGAATAATTTGTAATTTTTTATTCAAATGGTTGAAACAATATCTGATTATAAAGAAGTAATCAGATACATGTATAAACTTATCAAAGAAAACAGTTTGAACTTGAGAAAATTTAATGGGATTTGAGAAAATTTAATTTTTCCGACATTTTGAATTAATGATTGTTATGTTTTGTGTCTGCATGTCCCCCCAAAGCCTCAGGCAATCATGCGGTGGGCTTCTAGAGATTTTGATTGATTGATGGTCCAATGCTAGGATCATGGGTGTGACAGCTACGTCAGTCCTGGGGCAGGCAGCCTGCATAGAGTATAAGGGAGGGAAGGAGGTTTGCCCTTTCCCTGCTGCTCTTCCCTTTTTGCTCTTCCTGCTTTTGCTGTTTTCTGCCACCATGAACTGTTGCCTCTGCCGTGTACCACCCTGCCTTGGAGCCAGCCAAGCATGGACTGAAACCTCCACAAACTGTAAGCTAAATAAACCCTTGCTTCCTTAATTCCAGGCATCAGGCATTTTGTCCCAGCAATGAGAGAAAAGTAACTGAGACAATGATTAATGTGAGAGTTATAAATGCAGTTTGGTAAGAACATATTATATCAAATTAATGACAGTCCCACAGATGTCATTATCATCTGACTTTCCAAAATAGTAACCAACTTGTGATAACATTTTAAATCAACTTAATTCATCATTCTATGTATATGAGAATGTAATCCTGGAAATGTCAGTATATATTAAAATGTTTTTTAAACTAATATGAATATAGTACAATATAATCATAAAAGTTCTTTGTACTTACTGGTACAGATGTGTATATATGTGGAGTAATGTTCTAAGCTCTGATACTCATAAGATAAATGTTTATCAAACAGAATGTCCAATAGGGGTCAAAGACAAGCGAAGACAGGAAGATAATAATGTGGCTGAGGAAGCAAGTATTTAATTCAGGACCATCCTGTGCATTACAGGACTTTCGGAGTCTCTGGACTCTTCCCACTGAATGCTATATATACATCTTTTTATATTCACAACATTTATTTAAACGTTTACTCAAGTGCCCAGAAGAAACCCCAGGTGTCTTGAACATTTCTTTCACTGTCTTTCACTGAGTAACAACACAGTGGGATAAGAATACGAAAGGGCATGTTCCCACAGCCACGTCAGGTAGAGCAGCTAATTCGGCCACTTTCGACATGTAAAAATATTCAGTTTTAGGGATGAAGAATGAGTAGGGATGGCTTCATGAGAGCTATCTTTTCTGGGATCCTGGTGTCTACATGCTCACCAGTCTTGCCTTCCTAATTCACGTGAACAGCCAATCCAACCACACAGCACTCAGAGCTGTGCATCAGCCTTTCCAAGCAGTCAGCTTTTTGCCTGCTCCTCTGACCTTCTCAGGTGTTGGGCGAGTGACAACTCCCCAAACCCTCAACTTGGTGTAGCTCAAGAGACCCCTCTGTCCGGCTTCATTTAGCAGCAACACTGAAATCAACAACCCTTCCTTCCACCCAAAGATCAAAAAACAGGTTCACTCAGGTTAATTTTAACCTTTCTTCCTCCATTTGAATTTTTTAAAAATTTTGCTCACCAGTAAATTCACTCCTAAATGGACGCGAGTTCCCTGTCTGAGATCTCATTGGGGGACGGAGACAGGAAGATTGTGACTGACTCTGAACACTAACGAGTTTGGACTTGATCCTGTGGGACAACAGATGGCTTTCCAGGCAAGGGGCAGCAGCAAAGCTGTAGTCTAGGAAGGTTACTGGGACAGCAGTGTGCTGAGTGCCACTGAAAGATGAGAAGCGAGAGTCAGAGGCAGAGGCAGTCTCAACAGTTCAGAATTTAAACAATCGAAGCCTCCGCTCAGCCAGGCTAATAACAATGGATATGGAAGATTCAACTACTTGAGATCCGTTTTGAAGGAGACAGTCACAGGCTGCAGAGCTGATCAGAAGTGCAGTGCATCAAAGAAGCTAGAAAGCCATGGAGCTAGGAAATAGAAAAATGAGCTGGCACCACAGGGATATGTATACATCCGTGTTTATAGTAGCACAATTTGGTTCTTTGTTGTTCTTGTTGTTGTTGTTTATTATTTTAAAAATTAAAAACTAACAAAACAACAATGAAGACAAAACCAAAACAGCACAAAAATTATACATGCTCTCAAAACAAAATGATAGGAATTTACAATGGTTGCTACATTACATACTGCTACTGTCAACGAAGTTGCTCAGTCCACAAGACATAAGAATGTAAGATTGATCAAACAGTCCAAGACAGTAACAAGTAATTGGGGCTGGGGATTTAGCTCAGTGGCACAGCGCCTACCTGGCAAGTGCAAGGTCATGAGTTTGATTCCCGGTACCAGAAAAGAAAAAAAAAAAGGATTAATGGTCAGAAGAAAAGTGCCTTTTAGAAGATAAGGAAAAGAAAGGTCATATCCTGCAGCCACAGAATAGCAAGAGGTAATTATAATGTCAGAGTTAAAAAGGAGAGAAAAGCAGATAGGGGTAGCCTGCAGCTGAAGACAAACCTTTGCCATCATCCTCCTTCGAGGGAACCCTACTTCCAGCTCTATCACCATTTCTACTGGAGGGTGAGAGCACAACAAATAGAATGTCAACCATCTTCCTTTTAAAACAACTTTTACTTGAGGAAAATAATTTGGAAATAAATTGTAGTTTTCAGAAATCTTGGAGAATTCACATATCACTAACTGTGACAGGTTACAAGACAGTATCCATTAAAAATGATTGATACAATAGCCAGCCATATTCTTTTGATACCAGTGTTGTCTAACTAACTGCTTAGAAGATTACTCCTTTTCTATGCTAGGATTTAACAGTCTATGTGGCTGCATTAATTGACTCCTTGCCTGTGAACTCCAGCTTCTTCTGAGATATGCTTACGCTTATTGAAGAAAAATTTTACTAGCAGAAAGAAAAGAATGATATCTTAATTCACGAATGAAAGGTTGTAAATGTTTGTACCAATCATTAATAATTAAAATTTATACTAGTTGAAGAAGAGAAACAAACCTCTACATGAAAAGCATCTGGGTGGATCCTCTTAAAAATGCTGTCTCACAGGCTGCTAGTTTTAGTTCAGTGGTAGAGCTCTTGCTGCTCATGCAAAAGACCCTAAGTTTCATTCTAAGCACTGTCATAAAAAACCCTCCTTCTCACTTAACGCCCCACTCATGCTGTTGTCATTGCTGAAAGTAAGGAAACAGAGGGTCAAAGATATTATTGCTCAAGATGGATAGCTGGCAATTTGTAAAACTAAACTTAAGCATATTCAGTCAACACCAAAGATCATGATATATCTTTATAATTTTGCTGCCAAAATCTTCTGCTAAGGATAGAAGAAGGTGGGTAGAGAGTGCAACTAAGATTCCAAAACCCTTGAGTGAGGTAATATATAATGATATCAACAATTATGATAATTTAGATGACTTTCAACAATTTTTATTTTTCTTACACAACTTTTGCTAAATTCATTTTTGTATGATGATTGCAGAACGCAAGATCATTTAGGCACTGTATAGTTTAGATGGCATTAATATTTTGCATTAAGCACTGTGCTACTTTACCAACTTCCCTGTCTCCTCGGCAGGCAGGCCCTACTCCTCTAGCTTCTGGGAATGCAACCAGGTTCCAGATTTTACCCGTCAGCTCTGCCTGGAAAAATGCCCTTCGCTTAAGTGGGCCACGCCTACTTTCGGGGAACAGCCAGAGAATATCCGGGAAACAGCCAGGGACATCCGGGAAACATCCTACGCTCAGTGCAGGACAGCGTAAGCCTGACCCTAATCCGATAAAGGGCTCCACGCACATGCAGGCTGTCTCGTGGCTGATCCTCTCCTTCACCCGTTTGTGCCTCCTGAGCTCCCAATCACTGTGGAACGGGCACCGGCTAATAGACTTTCTGCATGCTAATTGCTGTCTCCAAGTCTGAACCTTAGGGGACTAGCCCGAAAGTAATGTTCTAGTGCAGAGTATCTAGACAATGAAAACATTTGTTGGTAAGCTTACCTTGCTGGAAAAAGCTATTGTCACTGTCAAAAACATTTATCAAAAAAAAGTGTAAAGGAAAAAGTCAGGTATATTAACCTAAATGATGTGACCAATAGAGTCATTCATTGCACAAGTTTAAGAAACCACTGATCGGAGATCCTACTTCAGTTTTCATGGAACAAATTATAAAATACATTAAAATATTCATATTTCATAGGCAGTATTTATACATCAGTTTTTTAGTTAACATATGGTTAGACAAGAATAAACAATGTTGATTTTTAGGGAGAAAACTTTGATATTAAAATAGCCTAGAAAGATTCGATTTTATTTTAAAAAGAAAGTGGGCAGGAGGTGCACATCTGTAATTCCAGCATTGTGGGAGGCTGAGGCAGTCAGATCACAAGTTTGAGCCCAACCTGGATAACTAAACAATTTAGTGACACCCTGTCTTAAAATAAGAAGTTCCAATAAGATTAAGGATGCAGCTCAGTGTGAAGGTCCTGAGTTCTACCTCCAACACCAAAAATTAAAAAAGGGTGGGCGATATTAACCGAAGAAATCAATAAAAACAGTGCATTTGCATTCCTGCGCATCTGCGGTGAAGTAGGACATGAAATGCTGCCATGCAGATGTCATGCTTGTCTTTTGCTGGCACTGGCTGATCTTTTATTACTGAAGATGTAGACGGAGGGCATGTTTGAGTTTAAACTGCTGTACTTGCAGAACCTCCGAGGCGCGCCTGGCTGACGAGTCTCCTTGTGCACATAAAGCAGGTGCGCGCACATTCATCAGACAAATATCCTCACACCGTGCTCGGCGGTCTTGTGCCAAACCATCCCTGTTTTCACTTGCCTTCATTGCAAAACACTGTCCGAGAAGGCAGGGAAGTCAATTTGTTTTATGCACCGTCATAATTTATAGAATTTTCTAGTTCTTGAATCCAACTCCTGAAAAAGAAATGAACCATTAAGATATGCAATATCTGATTTGATATTCCGTAGGACTTTTCTATTTCTCCTGAGATTTGCAAATAATTCCCCTCAGATTCCCTGTTACAAATAATACAAATGAGGGGCTGGGGATTTAGCTCAGTGGCAAAAGCGCCTGCCTGGCAAACGCAAGGTCGTGAGTTCGGTTCCCGGTACCGGAGAAAAACCAAAAAGAAAAAAAAATACAAATGATTAAATAGCTAATATCCTATAAATCATTTGGACCCAAAAGAGCCCACTTTTCATTAATTTTAAAGTCCTGTCTAAAATCTTTATTTGTAGATTAGAAAAGTGTTATGTAGTCTCAAAGTATAAAATAGATTTTCTCCAGGGATTACCATCGTAGCACAAATGTAAACAAGAGTATAAATTAAAAATTGTGTTTTTATCAGTGACTTAATACTGTAAAGAAGGCTGAAGTTCAAATCATTCACCAGTTTTAGAATCTATATCTCTTCAGAATCTCTGAAGTTGATTTAATAATAGTTCAGAACAAAGAAAACACCAGCCAAATTAAGAAATTATTGAATCTTTCCATTTTAAAGGAATAACCTTCCAGAGAACTCTAGCAGCACAACACAGGAGAGCTCTGTGGGTGTGAGGTTCTAAGAGCAGGGACCTCCAAAAATACAAACCAGGGGTGATGACGGTGCTCTGCTCTCTACCCCGACATCGCAATTTACCCCATAGCACAATGAAGTCAGACTAACTGGGTGATTTTATAGGATTTAGAAGTGATTCCAAGTTAAATTTATTATTAAATATGTCTAACTAGGTGAGGTTAATCAGAAAAGATTTCCCAAATCCTATTATACTTGTGATGCATTACTCTGCTCTCTAGGACCATGACAGAGTATCCAAGACAATAGAAGTCGAAGGGTGAAGAATTTATTTGGGTTCATAGTTTCTGAGGTTGTAGTCCATAACCATGGCAGCACAATACAACATGGCAGGAGTACATAACAGAGGAGGAGACCTGTTCACCCCATCATGGCCAGGAGGCACAAGGAGAAAGGGGAAAGAGCCAGGGTCCCAGTATCACCATGAAGGGCATACCAGTGATGTACTGGGCCTACTGCTTAAATTCTAGAACCTTCCATTAGTACCAAGAACTGAGGACTAAGTATTCATTATGAGCATTTGGGGAACATTTCAGATCGAAACTCCAGTGTGCAGAGCAGAGAGGGACTGGCATACACAAATGAAGATATAATAAATGTCCATTTTTGTGATGTCATCTGGGGAGCAGAAAACCACTTGTTTTCTCTCTCATCCTATCCCCCAATTTGAAGGTGCTTATTAAAATATAAATGTTTTCTGGGTTGAGTAACTTTCTCAGACAAGACACGAGAGCAAGAGAACACAGTTATCTGTATACTACAAGGGGTGATCAAAATAGGTGGTGAATATTTAAATTTTTAAATTTTAAAAAACTGTATTACAGTAAAGGACATATTGCCAGTAATCTCCCTCAAAATACTTTTCTTCACTTACAAATCACCTTCCCCATCCTTGGCACCACTTTCTGAAGTACTTCTAGAAGTCCTCCTTTGTGTCTTCATGAAGCGTGATAAAAATGTGGTGAATATTGCTTCCAGGTGCCATTCAGCAAAAAGGCAGGCTCATAAGAACATTGTGCTGCATTCTCAACCACCTTAGGCACTGGGTGTGATGCCAGGTCCAAGTGACCATGGGAGGAAACATTCTGAATGGATCTAGGACATGGAAGCAACCAGGAGAATGCAACTGCAGACATTCACGAAAGAGGACTTCCAGAATTTCTCAAAGAGAAGGAGCCCTAGAGAGGCAGAGACCTGTTCACCTCATCATGGCCAGGAGGTAAAGAAAGAAAGGGGAAAAAGCCAGGTTCCAGAATTTCTTGAAGATGTGGCAAGAATCGTAGAATAAATGTGTTCAAAGGAGGGGGTTGTATTTTGAGGAAGGTTAATAGAAATGGATCTTTTATTGTAACAATTTTTAAAAATTTAACTATGCACCATGTTTTTCAATCTTATCTCATGTTTTGTGGAGAGAATTGTGTGAGTATATCAAAGTACAGTATCCACAGTGGCAATAATAATATCATTTGTTGGGTTGCAGCATGCCTGATACTATACTAATGCTTTATATGATATATCTTATTTATTCCTTATAATAATCAGATGGGGCCTGCTAGTATCCCTCAAAATAGGAAACTTCTGAAATTTAGAAAGGAAAATGTTTTGCCTAAAGTCATAGAACCAGTCGGAAAAAAAACGGAAGTGAACTCCCAAATCTGTGGCACTATCCCGGAAACCGTATCTCGGCACGTGTCTGCACGATCAGTCTTCACTGTTTCCTACTGCAGAGGTGCTAGTTGAGCAGGTGAGCTCAGTGGCCCTCGCCGCTCTCCATCCTGTCCGTTCAGCCTACACCAGGAGAGTGAGAATGCACCTTGCATCTTCTCCTCCTTGCACAGTGTGCTCTGTCCCTTTCTTATCGCTGGGACAAAAGATGCAACACCTCCAACTTAAAGAAGAGGCTGATCTAGGCTTATGGTTTCAGGCATGGCAGAGGCACAGTTGCTGGAGACCCATGGCAGCTGGGAAGCAGACAGAGAAGGGAGGAGCTAGCCGGGAAGGGAGATGCACCCTTCCAGGACACAGCCCAGTAACCAGAACTTCAGACTATGCCCCACCTCGGAACATGAGAGTTTGGGGGACATTTGATACCAGAGTACCCTGGGTCACATCGTGACACTGTGCATTCAGTGTGTTCAATTAATGCTACTGGGCAGCTACTCCCTCCTCTCTACTTCATCTGGCCCCTCCACTTGGCAGGAAAACAACTTCCTGGGCCTCTACTGTCTGCCACCAGCACCTCATCTCGCCTGTTCTTTTAATTAATGACTCACTAAATCCATACTCTGAAAATGTTATCTCCACTTTCTCATTAAACAATATAAATCATTTGTTGCAGTCAGGGCTTACAAAGGAAAAGATTTAATACAGGACACATAATCTATAGGAGTATTTTATAATATTCACTCAAAAAGTCAAGTGCAGGAGAGTACAGGAGATTTGTCCGCACACTAGAGACCCAACGAATCCAGCTGAGGGCCTGGATCCCACAACAATGTCCTGCAGAAGTCCAGCTGGAGGCCTGGAGCCCACAGCTACGTCTTATGCAAGTCTGTACCAAGGATCTGCACCAGAAAGGCCCACAGGTCAGTGGCAGAAGCTAGAAAGTTTGCACCAGTGGGATGAAGGATCTGTGTCATCAGGCTGAGGGATCTGCACTGGAGCCAGGAAGCAACCCTCAAAGTAAGGGCCAAGCTTTCCTAAAGAGAAGGGCAGCCATCCTCAACCACAGTGAGGACCTGAGCTCCTCTGACAATGAGAACAGCCAAGTTCATATCAGGAAAGCCAGTGTGACAGGCTTCTCCAGGAGAACCAACAGCACCATCTTCCCTTCCAGTTCTCCTTTTATGCTGTTGGCAACGGTCCTCAGGTGGGCCTTCCACACCCAGCACCCACTGATTCAGTTCAGCTGCTGTTACAAATTGCCCATTAGTTTATCCACTGCACTATTCATGGGTCTGCTTCCAGCAGTACCAGAAAGGAGGCTGAGAATCCTTGTGGATTATATTGCCAATCTCTAGCTGTTCCTTTTCTCCTTCACATTTCCCACATTATTTGATTCCCTGAAGAACTAAGATCTTTGATATTTCTGTCATTATCATCTTTGTCCCTTTATTTTGTGTTACCACTAAACCTGATGAACTCAAAACTGGTTTTTCCAAATGTTATTGTTTAGATCAGAAGGGTCTCTCAAAGAGATAGGGGACTGATTGGAAGGTGTGGCTCATGGGAGTGTGACCAGAAGGGTGATTGTTGCCCCACTTTCTCCCTTCCCTGCTGTTTCCTGGCTGCTATAGACTGAACAACTTTTTCCACCATGCCCTTCCACCATGTCATTCTGCCTTGGAGCCAACCAACCCTGGACTCAACCCTCTGAAACAGTAAGTCAAAATAAGCTCTCCTCCTTCAGTGGTGAGCATTGGGTCAGGAAAGTGACTAAGACATCTGTGGTTGCCTCTCTTGTACCACAAGATGTCTCTTGTCCCATTTTCCAAATATACAGAATAATCCTGCTATGGAATGTAGATGCCTAAGATAGCACTTTGACAATATATTTGCCTTTCATCTGAATGTGTCCAGAGTTCTTGTGGCCTCTGGGTAAGATAAAAATTCCTTCACCTGATTTCACAAGCTGTGAGAGTATGAGACCTGCCTCCAAGCCACTTTCTCATCCTCCTCTCTCTGCCCAGAACAGGCCTTCAGGTGTTTCCTTCTTCTTGATTTCCTTCATCCATGAGTATCTTTGACTCTTTCTAGATTCTCTGGTCTGGACTTTGGGCCCATGGGTTCTTTGCTTGTGCTGTTTATTTCTTCTATGCTGTTCACACCATTTCTGATTCCACCTGCTCTGTACTCCGCACCTCCTCCTCAGCTGAGCTCTGGAAGAGAAGCCTGACCCCGCTATGGCATCCGCAGGCTTTGTGACTTCTGTTTACCTCCTTCACATGTCTAGAGTTCTTTACTGTTCTTGTCACTCAGGAGTGGTTATTTTGCCTTTGGAATCAGATTTAGCTCTTCCTGAGGACAGTGGTGGGAGCACTGATGGTTATTTTTTTTTTTTGAGGAGTGTTTAATTTGTTTGTTTGTTGTTGATTTTTTGTCTCTGTCCCTATTCCACACAGTGCCTAATGCAATGTATTTTCGATAAGGGGCCACCAGTGCATACCGGGATACATAGTAAGTAATCTTCAGCTAAGAATTTATACTAATTCGCAGAAGGGTTGGAAACTGCGTATTAATGCAATATTCTGACAAGTTAAGTTTCTTATTAAAGTAGTTTTTAAGATACAAATTGTTGGATTTGCTCCCACTGTCACTACTCCCACCAAATATGGTGCGTTTCTTTCTTTTCCGTGTGTGCACTTTATCAGGAGATCTTCTGGGAGTTTAGTCTCTGGTAAACAGTTTATTGCAACATTAATAACAGGAAACATTCAAATAGCTGGAAAATTAAGTCTCAGCTTACCTCAAAGAGTACTCTATTCTGGTAGTAAAAAGTAATATAGAATACAAACCTGCTCCACGAATGCCAACACAAATACTAGTAACAATGGTCTGCAAGTGAAGCAGGAAGCCAGTTGCTCCAGACAGGTTAAGACACTGCATGTCTTTTCATTTCTTCTTTAAATCATTCTCCATTTCATGACTCTGGTTGTCTAAATGCTAACTTCACACAAATCATATCAGTGCCAACTTATTCTTGGCATGGTTAGAGCTTAATTTTTGAAATACCTAATTTTACATGCTCCATTTTAAGGCTAAGTTAGACAGAACTGGCGGAGCAACTAAGCACAATGGGTAGTAATTGAAAAATAATCAGAAGCAGGCCACGAATTCAAAGTGTTCTAGTATATCTGCACAATTACTTTTTGAGATGAAGTTAACGATACCAAAGAGCAGGATTCTGGACAGGACTCCAGACTGAAAACTAGGTGCTGCTTCTATACTTTCAGCTCTCTCAGTGTGTTGGGAAATTAGTAACATAAAGTCACACATTACGACAAATAGTGGTGTGACAAAAGGAACTATTAATTTTTCCATTCAAATCCATTAAAATTAGCTGCTGCACAACAGTTAGAATCATTATTTCCTTTCACTGAATGATCTGTCTCCATTCCAGAAATTATAACAAATATTTTTGGCAGCCTTTCAAATTTTAATAGTAATTGGCATAAAATGAGAAAAAAGTATTAAAGCACTCTGAATCGTAAGGCAAAATAAATTCTGGAATTTTTACTTTATAAACCATTCTAGACTTCTGCTTCTGAAAAGATAGAGTTAATACTATTGTCCCTTTTCCTCTAACTGCAAGTAATAACCCTGTGTGCTATACACACTGTACAACAAACATAAAGGTACTGCACAAGGTGGAGGAAAAGGCAGACTGAAGAGGAACTATGATAGGAAACATGGCACAGCAATGAATGAACTGGATTTCCTGTTTTCCTTTTGTCCCCCAGAATGGCTATATGAGGTACTGGAGAGGCAGAGGACCTACAGACACCAACAGAGTCAGACAAACGAACGAAGTCCCATGAAAACCCTTCTCCCTCTAGAGAAACAGCTAGGAGAGGGGCAGCTTAGAAGACAGACAACTTTCAGAACTGAACCACTCTACTCCAGCAAAACTTCACACCGAAAACATGTGGCCCAGCCTCAGGTCTGTCAGCAAAGTCCAAGTGGAGGGCTCAGACTCCCATCTTCCCCCTGCTCTAATGAGGCAAACTTGCCTTGTGGCACCAGAAAATACTGAAGGAGACCCTGGACCTCCACACCCACCCAGAAGTAAGGGGACTCATCTCCTCACACCTAGTAAAGAATTAGAACATTTACAGAAAGTCAGCAGTACCAGGACCACTCCCCCATGGTCAAAGGAGGTCATGTACTGAGAAGTAAAAAAGCAGCAAGGTAGGCATGGTGGTGACCTGCTGTGAACATGAGCTCCCACCCACCCAGCTGAGGAGGCGGAGCCTCTGTCTACCCATGCGTGAATGGGGCACGCGCAAAGACCCCTGGCAGCAGTGAAGCACTGTTTTCTTCCCTTGTCAAGGAAGTATCAAGAGAGACTTGCTAAAACATGTGACAACATTTAGTCAACAACATCTGGATTCCAATCAGTCACTGCACCAAGCACCTGGAAGATTTCAATCTGAATGAGAGAAAACAAGCCAAAGATACCAGAACAGTGAGGGCACGAATGTCAGCGCTGTCTGCCAAGCATCTCAGACAGCCATCATTAAAACACCTCTACAGGCAATCACAGACAGGACGGAAACAAACACAAATGTAGAGTTTTAGTAAAGTAGTAAAAGGTAAAAGGAGGAGACAGTGAAAATTGAAATAGAAAATGGAAATAATAAAAACTCTCAACAGAATAATAGAAATTAATCAATCTGAGTGTGATAACTGAGTAAAAAACCCCCAACTAAATTGGATCAGCATAGTACCGGATGTGGCTGGAGGGATTTACTGAAGAGTGAAGACCCCCCCAGGGTGTGAGTGGCACCGGTCACCAGGCTTGTACCCTGCGTGAAATAAAAAGGAAAAGAAGAAGGAAGGCTGCTTCTGTTTCTGTACTGAAGCTCCAGCTTTCATCAGTCATCTCCTGGCTTCCAGTGCAGACTCTTCAGCCTCCTGATACAGACACACACAGGACACGACTGTGAGCTCAAGGGCTTCAACTGCATCCTTCGGATCCCCAGCCAGCAGGCAGACCTTTTGCACTCTTCCACACCTGACTCTGTGGGCAGCCATTAAAGTCAGTCTCGTAAATCCATATATATTTGTATATCTTGCCTTAAATCTCTTTCTCTAGTAAGCATGCTAACAACCAAAAAAAAAAAAAAAAAAAAAGGGAAAACATAGCAGGGACACATACTATTTATTACTATGTGTCAAACATTTAAGTCGCCCAAGTTGCAGAGGCAGAGAGAAAGGGTATAGAGCTGAAAAAGAATTCAAGTAAATATTGGCCCCAAATACCCCAAATGTGACAAAGACACTAGCTTAATTTTCAAGAAGTTGCTCAAATTCCAAGTGAGATAAATACAAAAGAATCCATGTGATGACACATCGTAGTAAATGTCTAAAAAATAGCAATGAAGAGAAAAGTACTGTGAAGCAGCGAGAGAAATGACGGATGCATTTCCTGTAGAGCAAAAGCAAATCAAATGATAGCATATTTCTCCTATAAAGTTATGGAAATCAGAAGAATGTCACACAACATTTACCAAATGCTGAAAGAAAAAAAAAATGTTCATGTAGGATTTTATATCCAATGATTATATATCCAAGTATTGGATATATCATTTCTGATATATCTGACTATATCACTCAGAAATGGCAGAGAAATTAAAGCATGTTCAGATGATGTGAAAGAAACAAACAAACAAAAAAACTAAAATTAAAGCAATACTAGAAGGCTTACCCCAAAAGAATCCTTAAAGAGAATTCTCTAAATCAATAGCAATAAGGTGATTAAAGACTCTTAGAACAATACAAAGAAAAAAAATAACAAAAAATGTAAAGTGAGTATATGCCATAGATTTTAATTCTCTTGAGTTTTCTCATGAATGAGCAAATGTTATAACACTGTCCATTGTGGCTCTCGTCACAAGTAGAAAAAATACTCTGGACAATTGTAGTACAAGTGGGGAAAGTATGGGACCTAAAGCCAAGCAAAATTTCTCTAATTTGCTTGAGCTGGTAAGGTGTTGACATACATAGATTAGGTAAGTTCTGTGAGGATAGTAAACCTACAGCAAAACTCTTGGAATGATCATTGAAAAGCTACCAAGGAGATGCATTCAGAAACCATGTAGATCTTCAAACACCAATTGGATCAGGTTTGGTGTTACCTGGGATTGGAATAGTGGGAGGGAGTGTGGGCGTTATAAGGGAAGGGCAAATAGATCTTGAAGGGACTGGAAAAGACCTGACTTGGTCGCAGTAGTGGCTGCCACCCGTCTGACCATAACATGCTCATATTGTACCAAAGTCCATTTCTTGGTTCGATATCAAGCCATGTTTATGTAAGACGGGATCACTGGAGGAGGTGTGCAGCCCGCGGTCATCTCTGGGCTTCCTTTCCTCCTTCCATCCTTCTGATAGGCCTGATGATGAAGGAGTGGCTGGTAATGCTGGCTGCCACTGTAACAGGGGAAAGGAAAGAAGAAATTCACTAGAGGGCTCTCGCTGCAGCCTGCTCGATTTGGGTTTGAAGCAATTTCACCAACTTTCGTCACTGAGCCTTCTTTCTCACTGTGGTCCATCATTCTCGGTTTGGGTCCATGCCAAGTTCTGTCACCAGGGGAACAGAACAAGAACATCTATTCTTGGATCTATACTTGGTACCATTCCAGCCAAACTTGAGACTTACAGAAGGAAAGGTTCTTCCCAAAAATAAATTCAGGGAACTCCTACCGGAAAGAAAGGCAAGTGGACTCTCACATATAAATAACAGCTAGTCACTACCACAGATAACAGTGGTGAGATGTTACCGAGGAACGCCTCTGCCAAAGAAGCGGGAGCCTCTTCACCCTGGGGTTGGTGAATTGTTGTTTGTGTGATTTCAGGCACAGATGGCACTTAGTGAGCAATAGATCCTTACCGAGGGGCTGGCTGACGGGCACGGTAAGGAAGGAAGGAAAAACAAAGACTGAAAAAAGGGCAACAGAGAGAAGGAGAGAAAGAGAGGTAGAGAAAAAAGTGTGGGCACAAACTCGTGATTGAATTAGAAAAAATTTCACATTGTCTTTTCTATATTTCGCACTTCTGTGTCTAATTTTATAAAATGGAAGAAACAGGAAAACTGCACTAGTAGAAAGATGAATGTTTAACAAGAAATAAAAGGTGTCGCACACCTTCATTTGAAACAAATCCCCTAAGGAATAGCAATTCACGAGTTACACAGTTTAAGGTAGAAGTGACCCTGATACCACTGGCCTGAAAATAAAGAAATAAATAGTAAATAAATAAAGACTGTGCACAAAGGGAACTACTTCAAATACTCTCCGAGCCCTGGAGTTTGAACGTACCTGTCCTCTAATATCACAAATTCAGTTAAAATAATTAAAAAATGTACTGTACAAGTGATGATACGAAGTACTGACTGCACAGGTAAACAAAGACAAGGACGACAGTAAGGGAGAGAACAGAACAGAGACCTTTGGCCCTTGCGGGATGTCAGCGAACAGACTAACCTCCTTTCATTCATTTCTTTTCGCTTAGGGGCTCAGAAAGGATTCTTTCCCTGCAAGTGAACTCCGTCACCTGACAGAACGCCTCTGTACGGTCTTAGAATCACGTGGGCCACATCGGCTGTGCAAAGGAGGGGTTTCAGGCACTAGTTCTTTTCTCCTGAGGATGGAGTATGAAGAAGGGTAATACACTGAAATTATACCTCCCTGCATATCACTCAAGAGAATCCTTGTGTTTACAGTAGTTTAAATCCTGCTGCCATAATTTAAGTCAGTGCCCAAGCTCTGGCCCTATGATTGAGTGTTGTTTTTATAGCCCTGGTACGTTAATACTTGGACCACAGAGCAAAATGTTCGCACAGTGAATCTCCTTCACGCTGTTTTTACCAAAAGGAATGTGCTCTTCCTTCCTTAAGTACCACCTTAAAATGAAGGCAAGAGGAATTATAATGTACTTTAGGCAAACATCTTGCTTTATGTTTTCAAAGGAGCAAATATATGCATTAGTGTGCTTTAACAAGAAAAGAACCGAAGGGGTTATTGTAAATAAGGATTTCATCTCAGGTCAGGAAGGCACGCTTTGACTTAGGTAGGTTTAACTCAGTGGGCCATCCTGGTGTGAGTGGTGTGTAAAGCTGATTTGGTACACCATGACTGACTACTATCATGTCCTAATTTTACAGAATTTCGGAGAAGGCTAACTTGGTTTTACGCATGTGATGACTTTTAAAAAATAGTACAAAATCATCTGCCGCTCCTGAACTGTCTTCAGAGTCTTGCTGGAACGAGCTCTAATCCTATTGGCTGTAGAATCTTTTCTCTCCACTCAGCCTGCTCTGAGCTCAGTCCTGTCTGGTGCCCTGGCCTCCTCAGAGATAGCCTGCCATGTGGCTATAGGCTGTGGTGGGCTGGGCCGGGAGATCTGATCTAACCGATGCTAGGGGTTGCTTGCTTCCCAGCTCCACGCGCAGTCCCCGGGTTGAGGCACTGGAGTGGCTGGGAGGATCTGGACTGCAGGCACCCACGTGAGTTCTTGCTCTGTGATGGTCCTCGGGTGAAAGAACTTCCCTTTCCAGAATTGTGTTTCCTATCATACGGTGACTGCGGCGCAGGTCAGCGAGGGCTCAGCCCTCTGCTCCCAGCTGCAGACAGCTGGGAAGGGCTTCCCACCCTAAAGACCCCGGCAGTTTGGCTGAGGCTTTCACCATCATCTCCCTGCAGTATCCCCAGTCCTGCTTCTCCTCTTCTTTCCGTATTGGTCCTAGAACGCGTGCCCGTCGGTTGCTTCTGTACAAATCTTCCTGGAGCCTGCACTGTACCATCAGTGACACCGCTCCCTGCTGTGGTGGCCACGGCTCACACAGCACCCTGCCGGGCAGCTCGTATGTGCTCACCAGTGTAGCTCAGGAACGAGAGCAAGAAATCGGGAATTGTCTCCAGGCAGCGGAATGGAGAGCTCATGAAAACAGAGGCACCGTATAGAGATGTAGGGCTCTATTCAAAATAAATTTACAAATCATTTGAGAAACATGAACAATGGACTAGAACCCCCAAGAGAGACAGCGTGGGGGGAGACAGGTGTCTCTGAGAGAGATGGGAAACGTCTTTTCTTTAAATTCTTGTGACTCGAAGCTGTATTAAATGTCCTCTCAAGAAATTGCTACAAGATTATGTGTTACAAGTGTATAACTGCTCCCCTTCCCTTAAGTTACCTCGAATATGTTTTTTTGTTGTCATTTTTTTTAAAACAAAGTAGCTTTCAATAAAAATATCAAGTGTAATGTAAACAGAGGGTTGAAGTTTGTTTCAAAGCTCTGGGAGAACATAGGATGTCATAGGCTTTATATGTTTAAGCTGGACTCTGAATCAAGCATTTGGATCAAAAAAAAAAAAAAAATGAGGAACAACCTCTGGGGAGAAACGCACCCAGGAGGGAAGAAAGCAGGATAGGGGATGGAGGCAGCCAAGCAAAGGTGCAGTTTTAGAGGAAACCCCAGACTTAGCCGAACTGCAAAGAGATACTATACCACAGTCTATTCTGCTCCAGGACACCGAAGCTGAGCTGTTTAAAAACTTACATACCAGCGTCACATGCTGCAGATTGTTGGTAGGTGTGTGTGCGGGGACTTCACCCTGTATTCTGCCTTTTCATATATGTGAAACCCCAAAGGCCAACAGCAAGCTTATAAATGTGACAAGTGCCAGACTTTGGCGGCCAAGCAGAAGGGGAGGAACAGCTGCAGAACTCCAGCGAAAGCCTCGAAGAGACCTTGCTGAGTGGAGAGGGCCTCTCTGTTTCTTACTGAAGCAAAACATCAGAAAAAGATTCTTCAAAGCACTAAGGTAGTTTTTCTAAAAGGAAAAGTCAGAAATTATTGTTATTCTTTTTAAATTTACTGGTACATTTTAGGTCGACATAATGATCACATTCATCATAGGGAATTTTACCTGCCTGTGATATCTCTTGATTCCTCTTTTTCCATTCCCCTCCCCTCTATTCAACCCCTCTTTATTGACAAAAGCTTTATTTCTGACTTTTCCTTCTTTTATCTTTTTTCTTTTCCCTTCCTTCCTTTCCCCTCCTCTCTCCCTCATTCCCCGTTCCAGTTGTACAGGTTTTTTTTGTTTTTTTTTTTTTTCCCCGGTACTGGGAGTTGAACTCATGACCTTGTGCTTGCCAGACAGGCACTGTGCAGCTGAGCTAAATCCCCAGCCCCTCAGTTGTACAGTTTCTTCCTATTTCCCTATATCTGTTATACATTTTGGTGCTTACTCACATTTTTAGTTTCTCGCATCTGAAAAACAGTGTGTTATTTACACATGTGTGTCTGATTTATGTCACTTCAGAGTATGGTCTCCATGTACATCCATTTATCTAGAAGTCTCAAGTTTATACTTTTTTTATCAGAGAATAGTGCACCTTCATATAAAAAATGCACATCTTGGGGCTGGGGATTTAGCTCAGCGGCACAGTGCCTGCCTGGCAAGGGCAAGGTTGCGAGTTAGATTCCCAGTACTAGAAAAAAAAAAAAAAATGCACATCTTGTTTCTCTATTCATCAGTTGATGGGCATTTGGGTTATTCCCAAGATTTAGCTATGACAAACTGTGCTGCTATAAATATGGATGTACTTATATTGCTGTGGTATGCTGCTTTTAATTGCTTTGGGAAGATAGCAAGAAGTGAAATAAGTGGGTCAAATGGAACCGCTAGTCCTAGCTTTTTGAGAAAAATTTCCACAGTGGTTGCACCAGTCTACACTCCCACGAATAGTGGAGAAGTGTTTCTTTCTCCCACAAACCTGCCAGCATTTGTTACTGGTTGATTTTCTGATGACAGCCATTCTTTGTGGAATAGGATGGAATCACAGTGTTGTTTCAATTTGCATATCTCAGATGACCAGTGATGTTGAACATATATTCATATATTTATTTGCTGTTTCTACTTCCCCACCTGAAAAGTATCTATTCATTTCAGATACCCATGTTTGGATTGAGTCTTTAAATTGGGGAGGTAGGATTTTTTTTCTATTATTTATCCATTCTAGATAGTAGTCCTCTGTCTGAGGAACAGCTGATAAATTTTTTTCCCACCCTGTGGGTTGTCTTTTCACTCTGTTCATGGTTTCTCTTGCTGTGCAAAAGCTTTTTAATAAGATGAGATCCCAATTGTTGATTCCTTGTAACATTTCCTATGGAATAGAAGTTTTGTTCATAAAGACTTTGACTACACCTAGGTTTTATTTTTGGATTTTTGTGTGTGTGTGTGTGTGTGTGTGTTTTGTTTTGTTTTATATTGGGAATCAAATTCAGGACTGTGCATTTGCCAGGCAGGAGCTATGCTGCTGTACTACATCCCCAGCAGCACCTATGTCTTTAAGAGTTTTACATATTCTCTCTTCTAGCGGCTGTAGTGTTTCTGTTTTAATATTTAGATCTTTGACCCATTTTCATTTTAGGTTAGTATGTGGTGAGAGATATGGGTCTAGTTTTTAATCTTCAACATGTGAAAAGCCAGTTTTTCCTACACCATTTATTAAAGAGGCTATTTTTCTTTCAGTAGAGGTGTTTGACCCCTTTGTAAAAGATGACGTGGCTGAGTGTGTTTCAGGTTATTTCAGGCTAATGTCCCTAATGAACATAAATGCAAAAATCCTCAGTAAGACACTAGCAAACAGAATGCAGTGAATCATCAAGAAGATTATACACCATGACAAGTAGGTTTCATCCTAGGGATGCAGGGATGGTTCAGCATACAGAAATCAACAAATGCGATACACCATATCAGCAGAGCCAAAGACAAAAAAGCACATGATCATCTCTGTAGATCCAGGAAAAGCTTTTGACAATGTCCATCACCCACTCATGATTAAAAACCCTACAGAAAATTGGAGTAGATGGTCTTTATCTCAATCTGATAAAAGCCATCTTTGACAAACCAACAGTCAATATCATACTAAAGGGACAAAAACTAAAAGCTTTCACTCTAAAGTCAGGAACAAGACAAGGATGTCCACTATTGCCACTTCTATTTAATATAGTTCTGGAAACATTAACCAGAGCAATTAGAAAAGAGAGATAAATATAAGGAATAAGGATAGGAAAGGAAGAAGTTAAATTATCATTATTTGCAGATGACTTGATACTCTACATAGAGGACCCCAAAAGCTTCACCAAAATACTTCTCAACTCAATAATCAAATTCAGTAGTGTGATCAGGATACAAAATCAACACTCAAAGATCAATAGCATTCTTGTACACAAATAACAAACTCACTGAGGGATAAATTAAGGAAACCATGCCTTTCACAATAGCACAAAAAAAATGAAATACCTATGAATCAATCAAACAAAGGAAGTAAAAGTTCTCAACCTTGAAAACTAGAGTACTCTGAAAAAGAGATTGAAGAGGATATCAAAAAATGAAAAAGATATCCATTGCTCTTGGGTAGGAGCAGCCAATGTATTGAAAATGGCCGTAGTCCCAAAGTTGTTAACCATTTTAATGCAATCCTGATCAAAATACTAACACCATACTTCACAGAATTAGAGAAAAAAGCCCTAAAATTTATTTGGAACCAGAAGAGACACAGAATAGCAAAAACAATTCTTGATAACAAAGGTAAGACAAGGGGCATCACAATGCCTGACTTGAAATCATACTACAAAGCTACTGTGATAAAAATTGCATGGTACAGATTAGAACATGAAGGAAATAATCATTATTCTTGCATTCAAGAGGTGGAGCTTGCACAGTCTCCTGAGATTGTGGCTGGAATTGGTGACTGCACTTTGACCAGTGTGAGGAAGAAGCTCGTAGAAGAGCAGGAGAGACCCCCGTGCCCAGTAACTGTGGTCAACACTCCACCAGGGACTGAGAGCTCCTGCCTACAGCACAGAGTAAGCTTGGACATGAACCACCCACCAGAGTCAAAGGTCCCTCTGGTCCTGCCCAAACCTGGATCCTGGCTGTGACCTGGAGCCAGAGCCACTCGATCAGCTCGGTCTTGGTTTCTCAAACCACAGTAGCTTTCTGAAGTATATTTTAAGTTGCTATGCTTTTGTATATTGACCATAAAGGATTAGATAACAAACAAAACCACCCAGTGCCTCTGGTGCCTGTTTTTCCCTTAGGTGGGAAGATGAACTCTAGGTCATTTATCTTCAAAGACAATATGTCAGAACTACAAAAGTAGACTGGGTTCTCAAAAATCCAATTAAGTCTGGTTTACCGTGCAACAACAATCAAGAACTAACATCTCCACTACAAAAAAAAAAAAAAAATGGAGTTGATGATACCAGGCACTCTGCACTGTCAGGAAAGAGACAGAGCATGCAGCAGCATTATCTCCACATTTGTGAAAAGAAAGGGACAAGTAAAAGCATAGATTCCTCAGATCAGCCAATATAGTGAAAAAATGTGTGCACCCAGAGTACATGTCTGCGTTGAGTAGACTCCACCTTTGAGACTTCACAATCTTTTATAACTCGCTTTTTCCTCCATTACTTATGTATGAGCATGGAGCATGACAACAGAGGAGCTTAGGAGGTGGTCGTGAGGGTCAGGTAGTGAGCTCTGTGTCACCGTAATAAAACACTTGACACCTGACATGGGCTAC
Source organism: Chinchilla lanigera (assembly GCF_000276665.1). Classification (NCBI taxonomy): domain Eukaryota; kingdom Metazoa; phylum Chordata; class Mammalia; order Rodentia; family Chinchillidae; genus Chinchilla; species Chinchilla lanigera. Next base: position 10,517,952 of record NW_004955471.1, on the reverse strand, counting down.
CTATGAATGGCGGAGAGCTCTCTCTTGGCTCACGGCTCTGGACGTTGGAGTCCAAGTCAGGCAGTGTCCCTTAATCTTGACCTCTGGTGGGGGTGGCACCAAAAGGCAGAAGTGGGTGTCACTGTTACATCTCTACCCAGGAAGGAGAGCAAGGGGAGATGGGGACAAGGACAGTGAGAGCTGGAGAGGTAAGAGGAGGGCGGGCGAGTCCTGCAGTCCCTTCTGGTGATGCTCCCCAGGGTCCTAAGGACCTCCCCGGAGCTCTGCCTGCTGAAGTCGCCAGCAACTCCCCATAGTGCTACTCTGGGGCCGTGGCCACAGGGGCCTTTGGGAGACACTGTCTGTGCTCTAACACATGGGCCAGAGGTTCTCCTGGGAGATGAGGGCCTTTGGCAGGCGCGCAGTGGCAGTTTCAGTTGTCAACACGATTAGGGGGCACCGCTGACATTCAGCGGAACCAGCCAAGAAGGAGAGCGTCTCAGCGGTGTGTGGGCCGAGCGCTCCTGACGCCGCATCTGCTGGGACTGCAGCAGGTTTCCGAGTGCTTCTTTTCACTCAGAGGAGGGGACCAAGATTTTCATAGCCTGACCTTACACAGCACCCATTTTTCCAAAAACTGCAAACTGTTTTCTTAAAAAATGACTGAAGAGGTTTAATTTTTTACAAAATGGTTTAAGAAGTATTGAATTTTCTAGAAAAATTGCTATCATAAAATTACATGCATACATACCCATATCTGTATAATATCTTAAGGAAGTTTACCAAGAATTATTCAACATGTTGTAAATCACTCCTGGAGCACCCTAGAGGGTGTAAGCGCAGCCAGTAAAGCACCTTTATCAGTCCGCACTCACCTCTGGCAAGATCTTATCATCGTCAACCATTTAGCTAGACCTATTTTTAGGTCTATTTCTTGAAAATTCCCATAAATTGTAGAATAGCTATGTTTATGCTATTAATACCCTAGGTATTCTCTGCCAAATTCATACAATTGAGATTAATTTCCTGTTCAGATCTTAGTAAACCCGCCTCAGAAGTCTGTGGCTCTCTTCAAAGTACAATTTCTATAATTTCTTAAATAAACTTTACACTGTGATCTGGTTTTTGGTTGTTGTTGTTTTTATGTTTACCAACTTTGTACAGTGTTTCAGGCCCTGTGGAGAAACTCAATAATTCCTTGCCTATCCTGAGTAACCCAGCAACTTAGCCAGAACTTGGTTCAACAAATTTTTTTTAAAAAAGGACAGGTGATATATTCATTATGAAGTCCTGAGCTCGATCCTCAGTAACACACACACACACACACACACACACACACACACACACCAGATAAGTTAAGTGAGAGCTGGTTTTTGTTTGTTGGTTTGAAACTGTGTCTCACTATGGAACCAGGACAGCTGCAGAATCACCATCCTGATCAAGTAATTGATGATACTTGATTCTCATCTGAAATCACTGAATATGGTTTTTCAGTTTCAACCCCTCTTATTTTAGAAATAAAATTTTTTTCCATTGTCTTTAATGCATTTTGAATTTCTTTTAAAGAAATTCACTGTTCAGAGACTTTCCATGGTTAGTGCTACAAAAGTAATAAACTGTAAAGATAAAAACACTGCTGACTTTTCAAATTGCTTCTGAAACTGTTTCTCCAGAAAGCCCGTCAGTCACGCAGTGCGTTTCTGCTGCTCCTGTCAGAGCCTCTGCCTTTTCCCTGCTGTTCCCCCTGAGCCAAGCAGGGTCCCCGTAAGAACTCAGGACTCTTGCAAACCCCAGAGTTCTCGAGGCCTCATCACGCCTACCTCCCTCTTCCCAGCACAAATATGTTTACACCCCTACGCGTGGCTGTCAGGCCCCGTTTCTCCCTTCCCACGGCCCCTGGCTTTTCTTCCTCCAGTATGGCTATATGAAGTATGAATGATAACCCACCGGGGTCAGACAGCGGGCTCTAAAGCATCTGAAAGGCTTCTGTGATGGCTCCTCTTGACTGTCACTTGCTGGTACTGAGAGACTCCGGGGAGAGTAGAAAAGCCACTTCTGGTGTCTCTGGGTAGTCACGGGTGTCACCTCTGGTCCCAGGTCCACTTCCTCTTGAGCTGTTCCCGTGTGTTTCCCAGATGCCTTGAGTTGAGCTGCTTTCTCCTGCTGTGGCTTCTGCTGTGATTTGCAGACTTGGACCCAAGTTTCCTGGACCGAAACATCTGAGACCAAGAGTCAAAATAAACCTCTTCTCCTTCAGGTTGTACATGTCAGGTATTTTGTCCCAGCAACACAAAGCTGGCCATCGAGCTGTCCTTAGGGGGCACATACACTACCCTGTCAGCCTTGGAGGACTGCACACGGGCAGGTACTCTGCCCTTAGGTGTCCATTTGGAATCAGAAAGATTCACGTCTAAGAGAAAGCACAGGGAACAACCGTCAGTATCCTGTGCAGTGGGACCTAAGAACCCAGTGGGAATACTCTGCAGTTCCCAGTAAGGAAAGCAAGTGACTTGGCCATCAGGCTGAAAAACTCAAAATCTTAAGAGTAATGTGTTAAAGAAATACAACCCTAGGTATCAGGATAATAATAGAAATTTGAATCCATTTAATAACAAGTAGGTCATCCTTGCTATTTATTCTATGTGCTAAGTTAACATTTCTCATGGATTTTCTTTTTTTGTTTATTCCTTGAACAGTCCGATCTGGTAGCTGTGATTATTATTCCTTTCCTTAGCTGAGGACTGTCATAGTACAGTTACGTGTGCTTGCCAAAATCATATGACTGAGATCTGAAAGAGCTGAGATTCAAACTATCCTCCTTCTGACTCTGGAGCCCTCACTATAAACTGTATGTTTTATTATCTTTCATGATGCCTCTAAATATTGTCACAATAAATACCTTCTTGGGTGCCAAATGACTACAAGAGACACAATCTGTCATGCTATGAGGAGACCGTGTTGTAGATACACATTTGAAGCCGATTTTGTGGACCCTGTCAGAAGTCAGAAGTGAGGAGCCGTGGGCTCCATTTATAAAGGTAAAGCTTCCTATGTGAAATGCACATTTCAGAGTTGAAAACTATTTAGCAGAGATTCTCTCTGCCTTTAAGGGAAATGAACCACTTCTCATTAGGTACAAATGGGAAAAGGAAATTCTCTTAGAAATGTAATACTAGTGATATAGCTCCCTGTGGTAATGTACCATAATGAACTGTTATATGTGGGAAAATATTGGTTTTTCCTAATTAGAAATTGTTCCTCTCTGTCTTACAGCACTGAGAATAAAAAAAAAAAAAAGAACTTAAATGAATCCAAAACTTCTAAAATGGCTTCATTAGGTCAATGCCTGTAGGATTTAAGGTATGATATAAACATAGCTCAGGAAAGAATGTTAGGTGGAGTGGGAGAAAACAGCACGAAAAATGCCAAATAGATAAATCTTGGATGCAAAGCGCATCTTAAACACTTGATCTAATCTCTGTGTTTGATCAAGGGCAAAATTGAATTATGTAAGACAGAACACAGATTCTAGAAGGTTACGTTAAAGAAATATTTAACAAGAATGATTCAAAGCATTAACTTTATTTACTTCAGCTATTTTTATAGTCTCATAGTGCTCTTAGCTTGTTGATATCTTAATTCATTTACACATTTATTCAGCTAGCCCACAGCAAATATTCACTGATTGTCCAATATGTACCAGATATTGTTGCAAAATGTATGTAACATTTTTGGAAAACATTATTCTATATTGTATTTCTTTCTTCCAATCTCTACATTATGTACATTTTGGTGCAGTGAACATGTGTGTACATTTGTGTATGGTGTGTGTGTGTGTGTATAACTGTCTGTCTAGTCAGTTGTATGAATGAAACAGCGCAAATTCACAAAGCCATAAAACAGGTCGTGTTCCTCACAGCTTCTTGTGCAAAACATTGAGATTTCCTCCACGTTAAAATGCAGCTTGCTGGTCTGGGGTGTCGCTCAGGGAGGGAACACTTCCTGGAATGCGTTGCACCTGTCTGGGTTTGATCCCCAGCACCAAAAATAAATAAAAAATAAACAAAAAATCCCAACTTTTGTTCATAAAATTACTAGGATTTGTGAAGGAATTCTTTTACTGCTTGCACCTGTCTCTTACTGAGAATTAAACCATCATTTCTTCATCCCTTCTGATGTTTTATTACTATTTTCTGGTACTCCACAAAAACCTTTTAAAGTTCATGCTGTGGGTCTTTAGTATTTCTGGTCAGATTAGGTATGCTCATTACTATAAAAGCAGCTGAATTACAGAAATAATTCCTTACATGAAAATATTTCTTCAGTCAATTTTAGGGAAAATATAAGTAAATTTACAGTGATAAGAATCTCAAGTATCTAATTGCAATTATGTGACAAGGACGAGCCATATCACCCATCACTCTTACAAGTAGGTTAAATTTGCTTGATTTGACTTCCTAAAAAAATCATAATGTAAATTATCAAGCTAAACACACTATAAAGGAACTCAAAACTTTGTGTATTCCACACTTGAATTAAGCATTTTCCAAGAGGCAGGAAGAAAAACAAAACATTTGTCCAGAGAAACATTCTATATACAAGAGAAGAATATATATCACGCTTTTATTAGAAATTTACTTTAAAAGACTAATTTTCAATACAGAGAGAATTTTGCACAGTGGAGAGCCTCAAAAGAGATCAAAACAATATTCCCCCTAGATACTGTCTTAATACTGTACATAATTCAAGATGTGGAGAAAGGAGATTTTGCATGAAAGACAGGGTCTTGATTGCAAACAGTTTGATTAAAAAAGGAGCCATCCTCCCCCAAATGTGTGTTATGTGTTTTATTATTACTAGTAATTAATACACATATATTTTGCTATGAGTTATTCTGAATGAATTTTAAGTATTAGCAGTTCACCATCATATTTGTCATAGAATTCAATTCACAGCAGATGTTCACCTAATAAAAATTACAAATAAAATTTTAACAGAAGAGGAAGATGTAAATGAACGGCTATATATTCGTGGAATAATAATGCAGTCAACTAAATTACACAACTCTAATGAGATGGAGGAAAAAGCCTGTCACACGATTTTAAGAGAAAAACTGTGGTAGTACTGCCAGTGTGACTAAGTTTATGAGACAAAATGGGGAAGAATTGTGCCTGAGTGAACATCAGGACATAGTTTATTAATAGAAGTCTAATCAAGAAACTTCTGCAATTTGCATTTCTTGATGCTGTCTCACATGGTTCACATGCTGGAAAATGAGACATAAGAAATTTTCATTTCTGAGTGATTTGAAGGACGTGTGCATACTTTTCGAAATGAATATGACACCAAATTTTAAGTGGAGAAATACCACATCAGAAGCATAACTTACTAAAAGAAGTTAGAGACCTACTGGGGTCATGTTCCAGGTCAGAAGCCTTTTCTATTTCATCCCTCTGAACCTGGACAACGCTCCCTCGCCATGTGGTCTTTCCCTGGCCTTCTGGCGAGGCTGGTGTTCTTAGGGGGTCTGCAGAGGGGGCCTCAAAGTCAGAACATGTGAAAATCAGGCCGTCACGATGTTGGAGGTGAGTCCAAAATTGAGCAGAGGTTAATGGGTTTAAGCTTTTGTTGCACTCCTTGTCATCTCTCCTGTAATTTCAACAAAGCAGGCTCTGCTTTTCTTCTGCATAATTGTCACTGACACACATCTGGCCGCCTAATCCATGGGAACCTTCCTGGGCTTCTAAAAGGAAGCCAACTTCACCTTGTTGAAAGTCGGGGAGGGGTGGCACCCTCGAACTTAGCGTTGTAACTGACGTTGGGTTGGTTGCCTGTTCCCTATCGCACTTATTTGCAGGGCCTGTGTCCAGGGGACTGAAGTACACATTCACAACCGCAGGGCTGGTGAGAGCGAGAATCCTGCTGTGTGGCCTCTTCTCAAAGCTCAGGTTTACTCAATGCTTTCTTCTCAGATTCAGGGTTATTTCTACCGCCATTCTTCAGAAATTCCCAATTTAACAAATCACCACATTATCTTCTAGCTCCTTTGTGACATCACTGATTCATAAGCCTTTTGGATGCAGAAGCCTGTGGGCAGTGTTAGGACAGTGTCTGCCTGTGTGCCTACAAAACGTTTGCTCATACAGTAGAGTGGTGGAAAACCCTTTAGCGTTTCAGTAATAGCAGACTGCCTGCTACAGCACACAGGCCATAGGTTTGTCACTGCTGGCTTATGACATCATTAGCTGACAGATACTCTAATTCCATATGCGTCTGTGGGCTCCGTCTAGGAGCTCATGTATAAACAGATATTTGTGGGAGGATTTTATTTTATCTTCTGGGGACTGTACCCAGAAGCCTGCACATGCTAGGAATGTATTCTACCAGTAAGTCACACCACAGCACCTCTCGTGGAATTTTACCTGAGAAAATGTTAGAACAGAACCGTGCTGGCCAACTGATTTTCACTGTGATTTTGGAGATTCATATCTAAATAACTTGGTCTTAAGGGAACGTATAAAAGGATGATAATTAGACCAAAGAAGCCATGGAAACAATATATTTTTCAGTACCACCCTATCAATAAACAAAAAGTTTTGAAATCTAATAAAAAAGTAAATAAGCCTGTAGAGAAAAAGGATGGGGAAATTTAGCTTCATGCAGAAATTCTTTGTGGATCTTTTCAAATCCAGTTGGGTTTATTCCTCACTTCTACACTTATTTTATAATCTGCCTAAAAATACGTTATGGCAGGTGAGTAGAAAACGTGGTTGAATTAGTCTGTAACCCAAGACAGCAGGAGAGGAAAGAATACATGGAGGGTACAGGTATTCCATGGGACTAATCATGTAGGACTCAGGTTATGCTGTAAAACTAGTTATTGCACTGAAGACTTGACCTCCAGGGTTGTTTTTAACACTCTCTCTAACCTTCATAATCTGGAGCAGTTATGTGCATTTGTTAACACTACCAAGTGGATAGTCAACTTGTTAAGCAAACAAGGAAGAAATTTCATGGAAACCTTTGAGAGGGTGAGCTTCTGAGAACTAGCCTGAGATTACACTTATAAGAGCAGCAAGTTACAGATATTTAAGATATGCACAGCCAAATAGATACCTTGAGAGGCCCAAACAATTAATTTTGTTATTGACTTCTTCATTTATTTACTCAAAATTAATGGAACAGTTACTAGGTGAGAACTCTTAGACTTGTTTTTGGAATGGATGTGAAGAACTGTACAGACATCAGCCTGAATGAAAGCCACCAGCGAATGTAAGCTGGAGAGGAACAAGGCGGAAGGGTGGGGTCCAGCCTGTGGAAGTGTTCAAGTATCTTTGAACCCAACGTTGACGAGCTGTAACCACAGGCAGCTCATTAGCGACTGTACACCTCCTCTACCATCCCGACTGGAATTGTGATACTCAGTGGAGAGATGGGTGAGGGACTGAAGACCAGTTTTGGTCCCAGGATTTGGCTGGGCACCTAGAGTAGAGGCTTTCCTAAACGAGCACTGTGAAACATCTCCAATACAGTTCAAGACCAAAACCAAAGCTTGCTTTGCAGAAAGGAGGACATGCTCTTTGTTTACTCAGGAAATCATGCAGCTTCACTAAAACACACATGCACGTGCGTGCAAAAGAGTCGGCCTTCTTCTATGAGTAGAAACCAAACTTGAACCCCAGAATTTTCTTCAAGTGTTTTTCATCTCTTGGTGTGATTCTGTGTAACTCTAAGTATTTAGTCATGCTCCACCCCCACCTCCTCCCCAAATTAAGGTGAAAACTTTCAACAAAAGTAATCATTACAAAGTATTTCAGTATCTTTGGATAAAAGACTTTTTTAAAATAAAATACTATTTATAACTATGCCAGTTAAGAGTGCAACAAGAGTTATGTCTCTTAAAACCAACTTGTATGCAGTTGTTCCATGGTGATGCATCGAAGACTGTTTAAACCCACAATCTCCCAAATGCGTAGACGGTGAAGACTTAAATAAAAGAGACAAGTGGTGTGATTTTAGGGCTCCAGGAGGATCAAAACCCTCTAGGAGAATTCGAGGTTCTCTGGGGCCTGAGACAAAGAACTTCTCTGGGCAGCCCATATTCATGTGGTTTTCAGACAAAGGAGCGGGATACTGAGGAAAGTGCAGGAACTGAGCAGGACCTTGGGAGCCTGCTCAAGGACTTCTCTAAGCAATAAATTATGTTAGTTTAGGAGAACTACGTTATCTCTAGGAAGGCCTTCACTGCACGAGTGAGATGCCTGCAGCTACAGTCCTTATCTAGGTAATTGGGGTTGGAGCCAGGCATCCTCAGCTGTGGCCTTGTCTTGTCCTCTGAGGCCTCATGGCTTCACAGACCTGTACAGGCCTCAGCGAGGACCAGTGGCTCACAGAGATTCACTTATGATGAGTCCACTGCCCATCTCCAGACAAGGGGCCTAGGCCTGGGACAGACTCACAAGTAAACATAGAAAGCCAAATGGTTAATTTAAATCCTGCTCAGAGCCTCTTTGCAGTGGTCTCCATCAGTGATGATGCAGAATGGCATCAAACAGACTGGTCTGATGGAGCAGAGTCAGCCTGGGCTTTAGCAAATCATAAACCACAGAACAGGATGATAACCAAAAATCGTTGGTTGGATTATTCTGCCTTGCAGGAGATCTCCAGAGAAATTCAACAAAAAATTGATCAATTTAAGGCTTTTCATCATAAACGTTTAACTTGAAGTTTCTGCTCACGGGGAAAGAGCAAGAGTCCTGAGTCTCCAAGGTTCGGAGGAGCTGGAGGAGCCCCACCCCCACCCCCATGGGCCTTGCCTGCAGCTCCTGACCTCCTGTGTGCTTCTGGTCAGGGCTCACAAAGCTACATTTCCGCATCACAGCACTAAGATGGGACATAAAGCACATCAACTGCTCCTCAGTGAGCTACTCCTGTGAGCTCTGTTCTCCCAGTGAAAGAGCTCCCCCAGGATGCACATGCACTGTGGCTATGGATCAGTCAACACATTCAAAGTTAAGATTGTCAGTAGAAATTGGGAAGGTAAATAGGCTGTAGGCACTGGCATTAAAAAGTTAGCATCTGAAGCCGGGTTCCTTTAATCCTCACACTGTGGAAGGCTAGGTGGGAGGATCACAAGTTCAAGCCTAGCCCTGGCAAATTACTGAAACCTTGTCTCAAAAGGAAATACAAAAAAGTTTAGGGATGGAGCTCCATGTGAAGGTTCTGAGTTTAATTTTCACAACTACAAAAAGGAGAAGGAGGAGGTGGAGGAGGAAGAGGAAGAGGAGGAGGAGCAGGTACAGTGAAAGCATCTGGCCAAGTGTGGAGGTTCAGGCCTGCAATCCCAGTTAAAGGGAGGCTGATGCGGGAGGAATGGGGTATAAGGGTAGCCTCAGACTGCTGCTTAGGGAGACACATCTCCTCTCCCAGTTAAAAGGCCTGGGGTGCACCTGAGCTCAGCAGTAGAGCACCCCTGTGTTCAGTCACCTGTGGGCAAGAAGGAAGACAAAAACCTGAGATCTGGATAAGGAATCAGGATGAGGGAGTATTACTCTATTCGTTGTTCAAGGCAAACCTAAGGCAATAGGGATACATCTCATTGTATGGATTCTGAAGCAAGTTATTTGTCCACATTTGCCTACTGCTTATTATAATTAATTAATTATTGAAGATGTAAATATCTGAGTTATGTCAGAAGCTAGGTTATATCCTAGGATACACTTTTTTAAACATCATTCTATCTAGATGTCACTCAATCTGGCTTTCTCTAAGTCCAGAAGAATACTTCTTTCAATAACTGTGTGTAAAAGTGGATTGTTTTAGAAGGATGTCTTAGCAGGAAGAAGACATCCTTAGCAGGAACTCTAATAGCATTTACTGGGCTGTCATGAATGCGACTTGTTGGAAGTGCTTCTTAAATAAGAGAGCAATTATTTAAACAGTTAAAAATTTTACTTCCTCTTTCAATATTTATCTATAAATTAAAGATCTGAAAAAATTTATATTGATTTGTTTTTCTTCCTAAATGGATGAAAAACACTTTTAGAGGATTCTAAAAAATTCCACTTCACACGTTATTACACTTTCTATTCAAGTTCTGTGGAAAATCTGTTCTGATGCCTGAGAACAGGGGGAAATCCCAAAGTTTCCCAGGAATGGGCAGAAGATCCACAATTCTGCTCATACTGAGCATGAGTAACATTTTAAATGAAATCTGTAACAAGGCTGAACTAGAACATATTTACTTCTACAGTTTAATGTACTACTCACTTTATACATATAAAATGGAAATAGTGCACTGAAGTAGTAGAAACATTTAAATAATTATTAGAATTATAAAAATTTGTAATGTTAAACTATATTCTGACAACAGGAAAATAATAGTGTAGGGGAGCAGAATGTCAGGAACAATTTGAATCAAAGTGGATTTATTAATAATGTCTGACAAAAAAACACACTTCACGCTGTACACATCAGGGCATGAGCTTTAAGGAATAAGAAGCTAATGTGGGGAGGCTTTAGGGGACCCCCATCCTAACTGCAGAAACAGTACAGAAAGAAAACCCAGAGCATCCTCCTTCAGAGGGAAGTCGTCTGAGGACGGACATTGTCTTTTCTCTAATATGAGCAGAAGGGGTGGGAAAGTGGTTTTATGGGGAGATTGAGATGAAACATGGAAATTGCAAAGTTGGAACTGATGCCCTGAGATGTCACAGCCTCCAGCTCTTCGCTTCACTAAGGGTAACATCTGAACCTATTTTATCTGACCCCTTCCCATTCGTGAGGAATGGATACATGCCTCAGTCAGAGTTAATCCCAGCCAAAGATATTTTGAGAAAGAGAGCTGAGCAGAATTCCTTCATCAAAGGTTGTACATTCCTCTAATTGTTCTCAACTTCTTTCTTCCAAAAGAAATAAAAATTAAGTAGAGTATATCTAAGCCTCAAACTCCAGCTCAGCTTGGCAAACAAATTTTGGAAATTAAAAATGGAATTAAGAATTCACTCTTGCTATATCAGAGTAAGTAGTAATCAAAACACAAACTATATACACTATGTAAATGAACAGAATAAAGGCTGAAGGCATAGAACACAGGGAAAGATTTTGTGAAAAGAAAAGAAGAAAGAAGAGAGAAAAAGGGAAGGGGAAGAAAGAGATAGAGACAGAATAAAAGAGGTCCACATACACAGAGAGGCAAAAAACAAATTTGGGAAGAAAAATAAAGAACAGAGGAAAATTTCCAGAAGTATTTCACGTCATAAAAGTGTTTATTAAATCATGAAGATGAAACAGTTGAATGAAATGCTCATATGTTTGTAACTGTTTCTAAGTATTTATTAAATTTTTAGTAAATATTTGTTAAATTATAAAATAAACACCATAATTAATAAATCTGAGGATGTCCAGCAAAGCGGTGGGTCAAGTAGTCAAAGGATTCGTTTCTTCTTCTTTCGTAGAGCAGGAATAGATACCACGGACATAAAAGCAAATGCCTGGCAGATGCTTTCATCCTGTAATGCTTTCAATAACATCGTCCGCTCACAACTTCATTGAGATCATTTCTTAAGTTATGTGTGGTGCTGATGAAACATTTGCCAAAATATGTATTTTTCCCTATTCTTTTTCAATTTTTCCAGTGAAAGTGTGCACGTAATAGGTTCATGGAAAAATAGCCTGAGTGCTACAGCCTTATTTCCACTGAGGCATCTCTTCCTTGGTCAGCCATGGCCACACAGTGCTGTGTAACAGATGCCCTGCACATTTCCCCGGGTTCTTTTCTCATCCGTGCATTTATTGGCTGCCAGCGTTCAGCTGCATTTATGTCTAGGGAGGTGGATGGGGGTGGACTTCATCTGCATCAGGTGTTTTCTGGGACCACCGAACCTTTCAAAGCATATTCTTCCAATGGTGATGGCAAGCATCCGAATCAAAACCCATCTATCTTGCTTTTGGGGAAAGACAGGCAGTATATTTAAATACTGCACTACAGGTATCTCTATGTCGTTTGAAAAACAGCTTTGTTGAAATATGTCACATCCCCAAAATTTACAGTATTAAAGTATATAATTCAGTGGTTTTTAGTGTATTTACTGTTTTGCAACCATCACCGCTGTTTAATTTCAGAGTATTTTCATCACCCTCAAAGGAAAACTTGTAATTATTAACTGTCCATTTATCACCTTGTCTCAGTTCTTACAAACTCTAATATAGGTGTCCAGTGATTTGTCTATCCTGTGCATTTCATGTAAATGGAATCACACTGTGCATCACCTGTTGTGAATGGATTCTTCCACGTACTATGTTTTCAGTTTTCTTCCATTGCATAGCTTGTGCAGTACTTCATTTCCTTTTATAGCCTAATTATAATCCATTGTATACTATCTCACATTTTGTTCACTTGTTTATCAACTGATGGACATTTGGTAGTTGTTGCTTTGTGGTTATTCTGGGAAGTTTTGCTATGAGTATCTGCTGTGAACATTGAGAATTGAATTTCAGTCCTCTTGGTTATCCATCTAATGGTGGAACTGTTGATTCATATTTAAATCCCTGTTTAGTTGTGGAAGAACAGTATATCTTTTAACAAAGTGCTCTCATTTTACAATGGGATTCCAATTTCTGCACATACTCAAAATATTGGTTATCATCTGTTTTTATAATTGTAACTGTTTTACTAGATGCAAAGCAGTATGTGATTGGGATCTGTATTTGCATTTATCTAGTGAATAATGGTTTTGAACATTTCTAATGTGTTTTATTGACCAGTTTGGGGATGAAATGTGTACTGAAGCCTTTTGCTCATTTTCGACTCAGTTCCTCTCATTCAGAAGAATTCTTCACACATGCTGATACAAAACATTACTCTGATATGTGGTTTGCAAACATTTTCTCATTAGGTGGTTAATTTTCCTTGTGCTGTGGCATCCTTTGAAGTAAAAAGTTTTCCATTTTCACTATACACTGTTTGTCTAATATCTTCTTGTGTCTTTTGTGCTTTTTGTCTCATCACAGCTAAAAATGCTTGATCAGGAAAATTTGTCTTTATTTGCCTTCCTAAGAGTTTTATAATTTATTTCCTACATTTTGGTCTTTGATTCATTTGGGGTTAATTTTTGTATATGGTGCGAGGAAAGGATCCATATGCAATTTTTCCATGTGGCTATCCAATAGTCCTAACACTATTTGCAAAAAAGCCATTCTTGCCTGGCGTGGTTGTGCACACCTGTAATCCCAGCACTCGGGAGGCTGACGCAGGAGGATCACTGAAAGTTCGAGAGCAGCCTGGGCTACAAAGTGAGCTCAAGTCCAGCCTGAATTGTATGGTGAGACCCTGTCTCAAAGACAAAAAAAATTTAAAAAATTAAAAAGCCATTCTTTCTCTTTGGATTATCTTTGCACCCTGATCAAAAATCAGTTGACTATAAATATAAGGTTTATTTCTGGATTCTCAAATCTGTTCCCAGCTTGTGTGTTTGACATTATTATTAGCCTTACCAACTACTGGTTTTGGAGTAATTTTGCCATTGGGAAGTTGAGCCCTCATTTGTACTTTCGTTTGAAGATTTCTTGGCTATTTTGGCTTTGGTGCATTTCTACATGATTATTAAGAGCAGCTTGTCAATTTCTGTAAAAGCCAGCTGGAATTGCATATACAACTCCAAAAAGTGATAATCTTATTAATCTTAAAGTATATACTTCCTACAGAAGGATAAATCTCTCCTTATAACTTCGTAAAGATTTATAGTGGGTGAGACTTACTGTAATGACTTAGCCGAGATGAGAGAAACTGGATCTGGGGTAGGTGGGAGTTTGAACGCCTTCTGAGGCAGTGAACCAAAAGATACAAGTGACATTTCAGCAGACTCAAGAGGAAGCGACTGAGACCGGCATGTGCAGAAATAGTGCTCCCAAGAGACAGAGGGCACAACGTCGGCTGCACTGGCATCTGCAAGCACACTGGCACTTTGAAAGCCAAGGATCCACTCTGACCATGGGGCTGATGATAAAAAATGACTCAAACATGGTCAAAAACCAGATTTTGAATCATCCATCACTGAAGTTTACATGTTCACCTTTTAAAGGCTGTTTTACATGCTGACCAAAAATTTTGATTGCACTGCAGAATGGGAATTTAAGATATGACTAACACATACTTTTAATAAATGTGTATACCTCAACATTTCAAGAGGGAGGGTTGGTAGGATAACTGTTAACAGAAAAGCCAAATGTACAGTTTTAAAATATCAGTAAAAGAAAAATAATGATATCACCGTAGATCGTCAGAAACATGTTTGTCCACGTGATCTATCATTTCGGCAGACTCCACAAGGAAACATGTGCACTGGATTGTTTAGATCTACCAAGCAGCCAGCTCCTACTCCCATTTTCACAGCTGATGTTCAGAAATATCTCAGGACCTCCAGCTTTGTGGGGAGGGGAGGATTTCACTAAGTCTCTTAAGTTGCCCCCCAGCTTGGCTTTCACTTGTAATCTTCCTGCCTCAGCCTCCCCAAGTGCTGATATTCTAGGTGTGTACTGCCATGCCTAGCTTCCCTGGGTGTTTGATTCCATATTTGGACCTCACTTGTTCATTTGTACATTCACTTGATTTAAGCTGTGATGCAAACTGTTACTAAAACGCCAGTTTGATTCAGAGCCTACCTGGGCACCGAGGAGAGAAGAATGAAATTTTTCCTGCTAAGAATCTCATTAGAGTAAATGTCTACCAAGAAAAGCAATGATACTACAATACGGAAATATTTACAGCTAGGATTCTAGAGCACGGGGTCAGTGGAAGAGTGGAGGGGAAGGCTCGTGTGAACTAAGCTGCGGCGGTGACTGAGACAGGGTGAGCGCAGGACGGTGCTCCAACACAGCCGCCCGAGCAAGAGCAGCTGGCCATCTCTTCCGGACACCACAGGATTCGCGGGGCTGCGCTGGGCCTCACGGTGCAAAGTGCAGGCAGAGCGGTAAATGGTGGGACTGTGAGGGATTCCGTGCGCCCCGCAGAGCTTAAGGCTGAACCTTGGGGTGGTCCGTCGTACACTGTGTGCACGTTAGCCTGTGCGTTTGCCTGAGAAACACCCTGTTCAAGGTGAGGAGGACGCGGGAGGGGAGAGGAGCAGGGCCGAGCAGGACAGAGGCTGGAGGCCGTTGCGGGGTGGAGCAGATGGGGCCTGGCCGGGACCACAGTGGCACAGGGCTGCAGGCAGGTAAGTGACACGGATAGGGAAGAAAAGGCGGCAAGTGAGCCCCGTGAGGACCACAGAGGGACCAAGCAGGGAGCCAGGACGCAAAGCCGTCCATCCGTGAGACGGAATAAACACGTCTCCCTAAGTGTCGAATGAGGGTTTACTGCACCTCAGAGGTGGGGACTTTGGGAGACAGTTAGGCCAGGGGGTGCGCTGTGCCCAGGACCTGTCCCCCTTTCTCCCCAGGTGGGCGCACAATGAAATGTGCGCCTGCGGGCTGGCAGGAAGGAGACCCTCACCGGAGCAGCACCACCCCGGCACCCTGCTCGCACACTTCTGCCCAGAAGAGCAGTGAGAAGTAAATGTGCTTCTGAGCCACAGGGTCTGCGGGACTTTGTTACAGTAGCTGGAACTAAGAAACTGACTCTGCGTTTAATTTGTGCACTCCTTTTCGAAGTAAAGAATGATATATTTGTAATTTTTAGCTGCATCGACAGACGAAGTTCTCCAAAGATATAGGATGTTACATCATCCTTTTGGAGATAAGGCTCCTAGGTGAACTGCAAAACTTGTGTTTCAGGCCTTTCCGTCAACCAGCTGCACGCCCGAGTCCCCGCGTGCGGAAAAGCGAGGAGGTCACCCCAGCGCGGCTTCGGGCAGCCTCCCCACTCTGTTCCCCGCGTTTTCCCAGTGCACAAAGGAGTACTGCGCGGGAGGGCGGTGGGAGTGAGATGCAGAAAGGAAAAATGTAGGCAGGAACACCCGCCTCCGGGAAACAAAGTGTTGCTCTTTTCGTGGAATGACTATCACCACGCAGTACAGGCTCCCCCTCAGGCCCACGTGTGAGTCCCGGTCCTGGGATTTAAAAAGTAAAGTGTGGCCAGTAAAGTTAGGACCTCACGGACCTGTGAGGAGCTGGGATCACGGCTGTCATTAGTGCGTAGCCATGAGTTCCTTTCTTCGTAAAATACACAATAAGGGCTCCGAGGAACCGCTCAGAGGAACCTCTCCGAGGAACCTCTCAACGGAGAGCAGCCAGATCACGCCCACCCTGCTGCCTGGCCACAGTGCACGGGACGCTGCCTTTGTAGGGTCATTTCTTGTGAGCAGCAACATGTTATAAGGAAAAGAAAACTAAATACTAAAATAATGAAAGGGAGAGGACGTGTCCGTCCGAGATAGTGCGCTGGACTGAACACAGTTAAATGGGCGTTTACCGCAAGACTCGGTCCTCCTTATGGTGCTAATGAGTGGTGAATCCGCTCCTGCTCTGCGGGTTTCCAGGAAGCATTGTTAAGCTCCCTCCCGGACTTTGTAAGCCTGGGACAACAGTATGAGGGTTGAAGGAAATGAGACAGAACACCTGTATTTAGTTTCTTCGTTCGGCGTGCAGGGGCAGGCAGGGCAGAGTGTAAGATCTAGGGCCACAGCTGGAGGAGCAGTCTGAAGAGGGCGTGCCTCTGCACCAGACAAGATGAAGACTCCAGCCCCCGCGGTGCGTGCTGATGAGCCCCACCTTGAGTGCAGGTAGAATGCTTCCGTCTGCACATCAAATTAACTTCTATTCGCCCCAGTCCACAGTCACCACTGACAGTGAGGGCAGGAACCCGAAGGCACAGGGCCCCCAGGCCAAGACTCGGACTGTCACAGCACCTATCACTACGCATGTCTAAATCACAGCGTCAAAGTCAAGTGCGGTTTATCAGAAATCAAGGCGAGGATCAGCGACGGGCTGGGCCACACGGCTAAGATGCCTGGGATACAAGAGGCGAGGGGTGCAAAGGCCCCTCCATAGAAACGGCCCATTTGCTAAGCATCTGCCTCCAGCGGCTGGCTGTGCACTTGTCCTTAATTGGTTTGGAGGGGTACTATGGGTTTCAGAAGCAATGAGAACCACACTGGTTGTTTTGGCTGGAAACCGCAGCCAGTCACAAGGCAGTGGACATCCACGGGTTCCAGCTCTCCGGGGAGGCCCAAGCAAATGTGCCAGGGTGAAATTCTTACGTCAAAAATGTCTAGTACCAAATGTACTGAGTTTCCAAGCAGGCAAGTACCAAGGCAGGACAGCAGAGCTTTGCATAATGAAAACCATGGTAACACGCAACGAACGCGCTCATGTCCATGGAGACTACAAGATAAATCTTACATCCACACTGAGTTTCTCCCCAAAATAGCCATCTTTTTTTATTTGATGATTCAATACAGTTTTAATTCAAATAGTCACCACATAGCCTAGGCACATTACTAAGCATTTTACAAGCAAAGTATTTTACCAATTTTCTTCCCAATTGCCAACAAGTATAATAAGTGAACTGGTTAAAGGATATACTTCTGTACATAAAAAAATCCATGTATTTATACAGGTGTATGGAACAGAGTTTAAGGGTAATAAAAACCATAGCATCAAAATAAATAGCATGTGTTCCTACTGCATTACACGGCATCCTGTGTCGGGAAGCTGATCCTGTTTTACTCAGGTGAAATACATTTTTCTGAGCTAGGCTCATTTTCCCCAAAAAAGGGTTTCGCTGTTAATGATGAGCTGAATGTCTGTTTTTCATAGGTTGCTTTTTACCTGCATTTAGAATATGATCATTATTTCCCCAAAAGTGTTTGTGACTTACAAGAAGTGTGACTTCTATTGATTTCCCACTTCCATATTTTAAAATACAGATTAATCTAAGCTCTAGCACCATACAAGAAGGAAATACATGTATTTTTTGTCAGAGCAACAATATTTTATATCATCTTTGTTCTCTGGCTATAACAATTGTTTAGAAAAAATTTACCAAGCTAAAAATAGTTGATCTAGGTTGTCATAAAAAAGAATATTAAATACCTTTGGTAAAAATAGATATATTTAACAAGATTAGAAAAGCCAACAGTTATAATGTCAAAAGGAGAATATGAAAATGTACACAATAAAACAAATAAGCCAACTCAGAGATAAAGTGAAGGCCACTCTCTTCTGTTCAGGTTTGTCTCTTCCAAACCATGAATGTAGTTCTCTTCTTCCAAAAGGCAGATGTTTTATTAAGAAATATAGAAAAATCCAGTCTTTCCTATCAGCGTGACACCAGTTTACTTCATAGCAACATAGTTCCTCTTGAAAAATCAAGTTCATAGAACATTCTAATTTATATCTGTGAAAATAAGGCAAAAAATATTCCAGATTTCCCATGACTTTAGGCCCAAAACAAGGAGCTGTGGAGTTAAGCAGAGCAACAGAACGAGGTGTTCACTTGTACAGTTTTTCCTTTGCTGACTTAACTTAAGCCGCATCCAGATAGCTGCAATACAGAGCATAGTGAGTGGGCATGGGACACTCTGACTCTGAGACGAGCGTGTGAGCTGCACCACTCAGTTCTTCTCCGGGGCGGGTGACCTTGTCCCCGTGCTCTGGCCCCACTCTTCACAAAGGCACTGCTGTGCACCTCCTAATTCCATTTGGTGTCTCTTCCTAGAACACACTGCACATCCTGCAGATGGAAGGTCCTCCTCCAAGCAAACTAAGACTGTGGATGAGATAAGGCATGAGTTCTCAAGCAGAGTCAACTGCACCTGGCCGCTCCGGGGAGGCGCTGGCCCCAACACTGTTATCCCCCGGCATTCCCTCGGCAGACACAGCCACACTCCTCGTGGTGCTCCAAGGCAACGTCGGTGAGGGATTTGTGCAGGCCCCGAACCCCAGCCTTTGGTCTCAGCTGCAGGACCTGAAAGGGAAGGAAGCAAAGCACCTTGCAGGTCAGTCAGTGTCTGTCATGCTTGATCTCATGCCCAAATAACTGTGGAAAAGAACCTTGGGGCCTCCCAGTGAAGGCATCGTGTAAACATCCTTCTACCCTAGTGCAGTCATCAACTGCCACCACCCTTTCATTAAAGAAATGAGACTTCCATGCCAACAATCTGGAAGCACACAACCTCGGAATAAGAACAGCTCTCACACTCAAGGACTCGCTATGTGCTCCTGGGGTTGTTTGTGTGAGTATGCTGCTGAGAGCTGCGCCTCACATGTTACGGAATCGCCTGTGTGCAGTTTGTTTTCCTGTTTGTTAGTTTCTTCCTGTCCTTCATTTACTCACACATTTACCAAATATTTATCCCCGGAGCGGTACGCTGCAGTCCAGGAATACCGCGGGAAGGAACATGATCACTGCACAGCTGAGCCTGTTCAATTATGCCACTCATTAATTCCTTGGCTCCAGCTCAAGTCCTCCATAAAGCTGATGGGATGGATTAGATGTACCGCATAGACATCAGCCTCAGTCACAGCTAACTCTCTGCAGCTGGACCCTACTGTGCGGCGTAAGGAAGTTTGGCCCTAACAACAATGGGCCCTCTATGAAAGGAAGGTATTTGCAGTTTGGATGGCTGCACTTTTTAACAAAAACAGAAAAACAGACACCCAAACTAACCATATTTCCTTTTAAGACTGTGGCAGAGGGATCTATCTGTGTATTCTAGCAAAGATTATCCCAAGTATTCGATAGCAATTGCCTGTCAAGTGTGACATATTTTATTTCTTATACTAGAGCTAGTCATACTTCAGCAATTATGTTTTGTTAGGTTGTGAACAAAAACCAGGGCTCACAAAATAAAATCGTT
Source organism: Chinchilla lanigera (assembly GCF_000276665.1). NCBI lineage: Eukaryota > Metazoa > Chordata > Mammalia > Rodentia > Chinchillidae > Chinchilla > Chinchilla lanigera. The sequence goes on along the minus strand of NW_004955471.1, from coordinate 10,498,177 downwards.
TAGCGTCTCTGCTTTCTAGGTGTGACACAGAAAACTTCACGAAGCAACTCTGACAAGCTAACTACCATCCTCGTAAATTTTCATTAATCCACAAAGGCGCAAGTCAAGTCTTGTGACTATTCTGTTTGAAGACTTACAAACGAAAACTACAGAAAGTGAACTTCATTTGCAGTTTGTGGGCCTATCAGTGGTTAATTAGCTAACATTTTTTGAATACTTACTGAGTGCCAGGCACAATAATAATGTGTTTTTACGTACTTTAGCTCACAAGAATTCTATGAAGTAATTTACAATTATTATCCCTATTTTACACATGAGTGAGCACAGGCTTAGAGTGACATAGTTATTTGTGCCGGGGCCAAATAGAAATTATTAAAGTAAGAGTGAGAGAGAATATTTTTATAAAGGCTAGAGTGTTGCTACTCACTCTAGTTTTTTAGTAACTTTCTCCTAGCCAGATAAACTTCAAAGTTATAACTGTTAAAATTAGCAAACCTGGGGAGCAGGACTTTCCATCAGTTCTAGAACAAAAAATTATGAAGACTATGATTCTACAATGTGAAACTCAACACTGACTGCTGAATGCTCTGTGACATCAGTGCTGATTGAGTTTTTGGTTTCAGTTTTGGGTTTTTGAGATAGGATTTCACTACATAGTTCAGGCAGGCCTTAAACTCGCTTATTTAGCCCAGACTGGCCTAGAACTCATGGAGATCTTCCTGCCTCAGCCTCCAGAGTGCTGTGGTTACAGGACTGCACCACCACACCTGGCCAGCGCTGACTGAGTTTTGTACAACTAGAGAGCCAAGCAAACCAAGGCCATCTCAGACCCTGGTGCTACTCACTCCCATCATGCTTATGTGGTGAAGCCTTCCTGGAATGAAGGTGGGTGGGTGAGGTACACTGCGACACTGACACAGCCCGTGTCTTCAGATGCTATCACCACCTGCGGGTGTTTCTTCATTCAGCCAGGAAAAAAAGAGTAACCAAGGTAGATGAGAAAGGCCGCCACCATGGACAGTCCCGACATGTGTGAGGGCCGTGCTCCTTGCTTTCTTTAATCCATTCATGTCAGGCTGGGTTTCCTGAATGAAACTCAGCTCAGCTCCACCCACGCATGTGTCCCTGTCCGCTGCTCTCCTTGGGGATGTGTGAATAGCAGAGAAGTCTCACGATGCTCTAGCAATTTTAAAAGTCTGGGAGGAGAAAGTCTAACCCATGGTGGGAGATATTATGAGTGTTTTCCCTTGTAATGCTTTGGGAAGTTTGGATTTGGGTAAAAAGAAGTAGGCTTGGAAAATGACCAGTAGGTCTTAGGGAAGATTAAAGAGGAAAATTTCAGGTTCAGGATGGGGATTTGAAAAGAAAGCAGGCAGAAGCGCAGCACACAGAGCCCTGAGGGGAGACTCAGGGTGTGGTGTAAATTTTTTAAAAAGCTGAGCAGCAAGTTTACAGTAAAACTATAAGCACATGAAAAAGAAATGTCGGCAAGTTTCAAGCCAGAGACTGAGAAGAGAACAGACAAGATAGAGAAAGGATCACCAAGGAGAGCAGCACAGCACACGCGCATGGTGACCCTAACCTTTCAGGATCAGGAGCACTGAGAAGGGGACCAGGCCAGAGAAGAGCGCGGCAGGGTTCGTTTCCCTACAGGCAAATGGATCTGAGCTTCCCTAGAAAGACTCCTTCAGCTGATGCAAAATACACTAAACATATAAAGATACCCCCAAGGTGAAAATCATTAGGCTAATTAAGAATAGAGGAGAAAGCTCTTATTTAGTGTTTTCTTATTCCCAGAAATCTTCTGACCAAAAGAATGCTTCTCCTTCATCTGGCAAAGTGCGTTAAATCATCACTGACCATTCACCATAATTGCAGGAAGAGGGAGACAAAGGTGAGTGAGAGAACAGCTAATGTCCCAGGGGTTTAACACGTGCCAGCCCTGGGTCTAAGGGTTTTGTGTCTCTGCTCAGCTCACTGGGCCCTCACCATTCCAGAGGAGGAAACCGAGCCACCAAGATTATATAACCCAAAGTCACACAGCTAACAAACGCTAGACTCAAACCCGGAAGTCTCTCCCTGGATTTGTCTTCTCAGGAACTACATTGTATTATGATCTTTGTTTTCTTTAGCTCTCAATTGGGTAGAAACAAAGGAAAATAGACCCTGATTTTGAAACTGCGCAAGTTCGCTCCCGTAGCTATCTTTACAGGGCCGGCGTGCACTGAGGGGGCCTGTGTCATTGTGTGCAGACAGGCAGGACTCTAAAAATCGTTCTGAGGGAGAAAGACATACAAGCTTACACATACATGAAGCACCTGATTCACTTTCCTGAAAACTCCTCCTTAGGACATAGAGAAATTATTGAGGAAATGTATTTCTCTGACTACAATATCTCTAAAAAGGGATCCAGTCATCGATACGAAAGCAATATGAATCCTACAAATCACTTTATGAATAATATTATTATGCTATAACGTGATGATGTATTCACGAGCCTTTTAATTTTCACAATTTATTCAACCTTAATAATCATGGGAGCTGGGAGAGTGATGAATCAGGTGTATGAGAACTTCTAAACTCTCTCACTTTGCTTCTATCTCCACAAAATAGAGAAATCTTTCAATTTAATAACTGGGAAAACCAATAAAAAGAATTAAAGTCCAAGACATAGGCTTGCCTTTGAATGAACTAATTCTGTAGCTCTCAATTAATGGTGTTCAATTATTTAATAATTTTGAACAATTTTAAGTTATATTTAAAAATAATTTCATTTATTTATTAGAGGGATTAGACTTGAACTGCAACATACAAGAATGAAAGAAATTTAGGTCTCTGAAATTCTCAAACATGTCAACAAACAGGCCTTTCTCCAAAAGATAAATCTACTAAAATACTACCACAAAACAACTGATGATTCCCAAAATACTGGGGCATTATACTCCATTATACCTTCACTACAAGTAGACCATATGATTTTATAATTATATTTCTTTATACTTAGATATTACAGATATTTGTGAGAAACTAATAGATGGACATCAATACATAATGAAAAAAAGTTTCCTTAGTTGTACATAGGTGTACACAGGTAAACAGTGTGTCTATAACCTACTCCACCCAGGGATGCTGGGAAAACTTCCCAAGTGCACACATCCAAACCTAAGTGGAAATAAAACAAAAGCTACCAGCACCTTGAAGGCCTTAAACAAGTTGGATTACCAGCGAAACTGGATCTGTTTCATCGGAGGTCCCCAACCTGAACGACTACCGGGAGAGCGTCCTCAACTCTGGGCCTCACCAAGCCAGCTGCACGGCCAGGGCAGAGAGGGCTGGAAGCCCCAGGCTCACAGGCAGGGGGATGTGCAGAGGAGAGGAGCAGGATGAGGAGGATGGGGAAGATGAGTAGAGCCAGGAGGAAGACTCCTGAGGAGGAGGACGAAGATGGAGCTGTAGAAGGGGAGGAAGATGGAGGTGCGGTGAGGAAGAAGACTGGGACATGATGGAGAAACTGATGATGAAGATGAGGACCAGGACTGAGAGGAGGAAGACAGCAGGAAGGGGGAAAGGGGGAAGAGAAACAGATGCTGATAAAGAAGATGACACCGACCCAAATAACCTGTAAAAACGCAGCTCTGCAGTGTTGCTTGGCGTGCTCATGGATTTTTAGCTGTTTTTTGAAATTTTTTAAAAAAGAATTAGCTGGAAAAGCAACCCCAGGACACCCACCCACATTTCGCCCTCCTCCATTCTGTCCCTCTCGGTAATCCACCACGAAGCACAGGGACGTTGCCCCAACAGAATTATCGCATCGCTGGGCTTTCGCATGAGATCCTGGCGGAAGCAAGTACAGCCGTGATTGCAAGCCCACCGCTCCTGGTGACCCCTGCGCTGAGACTGGAAAAGCATTTTCACCCTCTGTAGAGCGAGAAGCTTTGCGCTAAAATCTTAACACTTTGAAAATAATAAAATGAAACTTGTAAGTGTGCAATGTCTACAGTTCCCAAGGCTTTAAAATAGTAAAAATTATTCATACTCCAGCTTATATTTTCCCTAATCCATGAGAATCAAGTACCTACTTTAATACTTTAAAATTAGAATGATTTTAGGTGGGAAAGGACCCTTCCAGATTCATCCGTATCCTGATTGCATCTTCTAACATTATGCTGGGCAATTCTAACATCTGCCCCGCCTCTGCGGCATTCTAACTCTGACGTTGTTGGAGAATGGCTGCATTACAGATGCCGTCGCTGTTGCTGATTAAATTCCAGGTCAGGGATGGGCCGGAAGGCTGGCCTGCGCGGACACCGCCCAGAGCTCCGAACCACTCCACCGTGCACTGCTGCGCTGGCCCCCAGACCAGCTACTTCTTGCAACTGAGACAGACTCAGTTCCTAAAACAGGGACCTCTAGAAACCTGGGGGTGGGCATGAAAGCTGAGCACAAATAATGACACAAATAATCCTGTTTTTATTACAGATTCTTACTTCTGGGTGTTGCCTTCTAAAATACTGCCATCCAGTAATGGCTAGGGAACGGTGAAGGTAGGAAAAACCTGAGAGAATATCCCATCTCCCACTATTCCGCAAAGGTTAAGCATCCCGATGATGGTCACAGGGAATGGTACATCTCAGGTGGAAACAGGGCCTCTTGTCTTCCGGAAATGGAGGCTTTCATGTCCTGTTTTCTCAGGTGACAGCAAGCACTGATGAAGCAGTGGGAATCTACGTCCCAGGAAGCACAGTTAACGAGACCACATGTTTAAATTTCCTCGCACACGAGGGGTTCTCCAATGTCTTTCTTCAGTAGTTACTTATTCTGCATTGCTTCCTTTGAAGCAAGAATTTAAAATAGGAAAGATATATTGAAGTGAGGTCAGAAGGGCAGATTTTGGCTTGGTATAAAGTAAGTATTTTATAGAAATTAAAAGTGACTCATCAGAAAGGCACTTTGATGTATGCATGCCGCACGGCGCTGGCTGGAGAATGCAGCATTCAGCCAGGGATATTCCGGCATTAATGAGCATTTCAGGTGCATGAGGCTGACAGCTCGCAAGGCTTTCAAAGTAAGATTTACCAATATTCCATGTTATACTTTCCTTAATTCCAGAGAATAAAGGAGTGAAAGGGTGAAAAAGATTCATAAGACACTGAGCTTGTTATTTGAGGTGACCTAAATAACACAAAGAGTATTATAAATGTGAGTGTGTTCTCTTGGGATTTATGTGCCCATTGGGGTCCAAATATAAAAACAAATTTCAAAGATCTCCTTTTCCAAAATAGACAATCACTTATCTCTAAACTTGTCTTTAAAATATTTTCCCAGTTTTAAAAGTTGAAAAGTTGAAAGGATTCACTGACTTCTACCCCTCAGAAAAACACATTTTCTCTTTTTGTATCAGTAGTAAGAACTTCACTGACCACCCAGGAAAAGCTACCAGAGAATAAGCCTTCTAAGTCCTTAATCTCCGAGGTTTTTAAACTAAAGATCCTAGTTTCAAAAGAGAAACAACATAAACTATTCAGACCCCTTCCCCATGAACGCTGTATCTCTTTTCTACACATAAATCCACTTTAGACTCAGGGTTTGGCTTCAAGACACGCAGTTCCACAGGAAGGTAAGAGAACGTGCCACACCCACCTCGTGGTATTTCTTTGTGACTTTGCTTGGGACACACTGACACTCACTGCAGCTGTGCAGACAGCAGGCGCAGTTGCCCCCGCAGCGTTTGACCAGGAGGCAGCCTGGCCAGAAAATGGTATCGGTTCTCTTTAGCTCTTCCCTGATGGACACCGAGAAGTTCCGAGGCGTGCAGCTGTACAATCTCACCTCCTCTTTTATAAGGTTCAGATCCACCACTATAAGGCACAAAGAAAAGCAAAGAAAAAAAAAAAACTAGATGTTCATGCAGGACTTTTCATAAAGAAATCCCCTTATTTCATGAATAATCACCCTAACAATATCCCTTCTTATTTTTACTAGGTTGTAGGGCTGGACAGCTCGCCCATTGGACGTTCCATTTCGTGGAACACAAAGCTTCATTATGACTTGGTGACCAAGAAAGAGACGCCATTGTGCAATATGCCGAGCAAAGCCAACAAAACAGTTGAGAGCTATAAATAGGAAACTTTATAGAGGGAAAAAAAGGGCTACACCTTTTAACCTTAGTAAAAAAGCAGACAAGGAACACATTGGAGAGAAGGGTGGCTTGTAAAACGATGGATGCATTGATTAAAAAACAAATGTAATTTTTAAAAGGGTAATGGGAGAGAACCATTAATGACCAGTTCACTGAAGCCAGTCAGGAGAAACTTCTACAGTCTGTTTGGCAGGAAGAAACATAAGATACAGAAAGGAGATGAGGAAGGTAGCTGAGTGGAAGATGTGAAAAGATGTGTTTTATTGAACAGCAGAGCTGTTAAAAAAATTGTTAGAGAGCACAGCTCCAAAGGCAGTAGGTGTGTATGCTTTTTGAAATTGAGACTAAGTCCATACTTTTAGATTTCTATCCTCCTCTGCTGAAAGATGGAAGAGATGTCTAATTTGTAACCATTGTCTCCTTGCTTTTAGCAAGCTGTTTAACTAGTTTGTGCTTTATTCTTTTAAATACCTACTTGTAAAGACCAACTACACAAAATATCCTTTCATTAGACGGTTATAGTAAGTCCTCAAAGAGCCATTGTTTTTAACTACAAAATGATAATGACTGTCTCAGGAAAATTGCCTCAAAATAACATACCATGTTTAGTATGAATTTATACATGACACACGAATAGTAGTTAAATATTAGAGTAAATACTTCTTTTTTTGAGACAGTGTCTCACTCTGCAGTTCAGGCTGGCCTTGAGCTCACTTTGTAACCCAGGCTGGCCTGGAACTTGCAAAGATCCTCCTGCCTCAGCCTCCCCAAGTGCTGGGATTATAGGCATGATCCACACCTGGCTTATAATAAATATTTCTAATGTAATTTTCATTTCTGCTTTGCAGTTTTATCTCTTTTGTGTTAGAAATACCACATAATACAATTATCCAAAAAATTTAAGAGGGAGGTTCATATTATGTATATTCTTCAGGGTTCTTTTTCATTAAATAACAATTTTATTGAATGAAAATTTGCACACTGTACAATTTACAAAGTGAAAGTGCACAGTTCTGTACAGCTTAGCACACTGATAGAGTTGTACAGCCTTGACCACAACCAAAGGTAGATCACTTTGGTTACTGCACAGCACAACCTTCCGCCCTCTTGCCATCCTCGCCCACGCCTTCCCCTCTACACAGAAGCCGCCACTTACTAACTTCTGTCTTCATAAATTTTCCTATTCTGGAAATTAATCAAATAATTAATCATTTCTTCTTACTAAAAATGAGCCACGGTCATAGTAACGACAAAGACCTTAACACATCCCAAGCAGGGAGCTCCTGCAAAGGGCTCTCACAACACACCGGAGTGAAACTGAAAACCAACAGCAGAAATGTACTCAGAGAACAGTAACTTTTCTTCTCTCTTTATTCCCATTACTTTCTATTTCACGATATATACACATATTCATTTATATGTTAACTTCTTAATATAAAAGCATGTTGTGCACTTCTTAGCTGGGGAAGAAGAGGAATCTGAAGTTATCTACTCTGTCTAAATTTCAAAGCCCATAAAATCCTAATACCTTTGCAGCTGTGCTTCCCAACAGCTTCTGGTGCTATAATAAAATGTTTTCCGTACATAAAAAGGTTCCTATAGGAATAAAGGGTTCTTTGCTTTTCTAGGAAGTTATTTTGCTTAGGGCTATTATCTAAATTATAAGAAATATGGTTAAATACCTTTACCCTAATCTGAGAAACATTAAAATCATGAATTGGAAGAAATACTTTCAGATTAAAGGTGTGCTCAAATAGTAATAACCATCAGGTGAATCTGATTTTAAAAATTAATTGTTACAGTTTAAATAACTTGAAGATATCACAATAATTAAAACCCAAGTGCTTGCTTTCTTGACATTGTAATATATGTGATCAAGATTTTCCTCACCAAAGAGTCAATTTTAACATTTCTAAGAAATATATTATAAAATTGTGCATATGTAATTGTGAATTACACACATGTTAAGCGTATGATTGTGGACAAGGTAGGTCAAGTATTAGGAATGCACCGAGCCAGACTAATTCAGTGGGTCATTTTACATTATCAGCTAAAAATTATTTCTTCCAATTCAACAGAAAGTAAGTTTTTATTTGAGTGCGGATTTTTAATCTGAAAACAATCCTGTGAAAACTTTCAAGTATTTAAATGGAAATGAGTTCATTCTTGCAAGGGCCCTGAAAAAAAAACAAACTAATTTATCAGTAGTCAAGTTAATGAGATCATTAGGTTAAGTGATGTCACACCTGGTTTAATTTTACCTGGTTTCATTCTGCTGCCCTCAGAGTACATGTGCACATTCCTCTTTAAATGTTAAAAACATAGGCGATCTTATTTGAACCTAGATCTTATTCACCTGGGCAAGGAGGGAGAAAATATGAACTCACAAACACAAAGCTGGCTGCCCAGTTTCCAGTGTTCTTTTGGGGTCTGTCTCCTTTAGAAGGGGAAGGAAGCTCTTAGCTTTCAAAGGGCATTCACCTTCCCCAAATAGCTTTAGATGCACTCTTTCATGAAACCAGAAAATGAAACTGTGTGCGTTCTCTTTAAATGTTTACTTAAGCACAATAAAAGGTTAGATAGATTTCCCAAGTGAAGTAAGTTATGATACCTGCTCCAATGTGAAAATTTAAACACACTTTCAACCTAGCTTCCATTCATTTATCATGTTTGACACAAAAGTCAAAAGCCCTTTCTAAAGTACTAGTTAAGCTTGACTTAGAAAATATCATTTTTCTTTTTTCCTGCAGTAGAAGCCCATGATAAAAACTCTGGGCCAGAGGAAGAATCAGAAGGTAGAGCAGCAGAAAAACATTAATACAAACCACATTGGGCTAAAGAGATAATTAAGGAATTTTAAGTTAGCTTATCATCTTTGCAATTATACGTCCTACTCTTAAGGCTTTAAATTCATATAAGCTTTGTTAAAATAAGTGCTGTGAACATAATATTGTATCATAAATTCTCCAAACATTGTGCAAAACTTCTAGACCAAAAAAGAAAGAAAAAAGAAAAAGAAAAAGTATGATTATGCACCAAGGCATATTTTTATTAGCTTAACTAAAATATTGAGGAAGTTTCTCTGTACAAACTGTTAGTAATATAGAACTCAGCCTTTAGATTATTTTTTCCTTTTTATAATTACTGTCTATGAGAAAGCATACATTATTTTGTGTTTCCAATGAAAAAAAATTTGACCACATCCCTAATCAAAATCATGACTTTTAGTGCAAATTTTGCTAATACTGTAAGTTTTTCTAAGTAAGATAATACTGACATAAAAATTATGGTCACATTTTACTTTGTTAGTCTTTCATTCTTTTAAGACATTCAATCCAAGGATATTGCGTTACCATAATGCAATCTGAGGGTGGTCCTTCTAAGATGAATGTGGTAACACTGTGATATGTTTATTCTGGGGGAAATCTGTTTCAATGTCTAATTAGAAGCTTTTAAAAGTTTTACTCCTGTTCCTTTGTGCAATGATTCTCAAGAGGGGGGTTGCTTTTGTCTACATAGATGTTATACCACACCTGCACTTTAGTTTATGTAAAGTTCCAAAAATATACACTGCTGTTCTCACACTTACTGCATGCTTAAAAAGTTAATAGTTTTGGCAAACTGCAAAAGCCTTCAACTTGGAAAGTGCTAAATGAATATTTGAAAGATCTGGTTCAGCCCTGGATGCTTTTAAATGCACATTAGCCTCCGGCCAAATCTTTGAGAAACAGGCAGAGAGATTTAGGTATAAAGATGTGGCTAGAAGGTAGGATTTTAGGCTAGAATCCAGCAATCAGCTGTCAAAAAAGTAGATCTGAGCTCAGAAACATTTTGTTCACTCCCCTGCTCCTTACAGAGGCACGTGATAATCGATTTCACATTTGCTAACAAGGGCCCTATTCATGGGTGTTTCAGCTTCTCTTGTAGATCTTCGTCTTCCTGGTCCTAAGTGGGAGGGAAGGGAAGTCTTGTTGGTAAGTTATTCATCAAGATCAAATCTCATAAATGTGGAACAGCATTCAGCATCTGGACGGGACTGGGCTGCCCGTGCACTTGAACTTAGATTTGGAAGACTGCTGCAAGGAAACCAGGTCTGCTGGCATGGCAAAATGTGAGGGTGGTGCAGGTCTGAACACGACCTGCTGCGAGAAAAGCTTATGATCCAGAAGGGCTGCAAATCTGTGCTGGAAAAGGCAGGGATCAGATTTCTCTCTGACAAGATTTAGAACAAGTCTGGTGCCATCTGCCCTCATGAATGGCTCCAATTAACTAAACATTGTTCTTTGCACACATTTTCCAACATGGAGTTACCTTCTATAGAATGACCCACGTGCATTTCATTTTTTTTTTTTTTCCAGTACCGGGAATTGAACTCACGACCTCGTGCTTGCCAGGCAGGCGCTGTGCTGCTGAGCTAAATCCCCAGCCCCTGACCCACGTGCATTTCAATGCCCTGACAGACTGGAATGCATGTTTGGGTTCATCTAGTGATTTCTATTGCCTTTTCATTTGTGTCTGATAGGGATGCTTGGCATTTTAGAATTCACTAGGAAATCTAGCTAACCTTATTGAAAGCTCAGTTAACAGTATTTGCACATGCTTCATCATGTGGAATTAGGTTAAGTCATCAGTACTTCTACTCTGAAAAGGAGATATGCATGCTGTTTGGTCAAAAGTGGTAATTCCAAAAGCAAAATGTATAGGAAGAAAAGCCATTACAGCACAGCTTCCTTTAGTTCATGGTTTTCTTGCTATAAATCCTAGCTTGGGAACATTTCACTTCATTTTTTTATTGATCCATTGCTATTTTCCACACAGAACTTTCTAGACCTAAGAAATGTAAATGAATGTAACTGTGTCCCATGGGGGATAAGGTACGAATGAGTTTTATGGAGCCTTCCCCCTTTCTAGTTCCAAATCTTGTTTCTCAGCTATGATAATTACCCTTGAATCTATAAATCAACATGCTCCAAATATAGACTGGAGGTAAGCAATGATTCTTATGAAATGTAATAAAATACTTCATCAGATACCATTTGAGAAGATTTAAAAAAATGATTGCAGTTTTCAGAAGTATCTCTTAAATTACCAAACCCACCGAGTTAGAGTTAAGTGACTACTTTCGCCTCTGTTGTACTCTCACATGTAAATATGTTCAAGTGTTAAGAAAAGGGATGATTTAAGTACATCTATCACTGAAGAATTTTAAACTCTCCCCTTTAGAAGTTGGGGCAGGAGAATCTGAAACATTGGCCCTTGTCTGAAGAGGGAGCTTACCTTTGGATTTTCTTCCAAAAACAAAAGCCTTGCCAAGAAGTTGCCACGAAGGCCTGTACAGATCTTCCAAGTCCAGCTGCCATCTATCTGGCTCGAGATAGCGAATGAGATCTTCTAAGGTACTGAAGGCCGTGACCGCATTGTTAAGCAGGTCCAGTGGCAAGGCCGAAGGGGGTAGCACTGACGGACTCACAGCCTCTGCGACTCGCTGAAAGTAAAACACAGCCCCTGTTAACTACTTTAAAAATGACAGTGTAGGGGCTGGGGATTTAGCTCAGCGGCAAAAGCGCCTGCCTGGTAAGCGCAAGGTCGTGAGTTCGGTTCCCGGTACCGGAGAAAAAATAAAAAAATAAAAAAATAAAAATGACAGTGTATCTCTTCTCTAATTAGAGTGAGTGAGGCTGGAAACACACAGGAAGCAAAACTGCATTCAACTCGACCAGGCGGAATTACTTTGCAAAGATTTCACACAGATTAACTCTGACAGATCTTCTGCAAAATCAAATGAAGATCTTAATTTTCACTACTACGCACTGTGGATATAGATACCTTCTGTTTATTTAAAACTATCTCCACAATCTGATTATGGATATACAATGAAAAATGTAATAAAATTTTCCTAATTCTAATTTTACCTTCTAATTTGTAATATTCCTCATTCTAGAAACTAGCTTGGCAGTTATGAAAGTCAGAGCCAGATGAATTTAAAAATTAAAACAAAATACCTCATAAGAACTACAATAAAATATAGGAGATACTTCTTTGGCACTGGTGAAAAACTTTTTTCTTAAGATAGAAAATGCCTAAATCATAAATGATCAACCTGATAAATCTGTCTACACTTTTGTGTTTTTTTGGTACCAGGAATTGAACTCAGGACCTCACACATGCCAGCAGGCACTGTGCCAATGAGCTATATCCCCCACTGTCTATATATTTTTTAACACAAAAGACTTAATAAGATTAAGAAACAGGAGGAGAGAGAGTGGGAAAATACTTTGTCAACCAACACATGTGACAGCCACCACAGCAGTGTACAGAACACACCAAACCAGAAAGGGTAATTCCATAGGGAAAAAAGACAAGCAAACTTTGAGACAAGAAACTTGAAACTATGCTATAAGAATATGCCTAATAAATAAAAAATGCTGAAATATAAATAATAGGTTCAATTTCATCACCTCATGCAAAACAAAAATAAGGTATTATTTCACATTGGCTAAAGGACATCCTACTTCCCATAGGAAAGGTCGTGAAGAATTTAAAATGGGATGCTGAGGACGTGGGCAGCGTGGTACTCCTGGGCTCAGCCGCGGAAGGAGAGCAGGGCACTTCCCTGCGGCTGATGGACCCGCTGTGCACGGAGCGCCTCTGTGATCAGCCTTCGGTCGGTCTACAGCCTCTCACCTACGCGCTTGAAGTGCACGCACTGACAGTCACAGCAGCCTCGTCCGGAATAGAGACACCCTGGACGCAACCTACCTGCCCAATTATGGGGGACGCATTAAAGCATATCTAATTAAGGGGCAGGCTCCAAGTGATTTCAGTAAAAGCAGGGGCTTTTAAAGCTCAGGAAGAACCATGCTTTCCCAGTTTTCAATGTGTAGGGAGTTGCATATCAGAGTTGAAATTGAAATATGCAAAAAGAAACACAGAAAAACATAAAATAAAACATGTATGTTTGTTGATGTTCATTTTTAGCACTCTTTGTAACAATAAAATTCTAGCAGGAAATTAAATGTATTTATTAACTTAATTAATTAATTAATTATGTAGCCTGAAGTCTCATTATGTAGCCCCAGCTGGCCTTGAATTCCAAGTGATCCTCCTGCCTCAGCATCCCAACTGCTAGGATTACAGGCATGCACCACCACAACTGGTCCTGGAAATTAAATTTATAATAGTGGAACAGTTCACTATGCTATTCAGAAAGTGAAACAGTGTGCCGCCATTAAAAATGATATTTCTAGCAATTTTTATTAACAAAAGATGGCGAAAACTGTTAAGTACATAATACAGTTCAATACAAGTATACATACATACATTTTTAACATACTGTGATTCTACTATGCAGAAATAGAAATAAAATAAAAAGACACAAAGGTTTGTACAAAGATTGCTTAGCTATGGTTTAAACCACAGTGCATGCTTTCTTTTTAATGTTTTCAATGTTTTCTAAGTAACTATGGTTTCCTTTTAGAAGTCAGGTTGAAATAATATTTCTTACAATAAAACACTCTCATAGCAGCTCTTCCTTCTCTTTACCATCCCTCAGAAGCTGGGCTAGACACTACAAACCACGTCCTGAGCTTTGCAGCTTCTGACTTTATCTCCTTGCCGTCCAACTTTTCCTCCAGTCCTTCAGCGCTGTCTTAGTGGGGTTAATCTCCCTAAGACAAGATGTCATCGCTCATGTGATCATCTACACAATAAAACCCAAATTCCTTAGCGACACCGAGGGCCCCAGCTCTGACCTGGGCTCATCTGCCCATCTAAGCCTCTCCTCACCAAAACCAGGCATCTTCCTTCCCAGGCAACCGGGTCTCTTCGCTAGCTATCACACATGCACAGCTGAGACTGTGTCTTTACCATGCTAGATTCTGCACCTGTGGACCCACATGCTAAGCCTTCTTCATTTATAATGGGCTTTACAAAGCCCAGTCGAGCCAGGAGTCCGTCCACAGCATCGGGACCGCTGCTGTCTCATACACAGTGTGGCATCCACTGATGGCACTCCTCTCTGCACTGCCCAGGCCTCTGGTCGGAGTAGCAAGAGGCGCTCTGTAAATTGAATGATGAGGCCCTTTAAAATAGCTACTGCAGGGATGCTGGTTTTGCTGGGACTCAGTGCACCTGGGTCACTGGCAATGTTCTCCGAGCTCAGGCTAGGAAGAAGTGAGGGCGGGAGCTTTGGGACGGCAATTCCTCACCTTGTTTTTATTTTGAAGGCTTCATTTCACATTGTTGAGGACCTGATTACAGTATTTTTTCCCTGCTCAAATCTTTTTTTAAAATTTTATTTTAAAAAGAATTAAAAGATTTTTAAAAACATTAAAAATGATGCAGAATTTCAAAACAAGATGATGGGAAATTAATAATATGTTGTTATATTGCATACTGTTACTTCAAAGTAGTTGCTCAGATTATCAGATACAAGCATGTAAAATGATCAGTTAAGCATTACCTGTGCCTTTCAATAAACCAAAAGAAATTAGTAGTACAATTATCTTTAGTTATAATATTAAGACCACGAAATTTTCTAGTTACGTTATAATGTTTTGTTTTAACAACTAGACTGCTAAGCTTTTGAAAAGTAGAAACTAAATCAAGTATGTTTTTAATTTACCTAATAAATTTTCTCATTGTCCATAAAACACAAAATTGCTTTAGTGGAGAATATATGATGATTGATAATTACACAACAGATGTAAATAAACAAGGTTTAATAAAGATTTGCATTTTTAATGTAACCAAACTGGCTTATAGTGAGTTTTCTAATGTGAGAAAGTTGATGCAGGTGTTTTGCAAATGTAAAAGAAAATAAGCCATAATGCCTATGTCTTTATAAACGAAAATCAAAAAGGTCAGTAAGCCTCACAGAATAACTGAAGTCTGGCCCAGCGGTGCACACCTGTAATCCTAGCACTCTGGGAAGCTGAAGCAGGATTACTGCAAGTCAGAGCTCAGCCTGGGCAATTTAGCAACTTAGTTTGAAAAAAAAAAAAAGGCTGGGGACCTAGCTCAGGATAAAGTCGGAGGAACTGCGTACCACAAAAAGAAAAGAAGTGTCTGAACGTTATTGTGATTATGATGGTAGAAAACGTATCAAAAGCTTTACAATCTGCGAGCAGAAAGTAAATAGTTATAGAAAAGCCATACACAAAGTACAAATTAAGTGTGACATTGCAAGTGTACCTTATAGGTATGATATAAAATGGTTATTTAGGCTAATTTCAATTCGACCCAGACCCAGCAATGAGCTGCTTCACTTGTTTTCCAAGACTGTTAGAAACTGCTTGAATTGAGAATTCCTTGTGAAACAATGAAAAACTACAAACTAAATCAATGGTTACTGAGATAAAGCTTAGGATATTAACCCCAAAGAAAGTGACACAAAATGATCTTGTGATATTGAGCAAACTTTGCATTTAGCAAAGTATCAGGATGTATCATTTCCTCACCTGAGGCAAAGGTTGGGAGGAAAGCATCTTACCACATGTTCCTGCAGGTATAGACTGATTAGGGTCGAAAGCCTCCAAGCTACTAAACATTTAAATTTAGTTAAACTAAAAGAAAAAATGCTCCAGGTCTCTGTATATCATCTCCACCCTCCCCCCACACCAAAGAGAAAATTAGGATAGGAATTAACACATTGTCCTTGGACTCAAAAAATAAGACCAGACTAAAGAGAAAATTCTGTGTTTCTATTTAAGATCTGTCTCATCACCACTGCCCCACCTTCCAGTTCAAGGAACAACCAAGTCGCTCACTTTCAAAGTTCTGCTTTTCCAATGAGAAACAAGAAGTTACAGGAAAAAAAGTGTCCTCTAAATTGTTATTTTCCTGTTACACAATGCCAGGTTCAGCACAGACTAGTGGCTTTTCCCCCTACAGTTAGCATGAGGAGAATTCTAACAGTATCTTTGATATTTAAAAATCCTCTCCTTGGGCTGTTAAGCTGGTTAGAAAATATTTATATTTGATGCCTTGGCTTGAATTGGATTTTCATGTTCCCTATTTTGTGGTTTTATGCTTGTAAAAATAGACACTTGCAAGTTATGAGTTGCCCTAGCTCATCATCCACTATGGATGGTGACAGAAAGCAGAATGTCTGGTGCGAAGAACCATGTCCCCAGCCTCGCCTAGCAGGCAGAGGGAGTCTTGCCGGAGCCTGGAGCTCCGCAGGTGGAGCTGAAAGAGACCTTGGGCAGACACTCTGCTCCAGTGTCCTCCTCTGTAGAGTGAAGGAGCTAAACTAAGTGACCTTCCAGTTTCCCAGCAACTTCTCCATTTAAACATCCTACATGACGCCAGATCCAAGGGTCCGCAGAATCATCTAGAGAGCTTCAAAAGCACCATGTACTACTTACGTCTACGACGAGGCACAGGTCTAGTTTTCCATGTTTTCTCTTGGGAGTTTTCCCTGTTGCTTTACGATGTCAGTGAGTTTAGGAAGACACTGCTGTACATCATACAAGTAACTTTCTACAGATGGGCACATATTTGTCCAAGTGTCCTGGTACAAGGAGGAAATCTGAGCAGTGGCCTGGCACACAGAGGGCTCTGAATACACAGGGAGGAGACAGGAGGCCACCACACATCAAAGGGTGCTGCAGAAGAGACCAAACCTGCTGGGGCTTTGACCTCAAACTGCTGGCATCTCACAGTGGGACTAGCCAGTCTGTGGAAGCTTGTTAAGGCAGCCCTGGAACATTAATATGTGTTGTCATCAGCTCGTCCACACACGATTCATTGTAGAAGCAAACAAAGGTTAATATTATACTCCACTCATCAGATAATTTATCAAACATTTACTTAAAGTCCTATGATGTGCCAGGCGTGGTGGCAGCTGCCTGTAATCCCAGCACTCGGGAGGCTGAGGCAGGAGGACTGCTGTGAGCTTGAGGCCAGCCTGGGCTACAAAGTGAGCTCAAAGCCAGCCTGAACTGCATACCGAGACCCCATCTCAAAAAGACAAGAAAAGAAAACCCTATGAGGTGAGTCCTGTGAAGAAAACAGTCAAGGCCGGCCCTTCTGAAGTTCATCCCCTCTAAACCAAATATTCTAGATCCTAGGAGAGATTCTTCTCCGGGCAAAACAAAAGCAAACTGAGATTTTTCTGCTATGAGTCATGTAAGTAACCAAACAAGTATCCTACAAATTTGGGTGAGTTCATACATAAAAAGTGAACACGTTATAAAAGAATACTACAAAACAGATATATTTCCACTTTTATTGCTGAAAAGTTACTGGCAGCTTGTAAGGTCAGACGAAACCATAGCCATATGAACCGAATCAGTGTTTTGAGTTCCAGAGAGCAAGTCTGGCTGCAAAAGTAAGTTTCCTTAGTGTCTTCTCCAGTGTGACTTTTAAAGTCAATATTTTGGTGTTTTACATTTTATTATGGCTACTCTAAGTGCATTATGCATGTATTATTATGTTTTCCTTTTTTGTTCAGAAAGAGAAAAGCTGACTTCCTGTTTGGAACAGTACGATCTGCACTGCTTATAATTTCACAATAAATAGTTACTGATTTCAAAAAACAGAGCTTGTCATTTTATTAGAATGTTTTGTGGTGAGTGCAATTTTAAAAATAAAACATTTACAGTGAACCTCCTTTGGACAAATAAATACAAATGTTTACCTTGCGTAGCATAGCAACCGGTATAAAACTTTTAGGGCCTGGGAGATTTATGGTACAGCTCTTTCAGTCAATCGCACACTGCATACTTCAAACTGATAAGGCTTTCACTTCATTCATGCCTAACGGAGGTTCAGGAATGCAGATTAGGTTTCATTGCTGTGGTTAAAAATAATCAGGTGTTGCAGGAGAAGAAAAAAGATCTGTGCAAAGCCCAGGCATGGTGGAGCTGGGCTTAGGTCCCAGCTACAAGTACTTGGAGGCCTGGGGCAGGAGAATTCCTGGTGTCCAGGAGTTCAAGTCGAGCCCAGGTGACACAGCAGTAGGCTGTCGCCAAAGCAAAAGCAAGAAGAGCTGGGGTAGAGCACCTGGGGTCTGGTCCTTCCTCACTCGTGTGTCCAGCCTCCCTCACATGAGGTCTGACTGATGCACTGTGCATAGGTCTGACGTTAGCAGAGAAAGAAGCAGACGGGACGCAGAGACAAAACTGCCTTGCAAGAACGACGGACAGGAGAGTTAGGAAAGACACAAGAATGCCCCGGAACAATTCATTTCAACATGTTTCTTTTCTTCCCCTTGTTCCTATCTGAATTCATCCTAAAAGCTATCCGGGATATGTTTTTAAAATTTTTTTAAGCCAGCAAAGAAAAGCAAATGCTTGCATTCCTATGGAAGAACAGATGTTTTAATACCTCCTGGGTAACGGAGATTATGTATTTAAGTGAGAAATCCTAGGAAGGGCGGCCGATTGAACCCATATCACGTCTTCCTATGGAGAGGATCTTATTAGACGAGCACAGCAATTGAAGCAAACTTGATGTATCTAGTAATTAATCACAGTGACAGTCCAGGACAGGAAGCCAGCAGGGTGTATTATCTCGTACCTAAACACAATAAATTCAAGGAACCTGAAGCTGACCTTCAAAGGCTGTGAGTTTCATGGTTTCAACCCTGAAGAGCAGCAGGATTCTGCCTGGACCCATATATGGGGAAAGAGATGACAAGTTTTGCCCAAAATGCTGTCTTAAATAAAAATAATGCTCATGTTCATAAGTATGGCTTCGTACTAAGTTGATGGATGAAACAACTGCTCAGGGATCAATTTTCCCATCCACGCGCAACTTGAGAACCCAAGGACCTGCCTATGTTTACAGATTAAGACATTGTTACCCCCACATGCTCCTCACTTACAGTGTTCACAGGCCGGGATAAAGAAGGAATTTCATGCCAGTGTCTGCACTTTAAGGCTGAAGATCTTAACAGAAGTCAGTGCTTTGCCACGCACGGCGAAGGCTGTTGGTTGGCGAGGCAGCGTCACCACACGCTTTTCTATGTTTTTAGGTAAAACCGTGTATTACAAGTAATAATTTATATTGTAAACTAGGATTTTATAGATGACTACACAATGTAATCCTGAGAGAATTTCCCCACTGGCATTTGTGAAGGGTCAAAATCAAGAATGTTTTTTCGACCAAGCTTTGAAAAATTATTCCTCTGAATCAGAAAAACGCGACAGGCCATAAAAAGCTGAAAGAAAATCCATCAGCTGCCAGTGTGTGACTCTAAAGCATCACACCACCTTTCGCTCTCTGATAGCAATCAAGAAATGATTAATTGTCAGGGAATTTAAATGAAAGAGAATGCAGACCATTAAATAAAAAAGCACATGTTCACTGCCAAACCAGAAGCAAATGCACCTCAGACTAGAGCTCCTGAGGACACCATCTCACCGGTATTCCTCCTGAAGTACAAATGCACTCAGTGTGTCGCCCAGCCAGTATTCGGGGCCATCTGCAGAATGCTCCAGCAGAGCCAAGTGCAGAAGCGGCGGCTGCGCAGATAAACATCTTCAGATCTGTGCTCAGTAAGCTTAATAGTGAGATCCCACATCAAACCTCACTGCAGTTTTGCATGAGATTTATTACGGGTGCGAAGAAGGGGTGCGCCTTCCACTGGGGTCAGAGAAGAAGGCACTGGTTATGTGGGTTAGGGCTGGGGGCAGCAGCACTTCAGATATTTACAAGGACCCGAGCTGGGGACAGAGGATGCTGGGCACAGGGTGGGCAGAGCTCTGCACGGGCACTGTGCTCGGGCACCGGGCAGGTGGTGGCGGGGAGCCTGAGACGTAAACTGGGCCCCCACAGGACCGCCGTGCGCTCACCACGGGATGCAGATGGGTCACAAGGCAGCGGGGCATCGAAGGAGAACTCGGAAAGGAGAAGTTTGATGAAGCGCATCTCTGGCTTTCCGCTTCCATCCTCTTGGTCTAGGCTGGGATGGGAGGGAGCCATCAACAAACCAGGCTTTGGAATCTGAGCTTTTCTCCTGCTGCTGCCTTTGCCAGTGAGTTCCCCCATTGTTATAGAGCTACTCATCGCCCAGCAGTAAGGCTCAGCTCCCGCAGGGCGTTCCCCGGCACAGCTCTTCTCTCTCTCTCTCTCTGCGCTAAGCTGGGTGTTCTGATCCCATTCCGTTCCTGTCGCCACAGCACCGAGCCACGTGAAAATGGCCGCATCTCCCTCCCATTTCCTCCACGCTTCGCACGGCACGGGCTCAATCTTATGTCTTCTGGGTAATGTTTCATCTCTTGTGGTTTTTAATGCTGGCAGAAAAATAATGAAACAAAGTGCACTTTATAAACTGCCTGACCGATCATCATGAGTGAAAAAAATAAAGAGAAAACGTCAACGCAAGAGAACCAGCAGGAACGGCTGGGTGACGGGAAGAGAGTCAGGGAGGAGACCTGTGAGAGTTAAATGTCCAGCTGGAAAGCACAGGTTGACAGGGGCAGCACACTGTCCGGCAGAGCCACGGACGGCAAGGCGGACGCGGGAGAGGTTCAGGCTGAGGCACTTAGTGCAGGAACGGCAGCACAGCAACAGCGACACCTACAAACACTCCCTGGTCCTGAACAGAGAGGCCCAAGTGGAATAGAATTTAATAGTGAAGACTGGTAAATGCCTTGGAACAAGAACACAATGCTGGAGAATCATCCTTATTACCCTTACCCTGATCCTGACTGGAGGGAGAAAGTGAGGGGTCAGCTGTGCCAGCTGGGGGTGGTGGCTCTGGGAAGAGGAGGACCCAGGGTTCTCAGCAGGACTGAGCAGCATCTGCTCCCTGGACACCTCACCAGGTGGGGTCTGGGTAGGATGGCAGAGGGAGACAGGATGCGTGTGAGTTTAGAAAAGAATAGGAGGAGGACCCCTGGAGAGATCGAGCACAAAGAGCTGCTCTCAGAAATTGGAAGGGCAGCAAGAACAGCACAGGTAGCTGGATGGAGACGTGGGGTCAAGAGAAGCATGTGTGCGTATGTGTGTGTGTGTTTGTGTGTAAGACTGAAGAAATGATAGTAAATTTGTATGCTGAGAGGACAGAACCAAGAGAATGGTAAGAAGGGGAAGGAGAAGAAGACAAAGAAAAGGAAGAAGGCAGGTGAGTGCTGGAGGAAAAAGGACAAAAGGAAGAAAGAAGCATAAGGCAGGCAGCCCGAGCTGACCCAAGCTCAGAGGAAGGCCATGACGGGGAGGGAGCAGAGAATGGGGTGCTTGAGGGACTTCTTGCTCTCTTTGTGGAGCCACAAGTAAAATTGTCACCCAAGAGAGGAAGAGAGAAAGGAACGTAGAGACTGAAAGAGAGCAAAGTCATAGTATTAGACAGTATGAAAGGGGAGAGACAAAGAAACTACAGAATAATTGCCCAGCAGTACCCAGAACATTTGACTGCAAAGCAAGTGTCCATTTATGTAGAGTTACAACGGGGTTTCAAGCGCAGACACCAGGCCTGGAGGAGTGGCCTAAGTCTGTGGCTGATTATTTCCAGAACTTTCCTAAATCAAAAGTGCTGGTTGAGCCTCAGCTATGAAGTCGCCCAGATGAGGAGACACATGAGGCACAGGGCGGGTGCAGGGAGCAGAGACAAGAGCACTGAGCAAAGTCCGTGCTGAAATGAAAGTGCTGAGAAGAGATGCCTCAGACCAGACGGAACTTCTAGAATGTTCTTGCCAGGGTCCCTTAAAAACTTGATTAGGAGAGATTAAAAGTGACTCTATAACATTCTATTTTAGAGTTTAAAGTGTTAAATTTCGCTATCAGAAACAAGGGCCAACAATCTAAGTGAGTTGTGCATTCAAAACGTTGCTCCTTACTCAGTGTGGAAAAATGCTGAAATTGAAACTCTAGCTTTAATCATCTCCTAACCAGCCTCAAAAAATGTTTAGTTGGAAGAATTAAGTTCATAAAGGACTTTAAGCTCTAGGTATAAATAGCATGGTTTCAGAGAAACCCCAGTTTAGAGAAGACAGTGTGAGTGGTAATACCAATGTCCATGGAGTAAACCTGCCATTTAAAGAAGAGTTTTCAGAAATGATGGCTGTAACACATTACCCTCACCAGTTCACCAACTTTTTAGTCACTCAATGACTGGCTTCTGGTGATGTTATGCACATCATTATGGAAATTAATATGTATTAGCATCAGGAAAACTGGTTTTTATGTACAGATCAGCTGCAGATCCAACTTTTACCTCTGCTGTCCACATGCTAGAAAGTGGTTAGTTTTGTTCTTGGGATTTACAGAATTATATCACTGTTGACACTGGGCTGACCTCTTTCTTTGATAGTCAGAGCATGGTAGAATCCTGCATCAACTGGGAGAAACAGTTTCTCAGTGAATTTTGAAAAGACTTTAGTGTTCTTGAGGCTACAAACTGAAAGCATTTATTTCCTGCATCAGCCAGACTGACTAAAGGCATAAAATGTGTGACTTTTCTCTTTAATGCAACAGAGCACAAGAAGAAAAATGTCAGAGTTTCAAGAAGCTTTCCAGAAAAAAACATTTCTTTCTCCTTTCACTAAGCAATGATGTACAAAATAAAGTGAGGCCTGTAGTTCTTCACTTCTAAACTCTGCACTCTGTCACAGTAAGAGATCCATACTCTTGTGTCTTAGTTACTTTTCTTTCGTTGCTGAGACAAATACCCAATACCCAAAGTCAAGGAAGGAAAGGTTTATTTAGCTCACAGTTTGTGGAGGTTTCAGTTTGTAATCACCTGGCTCCAAGGCAGGGTGGTGGGGCAACATTTCAAGGCAGCAGAAGACAGCAACAGCAGCAGGAGCAAAAGGTGGGGGAGTAAGCCTCTTTTCCTCCCTTGTATTGTATATCAACTATTCACCCACACCCACACGATCTCTGTGCCCTCCTCTTCCACAAGCTGAAGCTGTTTACAAAGTAGGACCCTGGCCCCCTGTTGAATCACTTAGTTGAACTTTTAAACTTCTCAAGTTGACACAGTGAACAACATCCTAGAGCAAGGGTGTGTCGTCTGCACCCCAGGATGGAGAACTCCTGAGTTGCTTAGTTAAGCTTCTGGACTCAAGCTGACACAATGTGTCAACCATAACACCTTGTCATTGGTTCATCCTTGGGATGTACTGCGGAGAGCATTGCGGAGAGCTGGTACAAGTACATGACTCACCTTCATTCTCCTCACATCCATGCCCCTCTCCCTCCCTGGACCTCCATCCCCTGCCCCCTTGCCATTTACAAACCACCTATCCCTCTGCTTTCTTTCACTGATCTTTCCTTTTGCTCTTTATTTATACTTTGGGTTTCTTATATAAGAGTAATCACACAATATTTAAGCTTGTATGTTTGAATATTTTACTTAACATTGTGACTTCAAGATGTGCCGATTTTCCTACAAATGAATCACATTTATTCGTCTCTGTAGCAGAGTAGTACTCCATTGTGAGGAAATATTGCATTTTCTTTATCCACGCATCTGCTGATGGACATGCTGTAAGCCACTTCCAAGATTTAGCTATTATAAATTATGTTGCTATAAACAAGGGTATGCATGTAACCATGTAAGATGATGCCTTTCACTCTTTTGGGAAGACACCTAGAAAGTGTATAGCTGGGTCCAGTGAAATTTCTGGTTTTAGTGTTTTGAAGAATTTCTATACTGGTTGTATTAATATCCACAGTGGTTGTATTAGTTCCCAACTCCATGAACAATGTAACTGGCTTCCTTTTCTCCTGAAGCCTCACCAGTGTTCATTATTATTTGATTTCTTGATAATAATTATTCTTTCTTGATAAAGTGGAATCTCAGTGTTGTTTAATTTCCATTTCCTGATGGCTGTCGATGGTAAATATGTTATCAGATAGTTATTGGTCCTTTGTGCTTCTGAGTAGTGCCTGTTTATTTCATTGGTGTTTTATTGTGGGGGGAGGTCTAAGTTTTTACGTTCTTTACATATTCTAGATGTTAGTCCTTTTCTGCCAATACTATTCAAACTCTTCAATGAAATTGAAAGACAAGGAATATTTCCAAATTCCTTCCTGGAAGCCAGCATCACTCTGATTACAAAACCAGATGAGAACTCTACATCGCTTTTTAAAGTTGTTTACATAAAATTTTCAGGAGACAAGAGACTCAGATGAACCAAGATTATCTACGGGAAGCACGTTCAAAGACTGGTATGATAAGAAAATATTTCTGAATACCAGCCAGAAAGCTATGATGTGCATGTATATAATTATTTGCCCGAGTACACACGCAAATGTATACACACACACATACACACCATCCAGCACCACAAAAGCTGCTCTAAAATGGAAAATTAGGTCACTTGAGGAACTGCTGAAAAAACCACAACACAGGACAGTGTCATGATAGTGCACAGCATACAGAAGTGAAGAGTTTATGGGACATCACTAAAAACTGGAAAGGGTACTCTTGATGCAACACGGAATCATGGCAGTAACATAAAGTTTTCAGTCAGATCTGGGCACAGACCCTGGGTCCGGCATGTATTATTTGTTGCTGTAATTACTACCAAGCCGCTTATCTTCTCTATGTTTGAATATTTTCTCTATGTTTAAGTAGTAGAAGTCAAAGACACTAATATATAGCAATATACTTACTGGGTTGTTTTGAAACTCAAATAAAATGATATAAATAACTACATCTTATATGCAAGCCTGCATTATTAATAGCAAGGAAGGTTATACAATTACTACATGCAGTTCCAAAGTAAAAGAGCAGGATTAGGAGGATGGACTGGAGAAGGCTTTCATAGGTGAATGGATGCAACTAGAGCCCATTTCATAAGTGAAATGAATCAGACTCGCATGTGTAAACATCATATTGTCTCCTTAGTGTAAGAAC